>NC_087070.1:21998660-22028857 GCF_963678635.1 Symsagittifera roscoffensis | reverse complement strand
CCTCTGAAAGCCTTGAAGGTCCAGATATGGGCGTGTCAGAAGGTGATGGTCCATGATTGCCAGGCTCAGAATTAGTAGCACTGGATGGGGTTGCTGACTTCATGGGTCCACTGGTGAAGAGGGCCTTGAGCGTCTTGAAGCCAGAAGCCTTCGAGTCCTTTGGAGCAGCCCGTTTGGACAGCTGGATTGTTGAAGCTGAAAGTTGAAGTTCCGCATATATATAGGTAATATTACTTTTTTTGGACAAAAATGCCTGTCGTTCAGTTTAAACTTATGCTCAAATGATTCTCATAGAAATTTTATGTAATTGTCTGTACGTATGGAAATCTGTAGATTTTTGATCAAAAGAAATGTTTCCTTTATGGTAAAGGCATCATCAGAAGTTTTGTTCAATCCAAGCTTTAAACGAATTTATGCTCAAATGATTCTCATAGAGATTTTTTTTATATAATTGTCTGTACGTGTGGAAATCTATAGATTTTTTATCAAAAGAAATGTTACCTTTATGGTAAAGGCATCATCAGAAGTTTTGTACAATCCAAGCTTGAAACGAATATATGCTCAAATGATTCTCATAGAAATTTTATGTAATTGTCTTTACGTATGGAATTCTATAGATTTTTTTGTAAATAAAATTTTCCTCTATGGTAGAAGCATCATCAGAAGTTTTGTTCAATCCAAGCTTGTGCAAAACAGTTGTTGTGAGTTTGGCATTTGCTAGCGGAATCCCCAGATGTAGTAGAGTTCCGCTAACAAATTACGGATTCTGCTTTTCTTCAAATACCAATTTCGCAATAGGGTATGTCGCAATATTTTGATCGTTGAAATGTTTTAGTCATATGCCTCTTGATACCATAACCCTAAAGGTTTTTAAAGTAATTCTTGCTGTGATTTCATCGAAAGAGCCTTCTGTAGTTTTAGTCTGGAATCCACTTACGATTCAAATTACGCAGTTTGACCTGATTATCCCGATGATGTGATTGCACTAGCGTTTTGAGAAGCTAACTATATCGCGATGATGATCAAAATTTAGGTCGACCAAATTGATTTTCTGAGCTCTTCCAAACCACTATAAAAGAACTCAATTTGACAGGAAAATGTTTATAAAAAGGGCCAAAAAAGGCGTTTTCAGGCACTTCTTGGAAAGTGGCGACAAAAAAAATCCTATTCTCAATAGATCTTGTGTATACTGGTATTTGCGAGTTAGATATCTGGAAATGTTTCGAAGGAGAACAACTGTCTTTTAAGTTATGTTTAAGTTATTCAGTTGCTGAAACTATGAATAGTTTAAGCGTTACTAATAGTTGTCAGTGTTAGTTATGGATTATTAACGGGTAGTAAGAATTATTTTATAAAGATAGTTTTATCAAAAATAGAATTCGTTATAAAAATTTTTTTTAAACTGGTTCCACCCATCAGGGGTTTGAAGAGTTTATTTTTCAAATTGCTTATTGTAGTGAAGGATGAATGGAGAGGTTTCTTGATTTTTAGAGTAGTGATCTTTTGAAGCAGTGACTGAATGAGAGACGAAGTAGAGACAGTTATTCGTGTTTCGGAGTAGACGTCTTCATAGAGAGGCAGATGTTCGTGTTTCAGAAGTGGGTCTCGTAAATCCTAGATCGTATTGACTGATCGTGTCATGATTTCAGATTGACGCAATGATGTGTCGCTTGAGCGAGACTACGTGCAAGCTGGAGTTTGACTTCTTTGTGTGAAGCGCCAAGTGACTAGGATCTGTATGTGAAGTCCACATCGAGTTGGCCAATGTTATTCTTCAATAAGTACTTTTGCTGCGATGTTGGGTCCATACTTTAAATCCTGTGAGGGTTGTGACTACGGCAACAAACCAATAGATTTGCCATTCCAAAATTGGAAGCTCGTCGAATTTTCATCTCTCTTTGCTGGTCGTTCCTTCTGCTGTAATAAATCTATATACATTGTATGTTATATCTATATCTTGTTAGCGAGATTGTTTTTGGTTATGATGTTTACTAGTTGTTTTCGCAAAAGCATTTTTGTTTAGTTTCGATTAGTTTAAATAGTTGCTCTCCCTAGAGCTACTCTCGTCAAAAAAAGAGTGCGTGTTTTACGCGTGGTGAAGCGCGGTGGGTTAGGCCGGCTATAGAGCAAGTTCAGGACGTCCTACTGGGTGGTGAGGCCAGTTGAAGTAGAAGAGTCCCTTTTTGTGTTCAACTTTTTTTTCTTTTTTTTTTCGCTTTTTTCTTTGGTTGTGTCCTTTAATCAAAAACACATTGTTGATTGGATTTTTTTTGGAATTTTGGTATTTTCAGTGGTTTCAATGAAACTTGAAAGTGGGTTTCAAAAGATTAATTTATCCAGTTTTAATCTGAATCTAATCTGGTCTGAGTACCATGGGTTTTTCTTGTACATGCGGTTGGTTTAGTGGTGTTAGTAAGCCGCGGTGGTTAGTTTTAGCTTGATTAAAATTACTTCCTACCGGGTTCAGGAAAAGTTCAAAAACGCGAGAAAACAAGTTAGAATTGTTATCATAAATGTTGAAACTGGAAATTCATTCATTAAACAATTCTACGTTGGCGAATTACTCAAAATTGAGGGATATAGTGCGTGAAATGTGGGCGAATAAATAAGAACTTCGAAAGTTTACAAAAAAAGCACATATAAAAAAGTTAATAATCTTTAGTTTTTATGCAATAATAATTTATTATTTCGTATTTTGAATTTTACTACAGAATTATTAATTTGTTGCATTTGTTAAAAGTTTTACTTCACTAAGATAATTCAGTTCATTGTTAGATATTGAAATTTGAGAATTTAGAGTGAATTTGTAACTTTTTATTTTGATTTTAATCATTTTGATAATTGACTTGTGAAATTCTAAAAAAAAAGAAAAACACGTGAAAAAATGGTGAGTGTCTTTTGTATTTTTGCTAGTAAAAAATAGTGAAACTCATAGTTACAAGGGCTCTGATTCAGGGAAAAATTCATGGGGTGAAGTAAGTTTTGATTGTGTCAGATGTTAATAAAAGCTTGGCAAGCATGCAGATAACGTTTTTAGTGCGAAGCAGTGGCCAAAGAAATTCAAGCGCTCTGATGACATATACATCTTCGTTAATTGTTGAAAAGTCGAAATTTGTGTTTTGAATTAGGTTATAAAGTTTGTGATTGAATTTCAGGTTATGTATGTTTTCGAGTAGGGCTATTTCAAAGGGCTCTCTATATTCGTGACTGTTTATAATGGGGCGTGCATCTTCGAGTGGGAAAAAGTTAGTCAGTGGGCAAACTATCTACATCTGCTGACGGGATCATAATTACGTGCAAGTTAGTGGATTTGATACAAGATACGAGTTTTAAGAAAAACGTTGATTTGTATTTTGAGTTAATATACAGACATCTGGGTGCGGGATGCGGGATGCGGGATGCGGGATGGTGAAATGTGATTGCAATGTCTTTGTATAAATTTGTATTAAGTATGAGTGAGTTAGATTCTTTTTTAACAATATTTCGTGTGAAAAGTAGATGTCTCTTTCTTTGGGTAATAGGAAGTTTAAAAAAAGGAGAAATTAAATTTATTAAAGAATGGCTCGTAAGCTTTGGTGGTTGGTAGTGCATCAGCGATTATGTGATCAAGTTTTGGTTTAGTACTGTCTAGATGAAATATATATTCTGATTTAATGAAAAGTTTTCTGTTAGTTGAAGGTTAGTGTTAGGGTCGTCATCCTTTGGGGAATTTTCCATATATCTGTTAACAGCATGATCGTAATGGTTAAAAGAATTTCGATTTGCGTTGGGTTCTATGATTCTGTTTAGTGTTTGGTTTGAACCTATGGCGATGAATTGGTTCCCGTGAAATGCAGTGTTGAATTGACGAATGATGGAGTCACAGAGCTCAGCATCATCGGTGTTATTTTTTCAAAGGAAGTTTTAGTGGGTTTGTAAAATTGTAGTAGGTGATCCAGGAGAGTGTAGGGAGGAAAAACATTCGTCAACGTAAGGTGTGTTTTGATTCTCCTTATTCAATTTGTAGAGGGGATATAGGCGGATAGTAGTTATAAGCACTGAAGAAGGAAATCTCGCGTGTTAGTGTGTTGGTGATGGTGAGAAAATGATTGGCGTGAACCCTGGCGCTTAATAAGGAATTGTGGTGTGCTGTTAAGGATTTTTCGTTTCAAAACTCTTTGTGCTCGTGTGGGTGCAATATGAACAGAAGAGACAGAGGATTCGAATGTGGTGGCTGAACGTGTTAATTGGGAATTCTTATTGTGTTATTTGTGTCATGACTCTGTTACTGTTGATTTGTAAAATTGTCTAATTCATGCTCAAGTTGATTATCTGTGACAGGGCTGGGTATGTCGGGTTCCTACCTTGACAAAGGTGAAAGGATAGGTATTGCATCAGTGTGTGAAGAGGTGGAGGAAGGGGTTTCATCATGGAACGGGGAAAATATAGGTGGGAAAATTGGTTTAAAAAAGCTGGTAGGGCTCGTAGGTTTCGAGTCAAAAAATTAATCAGGGGTTTCTGGATCAGAATTATCAAAGAATTGTCAATTAATGGTGTTAAAAACTATTTGGTTTGAGTCGTCTGAGTTCATGCGTGATGAGTTAGAAGAAGAACCGGGTAAGTGAGATCTGAGACTGAATTGAGGGATGTGTGGCGTTGCAGAAATGGAAGATAGGAAAGCAAAAGGTTGAGGGATCCTTTTTGTCTGCTCATTGTGGACTAAAAAGGTGATTGTTTTGAGAACGAAAGTTTTTTGTGTGTTTTTCTACATTTTGTTCATATATGTCGTCGGTATTAAGTTGATGATGTGTTTATATGAGATCGTGGACTTCGTTGGAAATTACTAGGCTGATATGTATGTTCAGTGGTGGTTAGGAGTGTGTTTCAATAACTTTGTGGAATTAAAGATTAGGGATGTTTATTTTGTAGACTGTGTAAATGTGCTGGTGCTGTAGGTGTTGTATTTGCATTATGTTTTGGGGTGTCGTATGTGTTCGGTCTGGTAGACAGTTTTTTATTATATTCACTAATCTGAGCATCAAGGAGAATTTCATCAAAAGAGGTGGAAAACATTCCAACAAAATCTGAAAATAGAATGCGTGCTACGCTTGCTTGTTTTTTGACTTGTGTGTGTGTATTTCGCATGTATATTAGGTTCCGTTTAGCAGTAACAAAAACAATTCCATTTGAAATAAACCTTGCGTAAAAAATAGTCAATTTTTCTAAAATACTAAGGCCGTCCTAGAAAAACTAACACTTCGTTCTTGACATGTTAAATGTCGGATTTAGAGCGAATACTTATCGATTGTAGAACTATGTTTGGGTTGCGAGCAATTGCACGTATGCTCTCGGGTGAAAAAACTTTCATAGTTGATTTGGTTGTACTGCAATGTAGCTATTTTCAGATCCACATGGGACAGTTGTAACCCAAAAACAGGTTCGTCGTAATAGTATCTACGAAATGTACTTTGTTTCAATGAAAAATCGGTATACGTTGGTAACTTTTTTTATCTTCAAAAAGTTAAAGTGGTGAAATTTCCTTAGTGCACATGTAATATCATAGAAAATTGTCTTCATATTCGATGAAATTTGAGTAGTTTCCTGACAAACGGTATTCTGCTGAGGGTATTTTTGGTACTGCTAAAGCGAGTGATTGTAGTTTTTGTGTTCTTTCTAGTTCAAATAGATGATGAAATTTTTCTAATCCAGAGAGTGACCTTTCTTGAAAAACTCTAATTAAAGTGTAGTCCAGTTTCATATCAAGATGAATATGGTGAATTCGCCAAAGTACGTGTTATTCATTATAGAACGTTCTTGGAACCTTCTACTATCCTAATTTTCTGGATGAATTTTTTTGCCAGTGTTACCGGCGTTTTTGTGAAATGTTACTGGTTTATAGATTTTGTCGTCTTCTGTGTTTTCATATGGTTGCGTCATGTCGTGTATTATTTTGGCTGTTTTTTATGCAAAACCTTTTTCGTATTTGACAAGAATTTCTGCATTTTGTGTTCGGAAAAGTGGTTTGGGATATTCACATGCTACTTCCGTTTCAGGGTAAAATTGAAAACGTGTTAATTTTTTCTTTATACATTCTATATTTCAATATTTAGTTCAATTTGACCTGATTCGAGCAGTGTTGATTTTTTCAACGGGTATGGAACCGACAAAATCTTTCTTGTGAGTTTTTTCTTTCTTGCGTGCATTTTAGCAACTTGAAATATTGTGCTAGTTTCTTCAAGGAATCAAACTATGGTTGCTGTGTTCGTTTAAAGAGATCGCAGAATCCTTGATCTTTTTTGCAAGGTAAGTGGATTTTGATACAATATGGTGCCATCTTATAGATCTCCTGTTAATTGTGTTTTTTCTTATTGAATTTTTCAATCGATAATTATTTTTTCCTGGTAGCCTTTGGTGTCGGCTTTACAGTTTGATAGATTACTGATTTTGATATATAGTATCCAATTTTTATCGTGTAGATCATAATTTAAACATCCGTGTGTGCCATGATATGGCAATTTATCGTCTAATTTTATATGTCCTTGATGTCGTTCAAACTGTGCTTGGTGTGCCGCGTCTGGGAAAATTTGGAGAAATTGTAATTTACCGTTTTTAAGTTCATCAGTAACTTTTTTTCAAACGTTGTAGTTCGTTTTCACAACCTTCAGGGTTAAGATGTGAAAATCTTTTGATATTACTTCGGTAAAAGGGTTCATGATCGATTCAGTTTTTTTTTTGATGTTTGAGACTTGAGAGCAATGTACTTTCTTTTCTGAAAGTGTGACTGTAAATTTTTTTGCTGTTTAAGTGGTAGCTCAGGCTTTAGAGTAGAGTTTTGCTACTATCGATGTTGATTCATTGTCTTGTGGTTCAGAATTGCATTGTGTTACTTCATTATTTGCATTTTTAAGTAATGTAATGTGTGAAAAGCATTTCTTATGAGCCTATTTGGGGAGAAAGGATCTTTTGAGGTATAGGTTCTAGATGTACTAAAAGAGGAAAGTTCATTCAAAAGAACTATTAGAGAAACATGTGTACTACAATCCTGAAAAAGGATTATAGAGTGTGATATTACCGATGGTCTTTTTTGTATATTTGTCGTGTTTGTTTAAAAGTTCTCTTGTGATAGAGGGAGGGGGTAAGGATTGAGATGTTATATTTAGTGGTGATAGTAGTAGTAATGGTTGAAGTACTATATTGTTTAAGTTTACGATTTCGAATTTACGGGCTAAGTTATGTTGTGAATAATTTATATATTATGTTCTTGAATATCCTTAAGAAGATCGTGTCGATATTGAAATCTGTTTAAGTACCCAATTCTCGAATTGATTGCTATCGAGGTGTTGGCCAAAAAGTGGAGGGGGTGCTTTAAAAAAAATTTTCAGTGTAATCGTAAAGGTGTATTTGTGTCTAGTAGTTCACCTTCTTTAGATGATTTGAAAAACTTGCAGGAAATATGTTTGATGGGTTTCGACCTGTAACCGAAGTTAATGATGGAAGTGATAGGGTTTCTGGTAACGATAGAGAGGTATCTGATGAGATTTTTGTTGGGTCGTTTACCAAATTAGGTTCACTTTGAGAAAATTTCTGTGTAATCCAATTTGGGAGTCTTTGTGATGAAGTGGAAGGAGTGAAGGGTTTTTCTCGAATTTGTTCAGAGGTTGGTGTTGATCCTAAATAATCTGATGGATTTTTTTTGGGATGAACTGCGGGATGATTAATTTGTCTTCCTTTTGCAGTTTAAGTGTCTAGAGCTATTAAGTTCTTGTTGGAGTGATGGGTAGATGTTATATGTTAGTTCGTAATGTGTTCACTTAGGGGCGCTTGACGAATGGTTGGTATTAACGGTTCGGATAATGGTACTGGTCTTTCTTCAAAAGTTTAAGAATTTACCACAAATGAAATACGTATTGATGGTTGGCGTTGGATTGTTTGGCTAGATGTTGGTGTTTTCGGGTATTTTGGGATTCAGTGTTTGGTGGGTAACCCTTTATGTGACCTGAATTAGCAATTTTGAAATATATTTGTTTATTTTGTTTTACTTAAGTTTAGGCTCTTCAAAACCTTCTGCTGTGAAATTGATGAACAAAATTGCTCTGAATGCAAAGTTGATTATTGCTATTTTTGCATTTGAAAATTGTCAAAAAAAAAGAAACAAGAAAGTTGAGAAAAAATACAAACAGAAAAAAAGTATCTATTTTGCTCAGTAGGCTTTGTATCAATCAGATAAACGTTAAGTTTTGTAGCTGAATAGGTGGTCAAAGGTTTTGGAGAGAGAAAGATAGTTTTGTATTAGGAAACAGAAAATTTTTTGTTGCTTGCGAAAAATTAGAAAATAGAGAAATACTAGTTCTATGAAATCGGTGATGAGAAAAATGCTGTTGAAATAGTATTTGAAATAGTGTTGAAAAAGATGTGAAAAAAATGAGAGAAATTTTAACTTGTTGATTTGAGTTTGAACGAAAAATTTGAAAACCGTTTGTTCTATCGAAATAATCTTCAATTTTTTTCGAGGTAGAAGGGAAGTGTTGTCGAATTTTTTTTGTCAAGTGGGTTGAAAATGAAGAGTTTTTGGTGAAGTGTTTAGGTGTTAACTTTCTGAATCTTGTTTTTATTTCTTGGATAATTAGGGGCTTCTGAGAGATAGAATGGATATCGGCTACGTCATCAAGATGAATTTTTGCTTCAAGCTTCATTGATTTTTTTCTTTTGGAGAAAAGCGGGGTATAAATGAGCTGATAATGTTGATTTTCATTTTGAGTGATGGAAGGTAGTTGCAATTTACAAATGATATTAGTTTCAGTTGTCAAAAATAAGGGTAGTGCTTTTTTTGACCTGGAGGAGGTCTTTGAGTTATAGTTGTAGATCTAGTTCAAGTTGGAGATATACCGATCGGCTAATTATAGTGGTGATGGTTAAAGAGAAATGAGATGAGATTAAGCCAATCTGATTGGTTGATTTTGAACCAGCTATTTCAAGAGAGAAAAAGAAAAATTGTAATTAGAAATTGCTTCCAATTTCCCTTAAGATTATGATGAGTGTGTCTAACTAATCAGGGGGTCTCTGAGATTATTCTTTCTTTATTATTTTAGATTGTGGAATAGAGGTTTTGTAACTTTTTCTTGGTTGATTTCTAAGATGAGATAGTTGGCGTTGATGTAACTTTTCTTATATTTTTGGTTAAAGGATTTTTTTTGTTGTTTACGATGTAGTTTAAGTCTTTGTTTTTGAACTATTTGCTTTTGAATTTTTGCTGGTATTTCGCTTTGAGTTATTTCGGGTGACTGAAGTAAATGACTTGAATTTTGTGTCTTTTGTTGTACAATCTTTTATATGGTTCTTTCATTGATTTTTGTTCCTAAGAAGGAGTGCAATTGTGTTAATTCGCGAAAAGCGTATTATTTTGGGTAGTATGGTAAGAGATTATTTCGATGTTGTTATAGTTCTTTTTGTTTTGATCGATATGTTTATATGTGAAAACTATAGATTTTTGATTATTTAAATGGTCCTTTTAGGATAGGTTGTAGTTTTTCTAATTTCTTTTTTGGATGATAACGTTTGGGATTAAAAATGTTTCTATTATTAGGTTGAGTGATTAGGTTGGACCACATGGGTTTGAACGTCTTGTCTTTGCAACAGTTTCTTTGCAGTTTTTTGATATTTTTCATCATGTTTTTTTATCTTTGTTTAAAATCCATTCTATATGCGTTTCAGAGGCTAGTTTTAAAAAATTAGTAAACTATAACAAAATGAGTCATTAGCTGGTTGACAAAAACCTTGTGCGGTTTTTGGTGAGTTTACTGTGAACATTGTTGGTTTGAGGTTTTTGATCAAAATTCATTTTACATGGCGATAGTCCAAAAGCTGCTGTGATTTGAGAATTTTGTGCTAGTGGAAAAAATTTTACGTCAATTGACCATTCGGTGTGTTTTTTATCGTTTTCGTTTATATACATCGAAAATATTCTTGTAGTGAGCGGTTCAAGCCTTCAACTAAACCAATTGTCAATGGGGCAGGGAATGTTCGGGGCTTAGGTTTGATTTTGTTAAGGCAAGAAGGTATAATGAATTCTAAGCCATTTTCTGTGACAGGGATTTCTGGTAATCCAAGTTTTGCTATCCAATGTTCATAAAATGTTGTGTAAGCACAAAAGGCATTACAATGAGGTACAGGGTTAAAAGCTACATAATGTGTAAATGCATCAACTGTTACCATTGTATACGAATTTTTGTCTGAGGAGGGTGATATTGGGCCTTTGGTGTCAAAAGAAATTCTGTGATTCAATTGAAGACTTTGTGCAATAACACCTTGCTTTTCTGCTGGTTGTTTTTGGTGTCGGAAACGTTCGTTTAATTGACATGTTAGACAATCCTTGCAAAAAACTTTGATTCATATTGGTTCATTCGGAAAATTCAAAAATTTCTTTTCTGACTCTGCATGCCCTTTTGTATGTAAGGAATGTGAGGTATGAAAACCTATAAGGAATGCGTTCAGTGGGGGACAAGGTACTTTTGTGTCTTGAGAGTAGTATTCTAAGATTTGGGTATCTAAGATTTGGGTATTGTTCTAATAAATCTACTTCATAGTGAATGTTTTGACAGTCAAGATATAAAGGAAAACTTTCTAAGGAGTTTATTTGTTTAGTATAAGAGTCAGTTTTTGCTGCGTGCTTACCTTCTAATTGTGGTGATGTTTCGTCTTTTGCGTAAAAATATTTTTTTCGTGATATTTCTACAGTTGTTTTTTTGTTATTAGTTCAGGAGTTGTATGCAATAGATTCTGATAACCAACAGCTGCTGGTCTTATGGATATACCGTAGAACAGTCTTTTGAGTTGCTTTTGTTGATTTCCAGACACAAATTGTGTTAGTCGAGGTGATTGTTTGTCTAGTGGTATTTGGCTGTAAGCGCTATTCCTATCGTCAGTGATATACTACTAGTCTTTTGTTTTTTTAAGTAACACTTGTTTTGGTTCTGTAGGTCAATGGCAATTTGATTCATCATTTAAGGAGTTGATGTATCGTTCATCTAGAACTTTTGTAGTGATTCACTTTTCGAGAGAATAATTATGGAAATAATTAGTGTGTTTCCTTGGATTTGTTGTTCTTTCCGGTTTCCGCTTACCGGTGAGATTTTTTTGTATTGTTCAAGAATGTCGAAAAGTCTGTTTACTTGTCTTGAAACTGGATTGGTACTTTGCTTGCGCGTAGTTCTTTGAAGTTTGCGTCGGGCTTAAGTGAAAGATGTAGTGTTGAATGTTTTTTTGTAACATCAAACTTAGATGTGGCAGAAACCATGAGAGATTTTGAAAAAAGTTTTGATAGTTTTGTTATCGATTATTTTGGAAAAATTTAAATCCATTACAATCCATTATAATCATTATAATGGATTTTTATTGACTAAAATGTTGTCAATATAATCGATTATCATGTCAATTTTGGACCACATAATCGATTATAATCGATTACTTTGGAAAAATTTAAATCCATTATAATCCATTATAATCGATTATAATCCATTTTTCTCAACAATATAATCGATTTTTTTTTCAACCCTAAATCCAATATAATCGATTATAATCCATTTTTTTTTTCAAAAAAAATTCTTGAAAAGCCAATCATTTGCTTTATGTTCAGAATCGGCTATCTCACGACTCATCTATTAAAAAGCATGCAAACGATGTAAAATTACAAAACAAATTATAAAGGAGCAATTTACGATTTGAAATTTTTGAAAAATTAAATAAATTTTAAAGTTGCGGTCTCGTTACTTTTCACACTCGTATCTCGGTTTTCGTTTTCTCTTATCTCAATTGCGATTGGACTATATTCGGAGATGACATTTTTCTTTTCATGGATCCAGCTTCAGAGCCTAAAACACAGACGATAAATTTATTGATAAATCTTTGAACCTTTTTATGAAATCTTAGTTAAAATTAAGAAAAAAAGTTTCAGTTTGCAAAAATCGGGTCATTTCTTTTCCAACTTAAAAAACCCATTTTGAGAAAACCAAGTTTAGATAACAAATCTAAGAATTTAAAAGCTCCCAGAACCAAACTATTAAGGTCAAAAATCTTACTTGACAAAGTGTTCGATTCCAATCCCATTTGCTGACCAGAAACAGACCCTCTCTGGCTACCCAACACATTTTGACTCGGACCAGTCTGACCCACAGGTGCATTGTTTGGCTTCTTCGTGGGCACGGGGGGAGGGGGACACTCGGTGTGGTGCTGCTCCCCCGAAGAGCTGTTGTCGTCGTTGTTGAGTTGAATGAGGGACGAATGAGGATTCTCCTCCGAGTCATCGGAGAGTGCGGTCAGTAGCTGAGGGAAGTCGGCACGCTCCTCCGGTTTCTCCCGCCAGCACCGGATCATCATGTTGTACCTGGATAAAGATCTTTAATTATTACTAGCTCAGCATTCACTGACTCGTTGCCCAAACCAATTTTGAAAGAGCTAGTTGAAACATTAAAACTGAAGAATCCTTTTTCCCTCTTAATTAGACTGATTTAGACTGATTTGCACGTTCGAACTTAGCCGAGCAGTTGGACCATGTGAACAATCCCCATTACCTCTCCCTCCTCTCCTCTCCTCCCCTCCCCTCCCCCATCCCCCACGTTCGAACTTAGCCGAGCAGTTGGACCATGTGAACAATCCCATTACCTCTCCCTCCTCTCCTCTCCTCCCCTCCCCTCCCCTCCCCCCACCCCCCCCCCCCCCCAAATTGATTTAGGTGGGATAAAGATCACTTGGTAATTTCGCATATTGCAAGATGCGAATTTTCAACCAATCAGAATGCAAAATTTTTAAGAGAAAGGAAATAATTTCGGTTCAATAATTATTTGACCGCATATATCGGCGCTTAAGCGTTAGAAGCACAAAATATATCGCGTGTTAGTTCCCAAACTGGCAATCTTCAAACCCCCATTATCTTTTAAAAAATCACAGGTTTTAATCTTGTGCTCAGGACAACAATACCTTTCAGATGGTAAAAAAACTCCGAAAAAAATGGTTTATTAAAAAAGCCGAAATTTGCATGGAGAAAAAACCACCTTGAGCACAAATAATCCGTCACTTTCTTCAAAAGTCGGAACAACAACTTGGATTGTTATCAGCCAGTTAAAATAAGGATAAAAATTCCCGGGTAAATAGAATGGCTCGCACCAAACTTTCACTTATAGAATGGCTTGCACCAAACTTTCACAATAGAATGGCTTGCACCAAACTTTCACTAATAGAATGGCTTGCACCAAACTTTCACTAACAGAATAGCTTGCACCAAACTTTCACTAATAGAATGGCTTGCACCAAACTTTCACTAATGGAATTGCTTGCACCAAACTTTCACAAATAGATTGGCTTGCACCAAACTTTCATAATATATAAGCTTGCACCAAAATTTCACTAATAAAATGGCATGCACCAAACTTTCACTAATAGAATGGCTTGCACGAAACTTTCACTAATAGAATAGCTTGCACCAAACTTTCACTAATAGAATGGTTTGCACCAAACTCTAACTAAGAAAATTTGAACTATTTGTACGAAAAAAAGATTACTTCATAAACAAAATTTGAATACTGATCTTCAAAAACACTCAAAATTACTCAAATATTAATTTAAACTGACTTTGAAGGCAAACAAAATGACTTACAATCTTTTGATCCAGCGCTTCCGGGGAAACCAGTCAGATCATTTGAAGCTTGTATCATACTCTTCAACGAACTTTGTTGGTCCAGCACATAAATCAATAGAAAAAAAAAACATTCTGACAATTTAAACTTTGGTTAATAATTATAATTTTTTTCGACAGAACGTGACAAATTGAAGCCCAAGAAATTAGCGCAAAAACAAGAACTTATTTAAATGTCAATATATGAATCAACAAACATAAATATACCTTAAATTGCAACTAACGCCGGCTATTAACTGAATAACATGCACAAAACTTTGACTAATAGAATAGCTTGCACCAAACTTTCACTAACAGAATGGCTTGCACCAAATTTTCACTATTAGAATGGCTTACGCCAAACTTTCACTAATAGAATGGCTTGCACCAAACTTTCACTAACAGAATAGCTTGCACCAAACTTTCACTAATAGAATAGCTTGCACCAAACTTTCACTAATAGAATGGCTTGCACCAAATTTTCACTATTATAATTGCTTGCACCAAACTTTCACTAATAAAATGGCTGGCACCAAACTTTCACTAATAGAATGGCTTGCATCAAACTTTCACCAATAGAATAGCTTGCACCAAACTTTCACTAATAGAATGGCTTGCACCAAACTCTAACTAAGAACGTTTGAACTATTTGTACGAAAAAAAACTACTTCCTTAAAAAAATACGAATACTGATCTTCAAAAACCCTCCAAATTACTCAAATATTAATTTAAATTGACTTTGAGGACAAACAAAATAACCTACAATCTTTTGATCCAGCGCTTCCAGGGAACCCAGTCAGATCATTTGAAGCTTGTATCATACTCTTCAACGAACTTTATTGGTCCAGCACATAAATCAATAGAAAGAAAACATTCTGACAATTTAAATTTAGGTCAAATTTTTTTTTTCGACAGAACGTGACAAACTGAAGCTCAAGAAATTATCGCAAAAACAAGAACTTATTTAAATGTCAATAAATGAATCAACAAACATAAATATACCTTGAATTGCAACTAACGCCGGCTATTAATTGAATAACATGCACAAAACTTTGACTAATAGAATGGCTTGCACCAAACTTTCACTAATAGAATGGCTTGCACCAAACTTTCACTAACAGAATGGCTTGCACCAAACTTTCACTATTAGAATGGCTTGCGCCAAACTTTCACTAGTAGAATGGCTTGCACCAAACTTTCACTAATAGAATAGCTTGCACCAAACTTTCACTAATTGAATGGATTGCACCAATTTTTCACTAAGAAAACTTGAACTATTTGTACGAAAAATAAATTAATTCCTTAAAAAAATAAAAATACTGATCTCCAAAAACACTCAAAATTACTCAAATATGAATTTAAACTGACTTTGATGACAAAAAAAATGACTTACAATCTTTTGATCCGGCACTTCCAGGGAAACCAGTCAGATAATTTGAAGCTTGTATCATACTCTTCAACGAATTTCATTGGCCCAGCACATAATTCAGTAGAAACAAAACAACCTGACAATTTAAATTTTGGTCGAATTTATTAATTTTTTTTTCGACAGCACGTGACAAAATGAAGCTCAAGAAATTAACGCAAAAACGAGAACTTATTTAAATGCCATTAAATGAATCAACAAACATGAACATACATTGAATTACAACTAACGTCGGCTATTAATTTAATGACATGCACCAAACTTTGACTAAAAGAATGGCTTGCACCAAACTTTCACCAACAGAATGGCTTGCACCAAACATTCACTAATAGAATTGCTTGCGCCAAACTTTAACTAATAGAATGGCTTGCACCAAACTTTCACTAACAGAATGGCTTGCACCAAACATTCACTAATAGAATGGCTTGCGCCAAACTTTCACTATTAGAATGGCTTGCACCAAACTTTCACTAATAGAATAGCTTGCACCAAACTTTCACTAACAGAATGCCTTGCACCAAACTTTCACTAAGAAAAGTTGAATTATTTGTACAAAAAAATACTTCCTTAAAAAATAAGAAAACTGATCTCCAAGAACACTCAAAAGTACTCAAATATTAATTTAAACTGACTTTGAGGACAATCAAAGAGACTTACAATCTTTCGATCCAGCGCTTCCAGGGAAACCAGTCAGATCATTTGAAGCTTGTATCATACTCTTCAACGAACTTCATTGGTCCAGCACATAAATCAGTAGAAACAAAACTTTCTGACAATTTAAGTTTTGGTCAAATTCATTAATTTTTTTCGACAGTACATGACAAAATGAAGCTCAAGAAATTAACGCAAAAACAAGAATTTATTTAAATGTAAATAAATGAATCAACAAACATATACATACCTTGAATTGCAACTAACCCGGCTATTAATTGAATGACAAGCACCAAACTTTGACTAATAGAATGGCTTGCACCGAACTTTCACTAACAGAAGGGTTTGCACCAAACTTTCACTAATAGAATGGCTTGCACCTAACTTTCACTAATAGAATGGCTTGCACCAAACTTTCACTAATAGAATGGCTTGCACCAAACTTTCACTAAAGGAATGGCTCGCACAAAACTTTCACTTATAGAATGGCTTGCAGCAAACTTGCACAAATAGAATGGCTCGCACCAAACTTTCACTAATAGAATGGCTTGCACCAAACTTCCACTAATAGAATGGCTTGCACCAAACTTTCACTAATATAATTGCTTGCACCAAACTTTCATTAATAAAATGGCTGGCACCAAACTTTCACTAATAGAATGGCTTGCACCAAACTTTCACTAAGAAAATAGCTTGCACCAAACTTTCACTAAAAGTTTATCGATTAACTGCAGTGCTTCCACTTTCTTATGTTACTTAAGAAAAAAGTCATGAGTCACAAATGCTTTGAAGTTTTCAGAACTGATCAATGACAAATCACGACCGAAACTACATCTTCACTTGGAAGAAACTGGCAGACTTATCTTCACATGCAAGTTGGATCATAATCCAAAAATTAGTATTTTAAAAACTGACGACATAACCTAACTTCACTTGATCTAGCGGTTTTAGAGAAATCCAGTCAGATTATAGAAAAAATTGTAGCATCGTCACGCAGGTCAGCAAAATCACAAGTTGAACTTGCGCAAATTTTTCAAAACATTTTGCCAGCTGTTTCAAAACCATTTTCCGGCTATTACTAGAATGACTTGCACCAACTTTTTAACGTAATTTTATTTTATTTTTCGAGTTAAGAAGTCTCCAAAGATCTTTTTTGATCCGTTAACGTTTGATAGCATGCTAATATGTTAGGATCTTACTTTTTTAAAACAGCGTTGAAAGATAAAAATCTATTTAAAAAAGGGAAACGAGAACCTATTACAATAGTAGTTTCAAGCAAAATTATTGAAAATTTGGCACCATTTTAGTACAAATTGGGACATATGCTTTTGTCCGATATCATTCAGATGGGCACCATCTTCTAGAACGAAGTGTCTTCCAATTTGAAACACGCAGGTGAGGCATATTCTTCGGATATAGCTTTCTAAGTTTGTTGTTTAGCCGTTTGACCGGATTTTCCCATGTATTTTCAGAGTGATTGAACTGCATTGGGTGATCTCGCCGAGGCAACAACCCGCAAATTTTCAAAATTCACATCTTTCTTTAGTGCAATTTTGATTATTTTTATATTATGAAGGATTTCTTCATCCGTTTTGCTGTTTATGTCATTGTTTCCAATAATAACAAGAACACATTCGTAATGATTGACCTGCTCGGTCAGAAACCGCAATTTCATAGTAGTACGGCCCCCACGGTTCAATTACAGGTCTGAACAAAAAACTCACTTTGGTCATTTGACCGATCGTTTGAACAATCATTATAATTTGGACCTTATACCCATATTGTTCAATTTGAGAATTATTACTCATGAACGAGCCAATTTGGCGAAGGTTCGAATCGCCAATTATTATGATAATTTTCATCTAAAAAACATTTTAAAATTTCGATAAGGCAATTGCAACTTCTGATTATGATTTGAAATTTTCTTAGCACAGCATCTTTTTCATGAAAACTACTATTAAGCGTTGAAAATCACTTTTGGACGCATTAAATTTTCCGTGAAAAGCTTCTTTTGAAAAAAATTAATAAAAATTATGAGTAAAATTTTTCAGTGCATCTCATGGAAACATTCCACATTTGCGCCTGGCTGATTTACATAAAAATTAGAAAAAACCGAATCACTAAACATGTTCCCTACCTTTACACTTGTTCACAACTTGAAAAAAAAAAGAAAATGGGCATTCTCTGCTGATTTCAAACCATAGCACACACGGAGCAGACACCGTCCGAAAAATGTAAACGAACCGTAGAAAATAGTTGAACAAATACTTCAAAAAAGCAATTATTTAAGGTCCACAAAATGTAACAAGTTTACCAAAGCATTCACTTATGATCAACAAAGTTCGGGACAAAAACTAGCCATTTCTCAGTTTTGTTTTCAATGATGGCCACTTTTTTCATTTCACTAACATTCACCTATTGCGTTTGCCCTGTTGACATTACTTGGACAAAGTTTTCATATTTCAGATCGCTGTCATCAGACAGGCCGTATCTGATAGTATAATACAGGGTCACATACGCGTACTTCTCTATACTGTCCTCAAAAGTGACGAAGTACTCAATTTGGCCAAAAAGCATGGCACCATTGGCTCTAAAGTAAAATTTTACTATTTGGACCTCTCGGATTTTGTTTGTAGCAACGAGAGTCGAAAAAACAACGCGCCACTTTGCAGCGAGACTCAATCAGCGCATTCTCATAAAGATTACGAGCAGTTAAAACCTGAACTGTTTCAAGTAAATCAGTGTCAGTTTCTTTCAGTTGACTGGAGTTATTTCGATAAGTCCAACTTTCTGCCAAGTCTGTTGCATCGTCTTCTTCTTTAGATGCATGAAGGAGTTGCTGATACTCCAGGTAACATCTGCAATTTATTTGACAAAATTCATGTGACCCAGATGCGAAATTTGCGAGGAAAGCATGGGCTGATTCGAAACACATTGCAGACATAACAAAGAGAGAACCAAAACGCCGCACTTGATCTGGTAAATGCTGTAAGCAATAAATGTTTATAGTTTCACATTTCTTATCACCAAAAATATCAACTGCATCCTCTGAAAGTTTATCGAGTAACTTTTCTGCCACTGTTATGTTTTTTTTCAACTTGAGTTTCAAGAAGAATCCTCACACCGAAAGAAAGGCGCAACAAGCTTTTGTATTGAAAAGACTCCGGTTTCAAGAACTCACGAAAAACAACTGGCGCAAGGAAGAACAAGTAATTGAAGTACTCATTCGCTTTGAACTGCGACACTTCGGAGAGAACTCTTGGCTGTCGACCGTGCTGAGATAATTCAACAGAAACTGCAACACGGTACATAATATCGTCAATTTCAATCCTTTTTGTTCAGCAACTTCATGTGTCTTGCCAATAGACTAGCATAGACGCCAAGTAAAACGCAATGCATATAATCAACTGGTGCTGACAACGGCAATTCAGGAACAACACAACTAAAAGCGCTTCTACCTTTAACACCTACCATATTTACTTTTTGGTTGCCTTGTTGCAGGAAATTTTCGGCTTTTTCTACCAGATTTTCATGGTACATTGGCTCTCTTATCTGCCGCTTCGTCATTAACCCTGATGTTGAGGGGATAGTATGAGTGCGTTGAGCCATGAGTGACTCCAGGATGGGTGCAATAATGGCAACCGTAGTACCTGTTATACTCGATATTCAATAAACTTAGCTTAGCTATGAGGTCAGCGACAAAAAGCACAAAATGGAATTTGAGGCAAAATAAACGTCCATTCGGTATTAGAAATGCAACCTTTCGTTGTAGCTCCCGAGTCAATTGTTTTACAATTTCTTCCCAATTATGCTTTCCAACAAACAAAGCGGCCAAATCAATATTTTTTTGGACATCCGTAGAATCGGAGTTAGCTGGGCAACAAAGCCAAATAGGGTACATTTGGTGATTGACGCTTGAACTCACAAAACTAACTCCGTCAGTTGATAAAATCAAGTCAATGCAGAATTCGTCTAGCTGTTCGGCAATCTGCAAAAGTTCAACAGGCATATCGGAGACTTCATCGCGACAACGACTTATATTATACTTTATAATGCTTAAAATGTTCCTTTGTACAAACTTTAAGCAGTTGTGCAAACTTCAAAACGCAAGTCTGACTCTCTGCTGCAGGAAGAAGTTTTGCTGTTAGATCTTTGAGGTTCAGTTTAATGCTCTGTAGACTTTTAAATGCAGATGGCAGCAGATTAGGATTGGGCATAATTGTTTTTAAGAGCTTCAGTAAATCAACTTGACAAGCATTCGAAATTTTATGATGATTGGTGAAAGCTCGGATTAGAACTTGTGCATTGTTGGATCCAACTCTACAACTGGGGTACAAGGGAGTAAATGTGACTCCAGGTAATTCAAAATAATTTTCCTCCAGAATTGGCCGGCGCTCGTTGAATTCGTAACTCAAGAAATTTGTTTTTTTTTCAGCAGAATTTGGGGTTGAAGCGCCCACAAATGGTGAACTCGGAAACCTACAACATTCGGGCGGACCAGGCACAGACACGTTTGGCAAAGGCGAACTTGTCGCGAGAAGGTGACTTGCAGATTCTAGATCTTTCAAATAATCTGTTTCAGCGTCTTCAGGTTCCTGCGCAACTAAAACCTGAGAGTCAGTTGTCGGTGAGTCAAAAACGTTTTCACACTGCACCTGATCTGCAGATGAAGTGAACAGATCAGCCTCATCAAAATCGCCAGTTAAAATATCGTTACGCTCGTTAATTCCTTTCATTATATCTTTATAAGCCCGATTTTTTCGTGTCGACCCAGGCGTTTTTCTTCCTAGCTGTTAGATTTTCTTGCAATAATTCAGCCTTGAAGAAGTTCCCTTACTAGTGCTTTGCAGATCCATATCAGCAAAGCCTTTATGATCTCCATCTTGAGACTTTGCTGGAGAACGATTTTTTTTGCAGTGTTTCGGCCACTTGCAAAAATTCGTTGCAAGTTTTGTGCAATGCCATATTATCCATGATTTCATGCCCTCTACCCTGGGATTGTTCTATTGACATAGGAATTTCAGGTTGACTGTCAGCTATAATTTCCAAATTTTCAATAGTTGGTATAGGTGATTGCAGTACAGGTTGTTGCAATTCTAATGCAGCTCTCTCTCACAGCACAAAATCGGCATTTGCACTCATGATTTGAGAAGAAGTCGTCACTATACTTTACCAAAACTTCATCATTGGTTTTCAATTTTTTCAAAGTACGAAGTCGGACTAGAGTTTTGTCGAGTGACGAGAAGTCATACTCACAATTCGGTTCACAATTTGAATTAATGAAACGAATAGGACCCAGCATTTAATATGCTGTTTCTCTACCAGAGACTTTGTTTATCACTGAAAGGTCAGTGAAGTCCTCTGGAATGATCCGGAGGATGCCTTTTGGTCAATTTGGTAGAACAGTTTGCCCAGGTCTCGATTCTGTTCCACAATAAATCAGTTTATAACCCCCATAATTGTCTTGCTTTATTGCAAAAGAATCTTTGATTGACTTGTAAAGGTGTCGTACATGATTGTAAGCACTTTCTCACATTACTTTTTCCGCACGGACCTTCTAAAAACTCCGCTCTAATTTCAGCGGTACGACAACTTGAGCTTTCCTAGAGCCGTACTCCACAAAATTTTGTACGGTTTGGGCGTCGCATTGGGCGAGCACAGTCCAATCAGTGCCAGACGGTAGGCCCCTGGAGCAAAATCGAAACAATCAAAGCAGAAAGAAACCACAAAAATCAGAAAAAGCAATGGTCAATTTGCTATCAAACTCAATAAGGCATCAAAACAAGATTTCAAATTAGATACGATGCGGAACAAACTAAGACAGACGCATGTTGAGCCAGAAAAAAATGATTAAAAAACATAAGACAGTTTACCTTATCCTCAAGGCAATTCTTAAATCAGACAGTTTATCAAAACCTCTTAAATTTGGCGTGTGAAACAACTCGGGCAAAAAAACTATCGCATCAGATGTTTGGCGTAAAAAGTCTACGAGAAATAATTGGTCCCGAAAAAAGTTATTTCCAAAATCGCATTAGATGTTTGTTTCAAAAAAAAAGTTGAATAAAGTGATTCAAAAGAGTTCACACGCGGTAAAAATATACCGATAAGATAGCTTCAACTTCCATTCAATTAACAGCCATGTCAAAAAACTTTCCGTGAAAAACTCAACATCCATGTGCAATTGCAGTTAAATTTTTACGAGGCAAGTTTTGGTTAAAAAATCACGCAACTTCTATGAAAATGGAAATGAAAAGAATTAAATTGTCCAACAACTTAGTTTTCTCGGTCCAAACTCAAACCAATAAGATAAATCTTTTAAGAAACTCAGCTCGAAAGATCAGTTAACCGAGTTTTTCAAATCAAAACACTTCAGATGGATGCAATTTCAAAGGTCAACTGTACCTGATTTAACTTCGCCGCTGAAGCCTTCGACACAACTCATAGCCGTACAAATCCGCAGCACGCAGTGCAACTTCTTGCTTTTCTTTTTTCTCAAACCGCGCTTTGATTCCTTCTTGAAAAAAATCCCTCAAGGCTTGTGACAGTGGTTTTCGACCAGCATTTGCAATGCTATCTCTTAGTAAAAGATTATGTTGGGTCAAAACGCAGTTTGACTCTCGCCGAAAACATGAAGAGCCAATTCTCGGCCAAACTTAGCTGGTCTACTTGACATTTCATTCACAGCCACACCATACCACATTTTCGGGTTCGAAAGTATAGACGATTCTGGGCAGCTCAATAAATCGGACCTAAAGAAATCTTTAGCATAAGCTTTATTTGACTGCAGTTGTCTTTCAAAAAACTTAATCGTACAATGGAAAAAAAATTAATTTTTTGTAAAAAATATTTTTTTCCTTAATGCGAAAAGTTTCAACTATTTTTCTCACCAGAAAAAATTCGAATGTTTGAACAGGACTGTCGAAGACATTTCAAAACACCAACTCTGATCCAGTGACTTCTTTTAGCCAAATAATGACATGATATATCTTATATTGTTATTATTATTGGCAGACTTGAAAAAATTCACTGATAAAAATAAAACTAGTTGAAACCAGAAGTCAGTTCCTTTTTCATGTGAGTCAAGCGATGTTTTGCCTATGGCACAAAAAAAGAAAACAGAAAACAATTAATTTTGATAACTATCAGGCAAGTGCCCGCATAAAAATTATTCAAGAACTCTGTTACAAAGAAAGCAAGTCAAATATGAAAGTATTAGACAAACATTGATTTCCATGTTTTAAAACCATAATTAATTCAAACAGACAAATAGCTAATTCATGGCGTGTAGTTAACAGTATGAGTGGAATGACAAAATGATTGAACTGTCTGGTATTCTTCAAACAAACCGAATCTACATTATCATTATATAAATCAACTCAAAAAATTTTTAGGACCAGAGTTAGAAAAGAACTCAGAGCAGGACAAATAAGACCGAACAATTTTGAACCGTTAGTTAGCAGCACAAAACAAAATAAATCTACCAACATTTTTCGTTATTTCAGAAGCATAAAGTTAAACCGTGTCTGTACAAAACAGTCCCATACAAAACAGTCCCATACAAAAAAAGCCCGAAAAAAAACGAAAATGAACAAAAAAACAGTCCAATACAAAACAGTCCGAAAAACATTCCCGTTTAAAAATTGTTGTAAGTAGCCAGCAGGCCCAGAATTGTCCTTTGTTCAACAAGCATAACGAACAAAATAGTGACCGCCGCAGTCGCGCCAACGTGTTGTTAGCTTGCCAACAGAGGGTAGGACTTAATACGAAATTTAGAGGCGGTTATCACCGCAAAGCGGGGCGGCGACACGCGCGCAGCGCACCTTCCGACAATCTTAAACCGGACTGTTTTAAATTGGACTGATTTTTTTCCTCCCGTGCATGATTTTTGGGACTATTTTTTATTGGACTGTTTCGTAAGGGAATGTTTTGTGTATGCATCAGTAAAACACATAAGATCGAAAATGACCCAGCTTAAATAACGATTTATGCTTGAGCGAACAATCTATAATCAGTTTTTTCAGAAAATAAATCAGTTGACAGTGGGTAATCCATTATAAGTCTATATTACCTTTTTAAAACTCTTCTCAGGCTTGTTGTCATATAAAGGTATTCAAGAACTCAGTGACAAACAAAGCAAGTCAAATATGAAAATAACAAATGAACATAATAAAAAAATTTTGAAACTTCACAACTTATTGTTTTCTTTTCAAAATCAAAAAAGAACAATAAGGAAGAGCAATAAGGAAGAACAAGCAATCTGATACAAATCGCGAAAAAATCTTCATATCTATTATGCCAGTAAACTGGGCTGCAAGTAAAATAAACGATCTAAAAGTTTCAAGAGCAAATCATAAGAGCAGTTATTTTTCGAGTTTACAAACTTAGATAGACGAGCTGACTTTTTCAAAAAGTTCACTTGTTCATCCACTACCCATCCTATTGAATCAACTCAGGCTGGATATTTTCATCATTCAGCCTATTTAATACTTGTTGCACTCGAGCCAGATTATCAGCCGCCTCCTGCCGTTTCTTTAGAACAAGTTCATGGCCACGCCTGTTAAAACTCTCCTTGGCCTCCTCATACGTTGAAAAAAATGGGCATAATTTTTTCAAAACATGTTTCTTTGCAAGGATCCCTGGAAAAAATTCTGAGAACTAACTTTGCCATATTTGTTTTCCGACATCTGGAAAAGCGGGCTTGCAGTGTGAGCTAGATGATTTTCGTGGAGAAACCATATGAGCAATGATCTCATCATCAGACCAGATCTGATGACCAACTTTGCGCCCGTACTTCGCAACATTATTTCCGGAGAAACTCAGCAAATTAACACCATTCCACTCTACCCTCTCAGAGGGTTCGTCAGTGGGTACAGGTTTCCCAGTTAAGATTTCAACTTTTCCTATCTGTTGCAGAAAAAGCGTTCTAAATTACAAATTTCTCAAAAACAACAATTAGCAAAACAACAACTTACCAGAGATCTTAAAAATTTTTCCAGACGGAGAGTTTGATCCACGTGTGTTTTGATCATATTACCTACAGCCTCACTCAGCATAAGCGTAGATTAATCAATTCTATTCGTTATACCATCGAGACGATCCAAACTCGAGTTTATAATTTTTTTGAACTCCTAGAGAGAATCAGAACAATGAAACATCCAGCTAATATAACGACCTTCAAAATGTTCTCAAAACGCAATAAGAATAAAACGAGTCTGGTATTTCAAAAATAAAAAACGAAACTTCTGTTCACAGCATAAAAATGTAACAAACTTTTCAAAAATGGTTTCACCAAATTTTTTCTTGTTTCAACTAGGTATGACGAAAACACATTGCAGAAAATTAACGCAAGTTTTAAACAGTTCATGAAAACCGCATCAAAGTTGAAAACAAACAGCTGAGCACAAAAAAACATCTGGTTCAAAGCGAAAGGATTGTACCAAACTATTTAACGAATGGATTGCACCAAACCTTAATTTGCCTTTACCAGGTGTCAAGAACAATCCGAAGAAAAGCTAACCCAAGTTTGACACAGGTCTCATGACAACTGCATCAAAGTTGAAAATAAACAGAAGCTGCGTACAAAAAAAACTGGTTGAAAGCGAATGGATTGTACCAAACTATTTAACGAGTGGATTGCGCCAAACCTTATTTTGCTTTCACTAGGTGTGGCAACAACACTTCGCAACAATAAACGCAAAATTGATACAGGTCTCATGAGAGCTGCGTTAAAATTGATAAAAACCGAAGATGTTCTCAATAAAACCTGAATTAAAAAAATACATAGTACCTAACCATTTACCGAATGGATTGCGCCAAATCTTAATTTGCTTTCACTAGGTGTGGTACAATAATTCGCAAAAACCCAACGGAAATTTGATGCATGTCTCAAGAGAAATGTATCAAATTTTTAAACAAACACAAGCTAAGCACAAAAACACCTGGACCCAAGCGAATGGATTGTACCAAACTATTTCACGAATGGATTGCACCAAACTTGAATTTGCTTAAGCTAGGTGTTGCAACAACAATTCGTAAAAACTAACGCAATGCTCAGCCATACATTCATACATATGCTTCGCCATACATACATACATATGCTCAGCCTTATACATACATATGCCCCGCCATACATACATATGCCCAGCCATACATACATATGCCCAGCCATATATACATATGCATAATGTAATCTGATAGAAGGATTAGAGACAAAACATTTCCTATATTTAACCAGCTATTGAAAAACATCCAGTCTTTCTGTCTTATTCTTACCAATTGATAATGGCTATTCGTAACCATCGTCTGGCATTAAAACCAGTTTATGAATGGTTGTATATATAATAGCACATGTTTTTATTAAACGCAAAAATGAATCTGCCAGATTTATTAAATCGTTAAAGATCTGCCAGATAAATTGACAACAAGCACATATCATGGTTACAGAGACCGACATGTCTCAAGTACCTATTGGGCTATCTCCCCCTCACGCGAGAATGCGTGGGAGATTGCTCAATTTATCCATATGTTTCTTTAAAAGCTAAGTAAGAAAAAGGTCAAACGAGTCACTTACATTTTCTGAATTCTCGGATGAAAGGCAGATCTCAACTCCAGGGAAATTTCCTTGAAAAGATTTTAAAAAAAATTAAATTTTGTCATATGTTTGTCTCTCCCATTTCCCCGCTACTTGAAATTATTTTGTTAGCTTACCCCTCATCTTCAATGGCTAGGTTGTCTTACTACCCACAATCGATGGAATTTTTGTCAAAAACTAAGACTGAACACAAATTCTATACTGACCTTTTTTAGTCACGAATTCAAGCAATAATTAAGTCTTGCAATAAATAAAAGACAAACGAAATCTGAAAATATAATTTCAAGTTAGCTAGGATGATGATGATGATAAAGAATTAATTCCCTTAAAAAAGACAATGCTCAGCCATACATACATATGCTCCAGCCATAAATTTCGGATGTAAGGCGATGATATACCAACACAATTACTCTAATTATTCTAATTTGTCATTCTAATCAAAACTTTAGTCAGGGAAAGTCAAAACATAAGTCGAAAGTCGAACACAGTCAAAACCTACTTTTAATACTTTTTGTTTCTTTCAATTAAATAACAATAAAAGCCCGACTACTACACAAGGAGTCGACCCCTCACCATCCAAAGGATCCCACTTTTCCAAACCCTAAAACTTCTCCAAACCCTAAAACTTCTTGGGTTTTAACTCACCCAGGGTTGTTATGAAAATTTATCATTCATTATTTCAGATAATTTTTTGCATCTTTGGCTTTGCTGCAAAATTTCTGGCTGGTTTTAAGTTTAAACATTTGCCCTTGCACCCCCTCCTCGAGAAATTCTTAGATCCGCTCCTGGGTTGTTATACATTTTCGATTGGGGGGACAGGGGGAGGGGGTGTTGAGAAAAGGATACCCTAAATAAGAAAAAAGAAAACAATGTTTTTCAACTAAGTTTGTTGGAGTTCTTAAACTATGGAGAGGTTGGGTTTTATGAACGAAATTATTTTTCTGCGATCCGGGAACGAAATTTTTTTTCGGCTATTTGGGTATTTGGCTGCGTGACACGCCACTATTTAAATATCCCCGCCTCCATTTGAACATCCCCCTCCACTTAAAATATCACCAATTTAACTATTTATTTCTTTGCAAAGTCATACTGAAAAATAGTTTTAAAAAAAGTATTTTGAATCTCCGGAATTTAGCGGAAATTTCCATTTCAAAAGTTTTTTCATATCCCATTAGAAATAGAAAATTCCGCTCTAAAATTTTGTATACAGCTGAAAACATCTTGGTCGGGATGGGCAGAAAAAATGGTAAATGGTTTCAACAAACAAAAAAAAGACTTTTTAAAAATTTTACAGGATGCATAATTCAATCCCCCAGTGAAGTAGAATTCAAATCTTATGAAGTTAACCAGTCTTCTTTGTTCGCGAGAACCATTTACCATAATAGCTGCAAGCCCCGACCATAAAATTCAAGTAATATTTTCTGGATTAACAAGAAGGATAAACTGGGTCAGTCATAATTAATCATAATCACGAAATAACGTTTCAGGGTATAATGTTTCCAGGGTCCAGAGTAAAATACAAAATTACGAAGGATTATTACTCATATTTTGTCATGTTTGAAATTAACTGCGTTTAAAAGTCAATTTGAGGTGGCACAATTTCATCAGTTTTTTTCGAATATTTGAAAAAAATGGTCAAAAAAAAACAAAAGAATTAAATTTATTCCATACTAAGCAACTGACATTGATAACAGTTTTCCTGAAAATTTAAAAGAAGAAATTCGCAATTATAACCGATTATAATCGATTAAAAATGGATTAATTTGCTTTAAAAACAAGTTTCATTTTCTTCCAAAAATAATCGATTATAATCGATTATATTGCTTAAAAAAATAGTATCATTATAATCCATTTTTAATCGATTATAATCGATTATTTTTGTAATTTTTTTGAGACTGTCAACAAAAATCCAATATAATCAATTATTATCCATGAAACTTCGGTGCGGGTGAGTATTGCAGATAGAATCTACATGATCCTGATAAGTTGCATGATGCTACGCATGCGCTTACTAATATGAAAATTTCATCTATATGCTGACGAGGCAACTAAAAGTCGTCCGCTAATGAACTCAAGCTAGCAAATTTCTCATATTATAAGCTCAATTAAATTTTTGATAATCACAGTCAAAAAGCTACACGTTATAGCCGAAATCAGTAAGATGTTTCCTTAATTTTCGAAACATATGAAATCGAACAATTTTTGTTTCAGAGACAGCAGCTTCGTTCGCGCTGCATACTCTGGCGTTTGTTTTCAACATTGTGAGCATCGCACTATTTGGCGCAGCCACATGCAGCAATAAATGCAGGCAAAATAGATGTTTCATGATTATGCTGATAGTCTTCGAAGGGATTGCAAGTGAGTTATTGAATATAGTTCTTGTTTTGTTCGATCGAAATATATTCAGAGAAGAAATTGAAAGCTAGTTTCTCTTGATTTCAAATGAACATGAATACTTTGATTTTTCAAAACCTGTTCTCATGATAGTTTTAATAATAACTGTGAACTTAAGTTTCTTTTTTTCAATATCATTTAGATCTTAAATTTTCTTCTTTTTGATGATTGGAGATGAAAATTTTTTATCTCAATGACACTCAAAAAGGAATTTAAATTACCATAATTACAAGAATTATCATGAAAACTGGTTTTGAAAAAAAAACTAAACTTTTAAAATTCCCCATTGTTGATTTTTAGAGCAGAAAAATTTCCATTTTTTAAATTTTTTCTTATGATGACTGTATTAAATACAAATTGATTTTTCGAAAATTAACTAGACGGAATTAAATTTCTCATCGTTTTTTTTAGATAATTTTGTAACCAGCAGCTTAAAACCTCTGCTGCCACAAAATACACTAACGGGAACTCATAGGCCATATTTAACAAAGTGAGTTTAATGAAAAAATCACTAATTTTTTAAGTTTCTGTTTTCGACTGATCACTGACAATTTGCAAATTAAATCTGGACCCCACATACAATACTTCTAAAACTATAAAAAACGGATCGTCAAATGTGACTATTTAAGGTCTCTTAAATTCGATCTGCTAAATACGTACAACTAGAAGACTCATTGAAACAAAATTACACTATGTATACTGTATCAGCACAATCTGAAGATTTTTGCTAGAATAGACACTTTTATCATCCAAACTTTGGCCTACCTTTAACACTTTCTTTTCGCTAATATGGCTTTCGCCTAATAGGTTTATATATATAAAAACTAATTTACATACAGTATTTTTTCTTTTGTTTTAGCCACCTTCGGTGTAACCGCAGCAGCCTATATAACTGCGACATTTCCGAACAGCTCTCCGGAAGTTCAGATTGGAATGGGATTTCACTGGACCTGTTTCTGTTTTGAAGTTCTCTGTCTCATAATGGCTTGTTTGGCTGCATGCTGCAAAAAGAAGGAGCAGTCTGAGGAAAGTGAGGAATTGGGTGAGACGTTGCTGATATGGAGATTGCCATTCTTAAAAAACCTTTCCCTATGAGCATTCGTTGGCCTACTAACTTATTTTCTCCCTCAAAAGTGTCAATGAGCTCAATGGTTTTTACGCGTTTCTTATTTCCATATAATCAGCTTAATTTCTATCGAGGTCACATTTAGAAAATTTTCATAGATTTAACTTAGATTGCTGAACAAAATGGATACTAGAAATCAGAATAAGAGAGGAACCATAGCCACTATTTAGCATACGAATTCAAGATATCGTAGAATAATTCTGTTGAAATAAAATACCAGCCATTCAAAATTACGATTAAAATCACAGCTTACCGCAAAAAAAAACTTTGTATCGGTTTGTTATTTTTGAACTAAAAGTTTTTTTGTTGTTTCAGGAAAATACCAGCAGCAGATAAAATGAAACCGTGTGTTGTTTGATAGAGG
>NC_087070.1:21898267-21998460 GCF_963678635.1 Symsagittifera roscoffensis | reverse complement strand
ACTAGCCAATTTTGCGCTAACTTTTTAATTGAACAATTACACAAAAGTATAATTTCAAGCCAAAAACTATAACTAAAAAAAATTCACAGCATTTTCCCCCATTAAATACCTCAAAAACAACTCAGTCGTTTTTTCGTTCGTCTTGAATTCGTTGACACTTTTCTGTCTGTTGTTGCTCCAATTTTTGAAAATATAGATGAAATTTGTTTGTTCAAGGTGATTTTTTGTCCGGACATATTTCGACATTTTTTGATCTAACTTTTTTATACAGTCTGAAAGATTGTTGCCAAAGGAAATTAGAATAATATTTCACTTATGATCCAGAAACTTTGGTGTAAAAATGAGATTTCAAGATATAATGGTTTCTGCGTTGTCTTAATTGTCTGATTGTAGACTGCTTTGACGACTAAAAATCAAACTGGGCTAATTAACGCGCGATATATTTTGTGCTATTAAAAATAATTGTCAAATTTTTTCTACTCCTGTTGGAACTAAGGCTAGCAATGCTATTAATAAAAAGTTAACAAACGCAAACAAGACTGCTCGTATCAAGGCAAAGCCCTGAATCTTTCAATTGCATTTTAAGCTCTATGGAGCTGCAATAACTTTAAAAAGTAAATTAAAAAAAGCAGAGTAAAAATTTTTCGCTAAAATTTAAATTTTTTTAAATAAAAATTATCCCCCCACACGCCATATAAAGTACAAAAGGAAAAAATTTGGTCCTTGTAACAAATCACTTATGGCAAATACAAGCTTCTTTCAACCAATTTGGAACTATTTCTTTAAACCTTTAAACCTTTAATGGCAATCTTTAAACCCCTGTAACTTTACCAAAATTGATCACAGGTGATATATTTTTTTCAAATTTAAGCTCAGGACAACAATTCTTTTCGAATGATATTAGAAAAAAAAGTTCTTTCGTATCGTTCTTTCCCGAGCAGAAATATTCTGTTACTTTCGTATCGAAAGTTGGAACAGTTAGTTCAGTTTGTTTTTAGCATAGAGTGTGGGGGAAATTAAGAAAAACCGCTAAAATTATTCAAAAAAAAAGAAACTTTGATTGACTTTAGAGCGCAGTAGAAACCTTCAGGGCCATACGAGCAGTCTTGTTTTGTTTGTTGCTGTAAGTTTGTACCTAAATATTTTTGTCGTGTAAGATTGCGTAGCGCATTAAATTAACACATTCATTCCATTTGCACAAAATGTAGTTGATTGCTTGAAGACATTGTATGGGATCTAACAGGTTGCTTTTTGAAACGTTTTTTCTCAACGTTGCTTGAAAGAAGACTGCGTCATTGACTACTTCTTTATCATTTTTAGTTTTCAGGGAACTCAGGAGTCCAAAATGTATCAACTTCTATACTATTGGATGTTTATTGGTCTTGATTATCGCAGGGCTTCATCGGAAAGAGACAGTCTCAAACTTAAAAGCATTCTTCCGCTCCGTTATAAAGCTGCGGTTCCTTGTGGTATTGCAGAACTAACTTCTCCGATCAAAAACGAGCAGCCGTGCTATTGTAGTTTTTTTAGTCCTTACAACTTGAAATACTGTCGGCTATGTTGGCAGCCTGAAAAGATTCCATACTTGGTTTTTTCAATAGAACAATTGAGCTCTGGGCAAACCATCGGCCAAAACTTTGAAATTTTCGGCGTCGAAGAGGTTAAGAAGTACGATCACAACAACATTTTTTTTACTAACGCCACATTACCTACCCCAATTATGAAGTCTCTTGGCACCGACTTTAAAGTCATAGATTTAATATTTTCGAAAACAAGTTTGAACATAATAGAGCCGCTTTTTGATAGGTTATACTTCATTAATTATGCTATTCGAAAATTAATTGTGGCTGATTGTGCTCCTTCAGCAAAAGTGTCGTTCAAAGTAACTTCAGGTTTCCAAATGATTTTTTTTGGGATACAAGAATTATTGTTCAATAACGTTACGACAAAACCTGAGTATTTAGTTGATGGTCATTTTCCTATGAATTTGTCTTGGTTTTCAAAACTTCAAAAAGTTTCATTACGCCAAACAAGCGTGGTTATTGGCTTGCCAAAATTTGTTCACAGTCTGGCAAAGTTATCTGTAATTGACACAGCTTTGCAGAGCAAGGCTTTAGATGTTTATTTTGACTTAGAAAAGTACAAAACAGTGGAGTTTTCTTGGAAGTGCAGTTATTGTTACGTCAACCTTGAAGATAATCTGATCAAAAGTTTCCTTCCTCGAATTTTCGCATCGCCAAGGAGACCTAATTCCTCAATTAAAGCTCGTTTTTATTCGTCCAAAAACGGATTGGATTATTTTCCAAAGGAGGTTACAGCTCACGCAGGTTTCATCAACACGCTTTGTGTTCCAGACAACCTAAAGAGAATAGAATTCGGATCGATCTCAAACGAAACAGATCTAATGGTAGAAACTATTTGCGTCTGTGATTCCGATTCTTGCCATACCGAACACACTTTCACGAACGAAACTCGCCGATATTGGCTCGAGAATGATTGCACCAAGTTCGAAGTTGCGATATGCGAAGTCTGTGTGATGCATCAAAGCGATCTTCATAAGATTAAGGACAACGTTACCCAAATTTGTCTAGGTCTTCAAAGCAATTTTAGACCAGTAGTGCAATGTTATTGGCAAGCTTTTGCTTTCATACCGCCAAAATTAAATGATTTGAATTTACCTTTGGCGGATTTATTTGTCGACAAAAAAGCGTCGAAATCTTTTTGTATGCCAAATGACATCTCAGTAGAGGGGTGAGATATATTTTTTCTATGTTTGCTAAAAAGTATGAGAAGCAAAAAAAACTGATTCAAGTGATGTTTGGTCCTTTAAGTTTAACCCAATGTTTTCAATCATCCAAAATATCTTTACCTTACAAACCTAGTCAGCAGAGCACGAAAAAGTGCCATGTAAAAGAGCGTGATACATGGTTTTGTTTTTCAAGAAAAATTTCAAAAAGTCCCAAATTGGACTCGCTTTTTTCTCAAAAAAAACTTTGTGAATGCAAATTGATATCGTAATTGCACAATTCGAAACACATTTGGTCTTCATAAATAACTTTTTGTATGCATGATTTTGGGGAAGACGGTATTTGTCATTTGGAGAGGGGCAACAAAGTGGAACCTGATCTAAACTACATTTTATGATTGGATAAATTAGATATTTTACCAATGTAAAGTATTTAATATTAACCAATCATGATCCATCTAACTAACAATCCACTTATTTGTAAGTGCTGAAATTACTTGTAATTTCAGCACCAGAGAGATTTGAATTTAACTTAGAAGTTAGTTGGACTCTCCCGAGTACTTCAGCAGCCGCAATAAACCAGTATACCCTAGATCTATTGAGCCTAGCAGAGACTAGTTAAACAACCTGAGACTAGATAGTATAAGAGTAAGATTAGGATCGGTATTAGACTAAGAAGTTGCACGAATCTATCCGGCCGAAAATAAGATAGCGTGACGAGCAGACGGTGTACCCTATCCGAAATTACTCTATGAGTTACACTTCGGTCCTAACTCATCTGGTGCGACCATAAGTCTCGAACAAGACCTTAATAGCTTAGAATTAACCAATAATAGATTAGAAATTAGACAAAACATTAACAAAATGTTATACGACGATAATTTAATCGAAATGTCTCTACGACTCAATAGATCAGAACCAATATTCCGAACGATAACAGAACTACCCGGAAATGGAAGAAGACCTCGAACCAGAGACGACATACGACAAAGTAGAAACTTACCCTATAGTTATATGATAGTTTGGCAAAAGCCAACACAAACTTTTGTATTTAGAATACTACTAGCAATGAATTTAGATTTTCATTTACAAACATAAAATTTTGAAGTCAATCTTCAAAATCATTTCAGGCGCTAAACAAAATTATTAATATACAATAACGATTGATAAAAAGATCTCAGATCGTTTTCCTAAAATTCTGCAGTAATATACAAAACATGTTTGAAAAATATTTATTGAAAAATCAAAATAAAAATTAGTAGCATGACAATAAATGGTTAGTAATCATAAATCATCCTGTTGTTCCAGCTTCATCACCTAAACATAACAGCATTCATAAGCTCACTAATATCATAAAAACACTAAATCTTTTCCTTACACAAATTTAAATCATTTTAAAACTTAAATTCACTTAAATTTAAAATCAGATCATCAAGGCTTATCCTTGGATCTTAAATCATTTTCTATTTAATTAAATTTAAAACTTGATCATCAAGGCCTATCCTTGGATCAAAAAAGAACAACTTTGTTCTCCCCCACCCACTTAACTAGTGTCTAACGACCTCAAACGTCGATTCACTATCCAACCCTTTCTAAAAACCCAGGACTAAGAGAAATTTTTACAAAAAACAAAACTAATCATTCAAATTAAGATAAACAGTGAAGAACTTCGGTTATTCATCCTTCACTTGATCCCCCCTCTTACCAGACCCAGGATAAATCTTAGACTTAGTAAGTTTAAAATAGTATCTAACGAACTACTCGCGTTCTAATTATACCTGAACCTTGTGGATCGATTTACTATTCTCCAACCCTTGAACACAATCACTACCCTTAAGTAAGATTAAGTAAGTTAACACCTTAGCTTATACTATCCACGAGAAAGTAAAAAATCATTCTTCGGAATAGATATACTTTTCTCTCCAACCCTGAACAAATAGACCCAGGTTAAGCTAACCAAAAAATCGTAAGGACTAACAGTTTAAGCAAATAGAAATCATTTAACAACCTTTTGCACCCGTCATCCTAAACCTTATGTCATTTAAAAACCTAGGAAATGAACAAACAATCGTTTTACACAATTGTGAAATAGATAACAAAAAATACGACCTTGTAATCACACCTCATACACAAACAGTTGGATACATTCGAACAAAACGACAAACACTAAAGAGAAAAATAATAACTAAACAAAAACAAATAACACGAAAAAGATTTTCAAAAAATCGAAACGCATTTTCAGAATCAGAAACCAACAGTTTAGACGAACTTTATAAACTAAAAGAATCAATAGATAAAAATTGCCCAATTCACGATCAATTATATTTCTCTGACTCAGAAACAACTTCAAATTCATCAAAAAGAGGAAAAAGAAGAATAAAAAAGCAGTATAAACACAAACCAGTACATTTATACAATTGGAATCAACCAATTAGACACATTGATAATTACATATTAACAGTCATCGAACGAAAAATTGAGCTCAACGCACACCCCAGGTGAAGAAAGTCCAGATGATGATGATATCTTCCCCTTTATAGTAGATGCAACCACTGATAGAGGACAGCATATACTTTGCAAAAATTTACTCTTAAATTTGTTTGAACCCGGAATCAGTCCATGTAAAACAGAGTTCCCAGATGTAAAAATCAAAAGACAAATTATCGATCACTATCTAAAAGATATATGTAACCTAACACAACACTACGGAATTTACACCATAGAATTCACCTCACCAAACCCGAATCACAGCAAATATGTAATTCAAACAGACGACCTTGATTTAGAATTTTCAAAAGTATTCTCAGAATATATAAAAAGCATACAATATCATAACTCACAAAGAGCAAACTCCATATTCACCAATGAAGTTTTTGCAATAATATATAGTTATATCTCGATATTAGAAAACGAAATCCCACTCCCAAATGTCTCACCGACAGAAACATCGAAACATATAAGAGTACGACATGAAATCACACTACTCTCTAGTTTTCTAAATATCATTAAAGAAAATTTCACGAAAGATGAAGTTTCACAACATACAAAACACGACTTACAAAAAATCTTGGCATGGTTTATAATAGATTATTTCACACATAATATAGATTTAATTTCACATGCAAGAAAAGATTTTAGACCTCAAAACTCAAACGATGATACTGCCATCACAGAACAATCAAACTATGTTTGGGACCCCGAATGGTCTCATTATGCATTCATAAATATCCCACAATCAATCTCCAGTCAAGCAATAAGTACAATATCTTATGTAAGAGATTACGTAAAAGTAACACCATTAACCATTGATGCAACACCATTAAACTATAATACATTTTTACCTGATATGCAAAATAATAGTTTAAACTCCACAGCCATACACAATGAAAACCTCAATGGAACTAGGAATCTTACTCAACAAGATATCCAGACACCATCACACTTCATAAATGAAGAAATCGTACACACAACAACTACACAACAAAGTATTTCACCAATACGTCCAAACTTGACAACACCAAGAAATACAAATCCTTCACAAACACAGGTAACCTTACAATCAACCGTTAAACCTTCGGTTGCCCCAAAATATTCACACATGGATTACCAAACATACAGACCCATGACAATACCGCCAAAAACACGCAAAACGTTCACTAGAAACAATTTTGCAGACCATAATTATAATTACACACATCCATCAAAAACAAATCATCAACCGCGAAGAAATTTTAGTAATTATACAAGATCTCGAAATTGGGATAACCCAATGGCACAAACTAATTCAGTAAATTTCCAAACAAATTTACATCCTCCACAGGATCGTAGTGAAAATTATCCATTTTTTCAACAAAATAAAAATAAAAAACAAACATCTTATCAAATGGATTACTTATCCTCAGATGATGATTTTTTACAACCAGATATATTTGCACCATATAATCAAGAATATCGTGGACAAGGAGTACAGAAACCACATACAAATCAAAGAATTTTTTCTCCACAACCGATAGATACCCAAAATCAAAAACCAATTCAGCAACAAAACTCAATTAATACACAATATTTTCAACCAATTCAGCAACAAAACCCAATGATCACACACTCGTATCAACCGACACAAATGCAAAATGAAATACCACTCCCATATTATCTTCAACAACACGAAATAACAAGAAATCAACTTTCAAATTTTTCTCAAATGCCAAATGCAGCAGAATCATTACAAATGACAATGAATCCATACCTTATGGGTGGACCATCAATAGCATCAAATAAACCTTTAATGGTATTCACAGGAACAGACCCTGAATATTCTGTAGAAGACTATTTAAATGCAGTAACAGCAAATTTGATTTTAAATATAGGACCTGAACCAATTAATACGCCACTACATCAAAACTGGATACATCGACGCACAGCGTTGATACAAACAACTTTAGATGGCGCAGCCCAAAAATGGTTTTCAGTATTGCCTCTAGAAATAAAATCAAATTGGAAAAGGTGTACACAAGAATTTTCAAAAATGTTCGACTCCGAAAGAAACAAACAACAACAAAGAGTTTTATGTAATGAAATTCGCAGATTACCAAACGAAACCATCAAGCAATTAGCAGTACGAATCGAAACACTAGTTCGAAAAGCATATTCATTAAATACACATGACTATAAAAACACAAAGATGACAGAAATCTTAATGATGACCTTAACACCACAATTAAGGAAAATAGCAATAAAAAAGAGAGCATCCCATCCTTCTTCAATTCGAGAACCCGATTTAGATTTTCGAAAACTCGTAGACAAACTAGAACAAGCAGAAATCACAATGAAACTTGAAGAAACGGAAAATCTGAAATTACAATACGTTAACAGAATTGAAACAGCTTCCACAAAATAAACAATATACAGGAATCAGATACAGACCTCGTTGAAAAAATCACTGAAATTCTCAATATTTACGAAAAACACCCAAACTTTAAAGGCAAACCATCCTTCAAAAAATGGTGTAATTATTGCCGACGATACGGACATAGTATATCTGAATGTAGACAAAAACAGCAAGATAATCAAAATAAACCTCAAAAATATAAAGAACCAAATAAATTATTCTACCAATACATGAAAAAAGATCAAAATCTACCGAACAAAAATGTATACAGCAACAATAGTTCAGGAAAACCACTCCCGAACAATACAAATTATACAAGAAACCAATCACCACATAACTCAAGTTATAGAGGAAGATCGCCAGAACGAAGAAATACACAAAATTCGTCACAAAATCACTACAATAGACCAAACAGTAGAAATAACTACTCCAGATCTAATTCAAACACACAATTTGTTTCTAGATCTAATTCCCAATCAAGAAATAGATACTATCCAAACAATTATTCACGCAACTCATCATATAATAGAAATAGAAACTATTCCAATAATCGAAATAGAAGCTATTCCAACAACCGAAATCAGTATTATCCAAACAATCGATCAAGAAATAACTCATATAATAAATCAAACGGTAATTATCAAAATAGATCGCGAAATAATTCACAAAATCGACATTCAAGTTATAATAATCGTTATAGAAATTATTCCCAATCACCACACCGGAATAATAATCACTATAATAATTCTCATAATCGCCACAGAAGTAGTACACCTAAACATCAAAGACATATTAATCAAGTACAATCTAATTCAGAAACAACATCAGACCCTCCAGGTATTGATGACACAGTAACTGATACGTTACAACTCAATCAAATAAATTGTGGATCATCAGATTCAGAAAGCGACGCAGAAAACACTCTCTCCATCAATATGATAAAAATCGAAAATGACTATGAACCTGTCATATATGAACAACCATTTTCATCACACATATATGAAAATCAATCAGAATTTCTTCACAATTATTATACTAAACCCATACATTCCACACCAACGACGCAAGAAACTAATGGAATTAACACTACAAATCAACCCACTGAAAATGACAAAACAAAATGCTTGAATACAAATCACATCTACCAAAATATACAAAAAGAACAACCCAAAGAAAAAATTTGGACAATACCATTTCTCTTAGAAAGTCCAAGAAACAAAGAATTTCAACCACCAGATCTTGAAATTGATTTTTTAATTGATTCAGGAGCAGAATCAAATATAATAAACATTCCCACATGGAATGAAATAAAAACCTTACACCCAAAGCTAACACCTCTTGAAACCTCCAGCAAACTAGCAACAGCACAAGGATCAACATTAATAAACTACGGAAAAATTCAATTATTTCTTCTCCCCACAAGAACAATGGAGCAAAACAAAATTTTAACCAAACCATTTAAACAAATATTCCATATCACTGATATTAAACACAATATCATTGGAATACCATTCATATCTAAATATATACCAACAATCAACATCTTAAACAGTAAAATATTAATCAAAGATAAATATACAAAAACAAAAGACACATCCCTAACATTTTTTCAAAGATTAAATAAACAACCACCATTCTTTTCAAAATTCTATCCAATATATAACCAACAAAGAAAACACCTGAAACCACTATCAGGAAACATATACAATTTTTCAATAAAGCAAGTTCATCAATATGATAAAAAGCAAAACAGACAAAAATTTTATATGTCAGATTTTGAATTCAAACCTATTCATAAATTTTTCAAAATCACAATCTCATCAATAAAATATTTGAAAAACTCGAATTCAGATATTATTTCCTTACATGTATACAACAATACACCTTACCAAGTAACATTACCTTTAGGACTTTTAGGCTATTGCGAAACCAACGCTACAATATCACCAATACACGAAAAAGCATATCGTGTAAATAATATACTCCAATTACTAGATATTTGCCAGTCCACAATCCTTAATGAAGAATTATCTATAAATAATATAATAAGTAACGAAAACAGAAATACGGATTATTTCACAAAAACCCCATATTTCAAACCTACATTCAACATAAGTAACTACACAGAGAATCAACAGAAATTTTTAACAATGTTTAATTTCCAACATTCACAGATAACACAAGACGAATTTGAAAAACTAGCCAAACAGCTAATTAAATATTCATCAGTCTATGCAACATCCAAATTTGATGTTGGCAAAATCAGCTCATCACTACATCTCCCATTAAAACCAGACGCAGTTTTCAAAAAACAAAGAGCAAGTAAAGTACCAATTCACTTACACGATAAAGTGAACAGATTACTCGACATTTTAGAACAATACAACATTATATCACCAGTAAACAAAGAAGAACAACCAAAAGGCAACACATTTATCAACCCTGTTATCATTCTAGCTAAAGGAGAATCATTAAAAATCGTTCTCGATGCTAGATACCTCAACTCACTCATAGATGAATCAAAGTGTAATTGGCCCATTGAACCAATACAAGTTATTTTCACAAAAATAAACGGAAAATACTTTACCACCGCCGATATGAATAGTGCATATAATCAAATGCCATTAGACGAACAATCACGACGTTTAACACAATTTGTTATTGGAAATCAACAATACGAATTCAACCGTTTATTTTATGGAATATCCATAGGACCAGCAGCATTTTCAGCTTTTATGAGCAAAATTTTTCGACCACTAATACTCAAGAAAAACGCAATCACCTATTTAGACGATGTTTTTATGCAATCACAGACTAAAGAAGAAATGTTCAATGTTTTAGAACAATATCACCAAATACTTCAGAACGAAAATCTGAAGGCCGCCCCTGATAAATCACACTTCTTTTTGACAAGAGTTAAATTCTTAGGACATAATATAGAAAGAAAAACAATCACTCCATTAAAATCACGCATTGACGCCATTCAGAAACTCCAACCACCAACAAATAAAAAGAAAATCCAAGAATTCCTTGGAATGTTAAGCTTTTTAAGCAAATATGTTTATAAAATGCAATTATATCTACGACCATTCTACAATATACTTAGACAACAAAATAATTTTGAATGGAATACAGAACATCAAACACGATTTGAAGAAATGAAGAAACTCTTAACTGAACAAATTTCAAACACAATTCCAGATCCCGATCAACCATTTTATGCAATGTGCGATGCTTCGAACTTTGGCATCGGCGCAGCATTATTACAATCACATAATAGTACAAATAAAATGAACCTCGTATCAGCAAATTCTCGATTATTCACTCAAGCAGAACTACGACTCTCAACTCTAATGAGAGAATGTACAGCCATAATATATACACTAACAGAATATGAATTTCTGATACTTGGATCAAAACATCCCACAGTTCTATTCACAGACCATAAACCAATCATTTTCCTTTTTACACAAAAGTCTAATCCAAACCACCGAGTTTATAGATTTCTCCTAATTTTAATGAAATTCCCAAACTTACATATAGTTTGGACCGCAGGAAAAAATCTTGCATTACCAGACACTTTAAGTCGAAATACGCCACCTGAATTACTTACACGTAAAACCACAGTTGAAATACCCAAAAATATAAAATTCTACCTTGCAGAAAATGAAACATCACCCCGATTGGAATGCAAATATGCAGTAAAAACTGACGTTGAACAATCACAAATAAATAATTTACAACATTTCCCACTTTATTTAGATTGTCAAAATAATCACTATGAAGTTGATCTACTTGGAACATCAACTTTTAAACCAATCCCATATTCACAATGGATAAAAAATAACACCCAACAAAAAAGAATAAAACAACACCCGCCTAAAAAAGACCATTTTCCACTAATTGAAAAAGAAAATTTAACTGATAAAATAAACTTATCAGGACCACAAACAAACGATTCAAAATACACAATAAATCAAGTTTTTGACCTCCATGATCCACTTGATACAATACCCTTATCTAAATTAGAAATTGAAAACATTTTTCTCCCCCCAACAGAAACAATTACAATTTCAACACTGAAACAATATCAAAATTTTGACCCAGTAATTCGACAATTGAAATCATGGCACAAATATAAAACTAAACCTATCAAGGCAGATTCAACTATTCTAGGAAACAAAACACTCCTCCGATACTTTCGCAAATTTCATAACACAACAATTAACGAAAATACAGACCTTTTAGAATATAAATTAAATGAATTTACAGTTCCCTGTCTCCCTTTAAGTATGATTCTCATAGCTTTTAATATTTCACATACACAAAATATTAAAGGACACTCTGGATCAGAGAAAACATATTCAAATTTTACACAAAACTTTTATTTCCCAAATGCACCAATTTGGATAAAAGTACTATGCAATGACTGTATAGTATGTCAACTGAATAAACCTTACCCAAATCAAAGACAAATAGCACAAAAACAAGATTTTAAAGGACAAAGTTTGTACTGTAACCACCGTATCTCATTTGATACTGAAGGACCAATTTCACCCTCATCAGAAGGAAACTCCTACATTATGGTAATTGTTGACGCATTTACACATTATGTAGCACTTAACCCAGTACCACATTGTAACGCTTATTATGCTTACACAACGCTTTATGAACACTGGATAGCAAAATTTGGACTACCAGAAATTTTAGTTACAGACAATGGTACAGAATTCATAAATAATGAAATCATCACGCTATGTCATTTATATAACATTAAACACAAACCACGTACATCTCACGCACCTTGGACAAACGGCTTAGTCGAAGGTATGAACCGTTCATTACAAGAATATCTTAGATGTATCATAAATGGAAATGATACAAGATATACCGAATGGTCAGCAGATGTAAAACTATTTCCCTTAGCATATAATTCACAAATCACAACAACTTTAGGAATGTCACCATATGAAATGGTTTTTAACCAAAAGCCACGCAAACCAATAATGTTTACAGCAAACTCTCACAAAAACGCACAAGGTTATTGTCAACCAAATAAAGACTCAATTTATATAACCTACCTTTACATACACACGATGAAGATCATTTTCATCACCCACAAATTCTTAAATTAGCCTCCGGTACACACACCGAATGGATTTTAAATAGAGATAAAAAACACAATGAAATTTATCAAAAAATAACAAAAAAATTGTTACGAAGGCAAAACATTAATGAACAAATAAATTCACGCTTTACACCAGCCTCCGATTTAAAAATTGGAACATTTGTTTTAATACCCAATTTTAATACTCAAAAAGGAACTTCTAAAAAATTACAACCCCTTCGTAAAGGACCATACCAAATAATTACAAAACCCACTGATGTCACATATAAAATCATCGACTTAGACAAAAAAGAAATCGTTCAGCACCGAAATAACTTATTACCTTATTATCCAAAATAATACGCACTCCGCGAACTAACTCAATTATATTCTTTTACAGGTTTAAAAGTTATTCAAAATGACCCACATCCGGAAAACACAACAAAGGAACAAAATGATATTCACCTCGGAAATAAAAATACAAAATCAACCACCACCAAAAACAACACAAAAAACCTAGACCAAAAAACATCTCAAAAAGAAAGAAAAAATAGAAAAATGACCAAACAAATAATACCCCAAGAGCAAATCGACAAAAACAGAACATAGAAAATCAACACGATTTAGAAATCGACCACGTAAAAATTATAAAATATTCATCCCCCAATCTAAAATATTAAAGAAAGTCGAATTTCAAAAGCAATTTTAGCTCAAAACTTCAGTCTTGGAAACTTTGAAACATTTTCAATTTTCATTTTTCAAAATAACATGCTGACAAACACGCAATGATTCTAGTTCAAATTTAAACCAATAGGATTCATCCAATCTGTCACCTTCTCTAACTTAAACTCAGATCAATTAGACGAATCATATAAAACTCCAGGCATATCTATAACTATAACTTTACGACCTCCAGGTAAAAAATAAGCAAACCACTCCAACTTGACAACTAAAATAAATATCACCATAATATCATAACCCTCCCTTATCTAATAACTCAAAGATCAACAATATTTCCCCAACTCAGACCTCAAATACCCCCAAAACAAATCCGTTAAATTAGCCTAAAGTAACAAAACGAACATTTTAATTAGCCTAAAGTACAAAAATCTCACCATACCCCGGATCATTTGACAAACAAAAATAAAGAAAAAGACGACCTCCCGATCACCATAAAAACTGCCCCCAACAATTTTTTACCAAACTCAACCCACTTGTCAAAAAACTAATAAATAATCCGACCACACTTGAAAATTGCCCCAAACAACAAAAATATTGGATCAAGAAGTCATTTCTTAAATGCTCTTCTATCAAACAGTCACTAAAATTATCACAAACCTCAAACAATTTTTTACGATACTTGAAACTTTCATAATATTTCTTTTTGATATCCTTGAATCTTTTCTAATAATCTTAATCATTTTTTGTAATATTTTTTTAATTTTCTACACTATATTTGAAATATTTCTCCAACTTTCAAAAATCCTTGATTATATCCACAGGTACGATTCATACAACTTGTCTAAATGATACGAACTATTTTCAGTAGAACTGATATTTTTTTACTATTTGTAATTTTCATAACATTTCTATCATCCCTCATTTTGACCATATGCAAATGTATAAAGAAAGCAATCATCACATTCGCTCTAGCAACAATCCTCCTAATTCTTTTTTTAGAAGAATATTATAATAAACATAAACTTTTTCACTAAAAGAATAGACCAAAAAGCTATCAAAAATTGCTACCCAACAGTCACAAAGTCAGTCTTCACCGACATCACCCCAAGATAACCCAACAACACCTTCAACTACTCAAAATCCTCAAACATCTACACGAATTTCCTTTCAAGATAACCCATACACTTTTGAAGAACGACACGCTCGTTTATCCGAACCACTAGAACCCGTTCAACGGCAAGCACCTTTAAGTGAACCAACATATAATCTATACCCAACACTACCACCAGAACTAAGTAGAATACGAAATCCTAGTCAAAACCAAAACACAACAGAAATAAATAGACAAATTATACATCCTCGAAGAAATAGAAATTTTCAAACTCCCCGAGTTCATTTTGAAATACCTCAATCCCCATCACAAAACACTCCAGAAAACCCCACTGGTATCTTACCAGAAACCCCTACACTTCTTTCACAACGTAGCACCTCAAGCTTACCCTCAGATTACTTAGGCTCAACACCAACATCTGAACAAATACGTGAAAACCCCTTTAATCCCCCAAACCAAACATCACGACTACCATATTGGACAACACATTCATTCACACAAGGTGAACCAAATTTAATCAATGACCCAATAGATATTTCTTCAGATACAACATCCTCATCACTACCGGAAACATTATCACTACCATCAACACCATCAATTAGCCAAATTTCGCCGACACCTTTTAACTTAAATTTTCCAAATAATCTCGACGCAAGATATCAAGAACAATCATCAACAAATATCCCTTTAAGACTAGATTGGAATACATTTACAGCACCTCCACCATTATTTGGACAACATCTAGAAAGTAATCGCCTTCACAACTGGGCACTTAATAGATTACAATATCGACAAGACATTCACGACGATATCCTGTGATCACAATATCCAAATACTCCAACAAAACAGTTTACAATTAAAGTTTGAAATCACAGTTAAATTAAACAACATTACTCAACATCCATACCCATTAAACCCACCAAACATAACAGCTCAATCACTACCACCACCATTTATAACCACTGAAGTAATATATAAATACGACAGATATACCAAAAAGACAATTGGTTACATCACATTTTATAACCCATACTCAGGATTATCATACACATGTATATTCTAAAATTATTAATTTTTTTCCAACTCCTTTTTCTAGTAATCTCAAATCAAAACATAAACCCTTCTCCCCGCACAGGACCCCAAGATTTATTAGTAACACATTACGATTGTGAAGAAAACGAACAAAAAACACTACACAAGTATGCAATAAATCAAGTATCACAATGCGAAACAGAACCCCAAGCAATAGAAACTACAAATGTAATAGCAACACTTTATTCAAAAGCCCGAGCAACAACAGTTATCGGATATAAATTCACAGCAACATTTTCCGAAAAGAAAGTGCATTGTTCACAAGTCTCAAACGGAAATAAAAACCGACTTGACCATGAATCATTCTACCAGAGTAATATAGAACGACTTTTACACTTAAATCCCAAAGATTGTAAAAACGAGTTACTTAGACTAAATATCACACAAAATAAAAACTCAGATAGAAAGTTAGTATACTTTCAAGTTTTTTCAGACCCAGTACATCAATCACAACTTGAAAGATACCAAGGACAGATAAAACTAGATGACAAATACCCATATAACGGCGCACACGGAAGATTAACCTATGACATACACGACAAACATTGGATACCACACATTGGTATAAATAACCCATCAAACTGCAAAGCAGACACAAAAAATAAAGGATACCAAGAGATAATGTTTTTCGATTGGAAAATACAACTCGAAAAAATACAACTCACACGAGATTTATCAGACAACACAATGATCTATCAAGGAATCAGATTACCTTGTAAAAATGATCAAGGTTATTGCGACCCTACAACACGAACACAAGCAACAATTGTTGGGTTCCCTGAAGACACATGTACAACATTTCAAGTAGCAAAAATACACGCTCGTATGATAAAATTTCACGAAAAATATTTTATACAATCAATACCATATGAACAAGTAAATCCATTACGAAAAATAAGTTCTCATTTTCGAAACATTCAAAATATAGAAAATAAATTAACACGTTTTCAAGTATATCAAGAAACAGAACTCGCATGTAAATATAAAAATCCACTTCACAAAACACAATACTCTGAAATATTAGTTGAATACGAAAATGGATTCGACATGACCACTGGAAAAATAAAAGTCGACCCATACGCCACAAGTCATCCTCCAAATGAAGGAACATCATATATACCAGTTCATTTTCAAAAGAATACAGGTCAACCTGGTGGACATTTAAAGCCCCAAGACGATCAAAGCACACGTTTACAAGAACTATCACTAATGAATAGTACATATTTCGGTAATATCCACTATGATATTCACTTAGACATGAAATTAGACTATACGATTAGCCGAATTTTCCAAGAAATGTCACTCTCCGAATTAGAAACACTACACCAACTATGCGAATTAGAAAGAACACAAATATTACAATCACTTGCACTAGCAGTATTAAAAATACCCTACGCAGGATATTTACTATCAGGAAATAGATCAAATTTTTTAGACTATGAAGGAAACATCTTATGGTTTTATACTTGTACTAAAAAAGTATCACCACTATACGTTTTTGAAGATAAACGATGCTATAAAAGAATCCCTATCTTTTATAAGAATAAAGTACATTTCGTTGACACACTTTCACGAAGAACCTATTTTTGGGATACCGCAGTCCCATGTGGATCAGAAAATAGCCACAATGTAGTACAACTAAACCCTGATGAAGATAAATATTATCTTCTCACCCCATATCCCACATTAATGCAATCACTCAAAAAATTTTCACCAGAAAGCATTCGCGCTATCGCTCGAAACCCAAATATAGACTTACAATCAATAGGAATATATTCAAAATCAGATATTCAACATCACATTAGAACACAACAATTCCAAGAATTATTAACACAAATGGACACAATACAAAGACAATCAATTGACCAAAACTTACGCAAACTTGCCGAAACCGCAGGATTTGCAGACATCTATACGCAAGACTATAGCGGATATTTTAAAGACATTAAAGATTATATATATCTAAACGGTGAAAAATACCGTCCCCAAGATATATCACCCATCAATATTTTTAGCTTTGTAACACTCAAAAATGAAATTCTTGATTTTCTAGGATGGCCCTACTACATCTTAGAAAAATTGACTATTTTATACGCAATGTTTAACTTTATTGGATTTCTTTTCTCACTTTTAAAAGGAATCTACAACACATGTGCTATACACACACAAGTAAACAGACAAGCAAGCGTAGCACGCATACTCTTTGCAGGATTTTTTGGAATTTTTTCTACATCTATAAACAAAATTCTTTTAGATGCACAAATAAAAGAATATAACACAAAAATAGCAACCAGACAGAACACATACGACGAAGAACATCACAATGTAGACACAACGCCAACAGCACCACAGTTACCACCCCTACCACATAACCATCCATTATCCCTAGTCCCACGTAATTTTCGACATCTAACTATAACACATGATCAAAATTTTAGACCAACCATATCACAAAGCCCCATCCAACATATAATGACACACCATTCACAAGATGATAATACTTATGAACAAATTATTGAACAACCCCATACCACCGCTTTTCAGTCTCAAAATAATAATTTTTTTAGCCCACGATGAGCCGACAACTTGGATCCTTACACCGATCAAATTCCCACCCAACCAACCTCACCACTCCAATTACAATAATACCACTTTTTGCTTTTCCGCCACCCGATTTCCCATCCAGTAATGTAACATCAGGCATGAATTCCGATACTAATTCACACATCTCAGTTTTATACTCCACTTCACAACTCAATAACCCGAATATTGAAACCCCCGATGAATTTGCCGACTCTGAACCATCTCCATGCAATAATTTCCACAACAATTCTTCAAATTTTTCCCAACCCCCTTTTCAACCCATACTACCAAATAACCCTGACCCAATCAATTCTACACCCTCTTATGCTTCCCAAGTCACTCCAACCTACTCCTCACTTCATTCAGACCAATCATCTCATTCTCCAGACACCCCCCGAATCTCCCCAGAACTAGATAATTTTATTACCCTACAACAACAACCCTACCACCTTGACACCCCAACCATAAACCAAATTTCATCCACAATAGATTCATCCAACCCCCCTACCCCTACACCCTCTTCAGTTTATACTGAATCATTAGCACCATCATCCACATCTACTGAATCTTCACTCAGCACTAATAGAGCTTACCGCACTTTTAAAAGAAAGTTCCCCAACCATCCCTTCCCAGCAAAACCAGGAACAGCCCGTGAATATATAAATCATCCAAATCACACTAACACAAAAGAATTTTTAGCTATCACCTTACCCTCATTTCCACAATACACCTTAAACACCCCTCACGACACTAACGAAACACGTAGCTTTGTAGACGAACACGTTTTAATGCCTACACTCCATTGGACATCATATTATCATTTTACTAATCCCCTTTGCCTACCTTTATCTAACACTCACATCGATATAGAACGAAATAAAGACATGCTATATCGACTCACTACACCACTAACACCTAGACAATTTACCTACATTGGATATAAAAAATCACTAAAAACACACACTGCACCCCGAGCTAATGAATATACACTAGAATATTACGATCATAACATCATCAGAACTAACCAAGATCAATTCTTAGACGACGATCGCTTCGCTAACCCACAAATCACCGAGAAATTTTTCATTAAAACACCATATGTATTTTTCACTAAATATCTTCGATCGCAAGTTTGATCACATTATTTCAGAAACACTAACAGACACACAAGCCTACGAAAGTTTTAAAGAACGCTTCCAAATATTTTCACTAACCTTTCATTTCCTTGCACCACATGAAAGAGATTTGCACTGCTCACACGATATTATGTTGCGCACTAAACAAACTCACACATATACATATTATCGTTTCATCCAAAATCACTTTGATCTACACACTCCCTCCAGACAACCACACCATCGTTTTCAATTCATCAATTCCAAATACACCTCACCATTCTTTCTTAACTTCACATATTGCATTAAAGATACTAACCTTCATGGTATTCTTCGAAATTATGATCCCATAACCCAAATGTATATCTTCTGCCCTATCAGCAAGACCTTCAACGCCGAAGAATCCCGACCCTTCCTTATCCCACACGAGTTTGTACAACCTATAGAAATCCCCATTTTAGAATTCATCTATAACACTAAATTTAATCACAAATTATATAATCTAATACAAAACACACCTCATGAATTTGCAGTTGGCACTGAAGAACTAACCACCATTAAAGCACTTCAATTGCTTTGGCCACTGCTTCAAACTAAAAATATCATCCGCATTTTAGCTAAATTACTAACAACTTCCGATCTCATCCACGACATTTTCCCCCACGGTTTCTTCCCCGACGACTAACAGGTAAGTATGAATTATACATATTACTAACTAATTAAAATATTAGAAACTCACCATTCTTTATCCACGTCTTATTTAGCATTTTAGCCTTCATCCAACGATCATCTGAAAAATTCACAAAAGAAAAATAAAAAATAGCAATTTTCTTCAACAACTGTTTAAAACTCTATTAAATTTTTGCACTAACAATTAAATAAATATAATACCAATGCAGTAATTTAATTTATAAATTTTTCCCCCACAAGCAGTAAATCTAATAATAATGAAAATTTGTAACTTAATTTTTCCCAACAAATAGCAGTAAAATTTGAATTTCTATGTAGTAAATTAATAAGAAGCAAATGCAGTACTAACGTTTTGATATTTTCATTCAACCGCACAAGAATTCTATCCAAACTCGCACAGCTCGCCCACGAAGAATTGTTTAAAATAATGAATTTCAATTTCAAGCTTTCACACTCAACAACTCTAACACAAGATAACACGTTTCAAACTTTCCTTTAACCCGGTTGGAAAGGAATTATACACTAAACAACACTAACCAACGCAGCTTACTAAACACCACAAATCATAGAATAACAGCATGATTAAGAAAAGGAAACCAACGGTACCCAAACCGGATTAACCCAGTTTAAAACTGGATAATTTATTCTTTTGAAGACTATTATAAAGTCTAAGAAAGAAATAATAAAACACAAAAAAGTCGAAAGACAAACCCATACCACAAACAATTTGATTTTTGGTAAAAGGACACAACCAACAAAACATAAGAAAAACCACAACAAACCTAACACAAAACGTTGTCACATAACAGGACCTCTCACAAAAACCGCATGCAATCATACTCCCACTCCTGGCCTAACCCACCAGAAGAGGACGTCCTGAGCATGCTATAGCCGGCCTAACCCACCGCGCTACATCCACGCTTTGTGACCACACTCCAATTTTTAATAAGAGCTACTCAAGGGTGAGTAACTCTTCAAAATAACTGAACTAAAACAAAAAGCTTTTGTGAAAACAACTAACTAAAATCATAATTAAAAAATATTAAACTAATAAAAGTTTTATAAAATGTAAATTACATTATGCAATACATAGATCAGAATACAACACCAAGGACGAACATCCAAAGACAAAACGACCCCACTACACTCGAGAAAGAATGGCCAACTACAATCGATATGCCGCTCACAATCACAACTCAAAGGATTTAGAGTACGACTTGACTTCGCAGAAAAGGACTTCATTGAACTAGACCAATGACCACCTCGATGTTCAAGTATACGTACAGATCCGAGTAACCAGGCATCCCCTCCACGCACAATCTCCACGCCATTCCCAGACAAGATCAGACACAAAAGAAGTTCTCCACGAGAATCAGAAAAACCTGACATAGCCAACCATACTGAAATCAGATTTGAGTTTGTTGCGGAAACACAGTCGTTGTCGCAAGAAGACACAACGTTTGATGTCCCTAATTCCAGCATCCTGGAACTTCTCTAACAAGAGAAAACGGACAAGAAATATGATGTTCGCCAGATACCAACGCCCATCATCCATCCTTCGAATTGCAGAAAAACTATTCTAAAAAACTCTGTAAAACCCGGATGGGTGGAACCTGATCTAAACTACATTTTATGATTGGATAAATTAGATATTTTACCAATGTAAAGTATTTAATATTAACCAATCATGATCCATCTAACTAACAATCCACTTATTTGTAAGTGCTGAAATTACTTGTAATTTCAGCACCAGAGAGATTTGAATTTAACTTAGAAGTTAGTTGGACTCTCCCGAGTACTTCAGCAGCCGCAATAAACCAGTATACCCTAGATCTATTGAGCCTAGCAGAGACTAGTTAAACAACCTGAGACTAGATAGTATAAGAGTAAGATTAGGATCGGTATTAGACTAAGAAGTTGCACGAATCTATCCGGCCGAAAATAAGATAGCGTGACGAGCAGACGGTGTACCCTATCCGAAATTACTCTATGAGTTACACTTCGGTCCTAACTCAAAAGCCAGAAGCCGCGCATGTTAAACAAAATGATCTATTTTACAATCCCCCTTTCACGTAGATTACTTGCAGCGGATTTTCGACGAATCAGAATGAAGCAAAATTCTAATTTACATACAACGCTTTAGTGCGAATTTACTGTTTTAATTTAAAGGGGTGGAGATTCTTTAGTAGATACAAGGGGGGGGGGGATATTGTAAAGTAGATCCGAACAAAATTTCTTTGTTATCAGATTTCGAGTTGAAGCAATAACAGAAAGTCCGACTCTATATGATGCATTGGGCATCCCCGAGGGCTCACTGAAAGGGGTGCAAGAGGAAGGCGTCTACCCACAATACGAACACTTAAGACCGCAGAAAGTGGAAAACCTAGACCCCCGACAAAACGAGCAGCCCAATTACGAGACATTTGCAAAGGAATCATCTAAAAGGAGTTTAGTTCTCGCTAAAACTGAAATATTGTTAACAGTTTTCATTAAATGTTGCTTAGACATATAGCGGTACTAATCACTCAATTTTAAACTGAATGCGATTTAAGGATGGGGAGAGTTTTGATATTTGTTTAAAGTATGTTAATGTTGATTGTAGGCAGGGGCGGATTTGGGGGGGGGGGGCGTACGTCTTTTCCTCAGGGATTCGACACCCTGCCGACCCAAAGGGTCCCCCTTTGGTACTTTTTAAGAAATCCACTTTTGGCCGACCGACCCTAAAATTTTTCTAAAGGCGTCAATATTTGCTAATTTTGAGGGGGGAGCGCGGGCCGAAAAACGAAATTAAATTTTGCCAAAATAGGGGCAAAACAGTGCTTTGGGAGAGCTCAAAAAATCAATTTGGTCGACCTAAAAAAAAAAAAAGATCGCCAAAATTTTTGATTTCTTTTTGAAAATCCGCCCCCCCCCCCTCGAGAAAATCCTAGATCCGCCCCTGATTGTAGGTATCAGTTTATTTATTAACTTGAAAGTACAGTTCGAACAAATTTTAAGAAAAAAAACGTTTTTGTTACATATGTTTGTTGAGTTCCAAAAATACTCATCTAACAATTTGTTGGCTAACTAACTACCATTGCTAGCTTGAGCTTAAATTATAAAAACGGGCTTTTTTGGGCTCTTTTCGATCTGAACGATCTGGGCTCGTTTCTTTTGCTTTTTTCTCAAATTGAATATATTAAAGTCTTTTTAAAATGACTTTTCATGGTACGCTGCAATAAAACATGTCAGCGTGAACATCTGAACAAACATTTAATAGATTTCTTACATGCAAAATGCCATGTGAACAATTTATGAAGAGCGTTTTACGAACTGGCATTTTGAAATTTTACGAGAGGGGTGGGAAACTGGAAAAAGCCTCGATCTGAAGTCAAGTTTTTGATGTTGTGAAGATGAAGCCGAGATAATTTAAAAGACAGTTACTCATCAAGCTTCAACGAAAGATATCCATTTTTTGGGCAAAATTAAAAACGTATTCTGTTTTGGATTTCGATTTTCTATGATTCTGCACGGAAAAAAAATTTAAAAAACTTTGTGAGCAAATTGAACTGTTTATGAGTTATTCGTCACATTTTTTAAGTATACAAGAACGAAGTGATTTTCACTTACAAAGTCCTGATTTTTTTAGGATATATGTACGTGAACTTCTACTTTTGAAAGTTGACTTACCTTATATTGTTTGATTTCTCAGCGGAATGGTTTAATTTTATCAAAAAAAAAATTGTATGCTTAAAGACTTGTCTCTGGAATGAATCCAGAAACAAACAGACACAAAATTGGGCGCCTATCCAGTGCACAGTTTGGCCTTGTAATTGGGGCTTTTTTCCATTTTGGAACCTGATCCAAACTATATATTATTAGTGGTAATGAAGTAGATATTTTATCCCTATTAAATATTAAAGACTAACCAATCACACTCCATCTAACTAACAACCCACTTATTTGTAAGTGCTGAAGTTACTTGTAATTTCAGCACCAAAACATTTTGAATTTAACTTACAACTTAGTTGCTTTCTCCAAGAGACCGACTCGTAACAAACCAATATACTCTAGATCTATTGAGACTAAGAAATATAAGAGTAAGATTAAGATTGATATTAGACTAAGAAGTTGCTCGAATCTATCCGGCCGAAAATGAAAGCGTGACGAGCAGACGGTGTACCCTATCTGAAATTACTCTATGAGTTAACCTGAAGGTCCTAACTCATCTGGTGCGACCATAAGTCTCGAATAAGACCTTAAGTAAAAAATAGTTTAGAGCTAACCAAAAATAGATTAGACTTAGACAAAAACATTCTCAAAAACGTTACACGATAATAATTTAATTGAAATATCTCTACGACTCAATAGATCAGAGCCATTATTCCGAACAATACGAGAACTACCCGGTATCGGAAAAATACCTCGGACAAGAGACGACATACGACTAGGAAGAAATCTACCAACACGAGATCAAATTTTTCTTAAGTTTCTTAAATTTCATGGTCGTACGGCAAAAGCCAACACAAACTTTTTCATTCAGAGTTTTGTTAGAAATGAATCTAGATTTTCATTTGATAAAAATAGTATCCTGAAGAAAAATCTTCACCGATAATTACAGGCGCTAAACCTATTATTGTACAATAACGATTGATAAAAATATCCCTAATTGTTTCTTTAAATCTGCAGCAAAATTGAAAAGATATCTAGAAAGAATGTTTATTGAAAATAAAACTTAAAAGTTAGTTAGTAAATACACAAACTCTTAGGAATATATAAATCATCTCTGCATCTCAAGCTTCATCACCTAAAATATAACAGCAAATCCTAAACCCACTAACATCATCAAAAACTAAAATCTAAAATTTCTAAATAAATAAAGCGTAACTTATTTTATAAAGTTCAATCCTAATTCTTTTTTTACCTTTAACTTAAACCTTTTAAACTTCACAGATCATCAAGGCTTTCCTTGGATCTTTAAATCATTTTTACCTAAACTAAATTCAATTTCACCAAATTTATATTTTGATCATCAAGGCTTATCCTTGGATCAAATAGAACAATTTTGTTCACCCCCGCACATTTAACAAAATGTCTAACGACCTCAAACGTCGATTGACTATCCAACCTTTTTAAGTCACACTAACCATTCTAATTAAGATAAAGAGTAAACAACTCCAGTTATTCATCCTTCACTTGACCCCCCCCCCCCCTCTTACCTGACCCAGGATAATACTTAAACTTAGTAAGTTTAAAATAGTATCTAACGAACTAATTGGGTTCTTATTATACCTGAACCTTGTGGACCGATTTACTATTATCCAACCCTTGAACACAATCACTACCCATAAGTAAGATTAATTAAGTTAACACCTTAACTTAAACTAGTCACGAGAAAGTAACAATCAATCTCAGGAATCGATATATACTTTTCTCTCCAACCCAAGTTAGACTAACCAAAAAATTGTAGAACTAACAGTTTAAGCATTAAAATCACTAATTCAAACATTGCATCCATCATCCTAAAACTTATGTCAGTAGACAATTTAGGAAATAAACAAACAATTATATTACACAATTGTGAAGTCAACAACAAAAAATTTGACCTCTTAATCACTCCACATACACAGTCAATAGGATATGTTAGAACAAAACGACAAACACTCAAAAGAAAAATTTTAAGTAAACAAAAACAGATTACACGAAGAAAATTTTCAAAACAAAGAAATCGGAAACAAGTCATTAAGAAGAATTCTACACACTAAAAGACTCCGTAAACAAAAACTATCAAAATAATGATACACTATATTTTTATGACTCAGACACCACATCTCAATCATCAATACAAGGAAAACGCAGAATAAAAAACACATATAAACCAGTACGTCTATATCTATACAATTGGAATCAACCAATCAAACACATTGAAAATTACAATTTGACAGTATTAAAGAACAAAAATGAGTCAAAATGAAGAAAGCGAAGATGAAAACTCCATCTCCTTATTTATAATTGCTTCCCTCACTGATGACAGAGGACAAACACAATTTTGTCAAATTTCAATTGCAAGCTTGTTTGAAAGAGGAATTAGTCAATGCAAAGCAGAATTTCCAGAAGTAAAAATTAAAAGACAAATTATTGATCACTATCTCAAAGGAATATGTAACCTGACACAACAGTATGGAATCTATACCATCGAAATACAATTACCAAGTAAGTTTCATGGTAAATATCTCATCCAAACAGACGATGTAGATATAGAATTTTCAAGAGTATTCACAGAATAAATAAAAAATATACAACACCAAAATTCACAAAGAGCAAAATCAATATTTACTAATGAAGTATTTCAAATAATTTATAGCTATCTATCTATCCTAGAAAAACCAAAATCCCATGGAACTTCACCAGTTCAAACATCAAATAACGCAACTGTAAGACATGAAATCACAATATTCTCTGAATATTTAGACACAATCCGTGAAAGCTAAACATGTAACGAAGTTTCACCAAACGATTAACATGATTTACAAAACATCTTGGCATGGTTCATCATTGACTATTTCACACATAATATTGATTTAATTTCACAACAAGAAAAAATTTCAGACTCCAAAATTCAACTGATGACACTATTATAGCAGAAAAATTAGATTATGTTTGGGACCCTGAATGGTCTCATCCACTATTCCTTGACTTACCAACAGATATTTCAAGTCAAGCAATTGGCACAATTTCTATGACAAAAATTATATTAAGGTATTTCCACTCACAACTGACGCAACACCTCTTTAAATTATAATTGATTTCTACCCGAGTTTAAACTCAACTCTCATACAACAACAAAATCGAAATAGGAATCTCATAAAACAATATATCCAAACACCATCACATTTCGCAAATGAAGAAATAGTTACAACAGTAATAACAACAACACAACAAAGCATTTCACCAACACATCCCACGCTTACAACTCCAAGACCTAAAAATCCAACCCTACCACAGGTAACATTACAATCAACGGTAAAACCCACCGTTACCCCCAAAGTAATCAGACATGGATTATCAAACGTATCAAAATTTGTTCTGCAAGAAAAATTTTGCAGAACACACTTATAACTATGTAACTAGACCACGATTATCTAAATTTTTTCGCTCAAATACTCAAAATCATTTATTTTTACAAAGACAAAAATTTCAACGACCAACAACAACTTCAGTAATTTTTCATGACTATCCACGAACTTCACAAGACCACAGTGAAAATTATCCATTTTTTCAACAGAATAAAAACAAAAAACAACAAAACAAAACAAACATAAACCATCCTACTATACATCTAACTATTTATCATCAGATGATGATGACTACTATCAACCAGATATTTTTGCACCATATACACAGGAATACCGTGTACAAAAACCTCGACCAAATCTAGCATTCCAAAATACAAATTTTTATCCACAAAACGTAGCTACTGCACAAACTCACCAACCATTGCAAACACAAAACCAAACTTATACACAACCTTATCACCCAATACAAATACAAAACCCAGTTAACACATATTATTATCAACCAACACAAATGCAAAATGAAATCCCACTGCCTTATTATTTACAACAACATGAAATCAAAAAAAAGTCAACTTTCAAACTTTTCACAAATGCCAAATGCCGCAGAATCACTTCAAATGACTATGAATCCATACCTAATGGGTGGATCATCAATAACAGGTATAGTATTTACAGGTACAGACCCTGAATATTCTGTAGAAGATTTTTTAAATGCAGTCACAGCAAAATTAATTTTAAATATAGGACCTGAACCCATAAATACACCACCTCACCAATGTTGGATACATAGACGCACAGCGTTAATACAAGACACACTTGATGGCGCAGCTCAAAAATAGTTTTCAGTTTTACCTATAGCTATAAATTCAGACTAGAAAATATTTACACAAGAATTTTCAAAAATGTTTGATTCAGAAAGGAACAAACAACATCAAAGAGTTTTATGCAATGAAAATCGTAGACTACCGAAGGAAACGAAAAAACAACTAGCAGTAAGGATCGTAACACTAGTCCGAAAAGCATACTCGTTAAATACTCATGATTATAAAAACACAAAAATGACGGAAATTCTAATGATGACTCTAAAACCTCAATTACAAAAAATAGCAATCAAAGAGAGAGCATCACACCTCTTCTCAATTCAAGAGCCAGATTTAGATTTTAGGAAACCAGTAGATAAACTAGAACATGCAGAAATCACGATGAAACTAGAAGAGACAGAAAATCTCAAACTACAATACATTAACAATATCCAATCAACCACAACACAAATAAATAATATACACAACTCCGAAATAGATTTATCCGAAAAAATCACTAAAATTTTGAATATATACAAGAAAAACCCAAATTTCAAAGGTAAACCATCATTCAAAAAATGGTGTGACTATTTTCGAAGATACGGACATAGCATTGCTGAATGCAGATTAAACCAGCAAGATAATCAGAATAAACCACAAAAGTATAAAGAACCAAATAAATCATCTAATCACAACATGAAAAAAATCAAAACCTACCAATTAAAAATATCCACAGTAATAATAGCTCTGGAAAACCACTTCCAAATAGCTCAAATTATTCAAGAAATTAATCACTTTATAATTCTAACTACAGAGGTAGATCACCAGATCAAAGAAATTCGCGAAACTTTTTACAAAACAGATATAGATCAAACAGTCGAAATACTCAAAATCGAAATAATTTTTGACGATCAAACTCAAATAGACCGAACTATTCTTTTGATACCAGTTCCCATTTACACTCTAGAAATAGACACTATTCAAATGACAGGTCACGAAATTCATCGTACAATAGATATAGAAATTATTCTAACAATAGAAACAGAAGTTATTCAAATAATCGAAATCAAAGATATATAACAATCGACCGCGAGATTATTCAAAAAATGGATCAAATCAGCAAAGATCTAAATATAAAAACTTTCCAAATAGATCACGAGAAATTTGACAAAATAGGAATTCAAACTACAACAATAGACAGAGAAACTACTCTCAATCACCTAATAGAAATAACACACGTTTCCAGATTCTCAAAACAAGTATAGAAGTAATACACGAAAACATCAGAGACATATAAATCAAGTACAAACAACTGAAGATACAAATTCAGACCCCCTGGTATTGATAACATCGAAACTACTGAATTACATTTAAATCGAGTTAATTGTGAATCTAGAGACAGTAAAAATGTGACAGAAAACACAATTTTAGTCAACATGAAAGAAGTTGAAAATGATTACGAAACCGTTACGTACGAACAACCTTTTCATTCACACATCTATGAAAATTAATTGGAATTACTCTTAGACTACCACACTAGATCTAGAAGTAATAACAGACCAATCGAACAAATAGTAAATGAAGTAACGACATCACAACAACCTGAAAAAGAACAAATACCATGTTCCAGTACAAATCATATTTATCAAAAAATACCAAAAGAACCACCAAAAACAAAATTGGACAATCCCCTTTCTTTTAGAAAGTCCCAAAAGTAAAGAGTTTTAACCACCAGACCTAGAAATAGATTTGTAATAGAGTCTGGAGCAGAATCGAATATCATTAATATTCCAACTTGGAATGAAATCAAAACTCTACATCCGAAATTCACAACTGTAAAAACAGCCAGAAGACTAGAAACAGCACAAGCCTCAACCTTAACAAATTATGGAAAAATCCAACTTTTCCTCGTTCCCACCAAGACAATGGAACAAAACAAACTCCTAAGTGAACCATTTAAGCAAACATTCCATATTACAGATATAAAGCTTAATATTATTGGAATCCCATTAGTCACAAAATACACACCAACTATTAACATACTAGACAGCAAAATTAATATAAAAGATAAATATACAAGAATGCAAAACACTGCTTTAACATTCTTCCAAAGAATGAACAAACAACCACCATTTTTTTCAAAATTTTACCCCATCTATAATAAAGAAAGAAAACATCCTAAACCACTCTCAGGATACATTTACGTATTTCCAATAAAACAAATTCACCAATACGACAAATTCAAAATAGACAACATCTCCATATGTCTGATTTTGAATTTAGACCAATTCACAAAATTTTTAGAGTAACAATTTCATCCATAAAATTCATGAAAAACTCAAACTCCGATATTATTTCTCTATTTTTGTATAATAATTCACGATACAAAATCACCATTTTTTAGGACTCTTAGGATATTGTGAAACTAATGCAACAACTTCCCTCACAAAAGAAGTAGGATACAGAGTAAATAATAAACTACAACTATTAGACATATGTCAATCAACAATTCTCGATGAAGAATTATCAAAAAACAATTTAATAAACAACGAAAAAATGAACACAGACTATTTCAAGAGAACACCTTTTTTTAAACCAACATTCAAAATATCACACTATACAGAACAACAACAAAAACTCTCGACTATTTCACGAAAACACTTTATTTTAAACCAACATTCAAAATATCACACTATACAGAACAACAACAAAAAATACTTCCCAAATAACACAACACAAAATTGAAAAAATTAGTCGATTTACTGTTAAAATATCCAACAGTTTATGCAACATCTAAATTTAACGTTGGAAAAAAAAGTTCACCACTACATTTACCCTTGAAACCTGACGCAGTTTTCAAAAAACGAAGAGAACGTAAAGTACTAATTCACCTACATGACAAAGTCAATAGATTACTTGACATTCTAGAACAATACGAAATCATATCCCCAATAAATAAAGATGAACAACCTAAAGGAAACACCTTTATTAACCTCGTTATTATTTTCGCCAAAGGAGAATCACTAAAAATAGTTCTAGACGCTAGATACCTCAATTCACTTATTGATGAATCCAAATTTAATTGGCCAATACAACCAATTCAAGAAATTTTAACAAAAATAAACAGTAAAAACTTCACAACCGCAGATATGAATAGCGCATATAACCAAATGCCACTAGATGAACAATCACGACAATTAAACCAATTCCTTATCGGAAATCAACAATACGAATTTAACAGGTTATTCTATGGCATATCCATAGGACCAGCAGCCTTCTCAGCCTTCAAGAGTATAATTTTTTGACCACTCATAATTAGTAAAAAAGCAATCACATAGTTAGACGATGTCTTTATGCAATCACAACCAAAAGATGAAATGTTCTTAGTTCTAGAAAAATATCATCTAATTTTACAGAACAAAAACATGGAAGCAGCCCCAGATAAATCACATTTTTTCTTAACACGTGTAAAATCTCTTGGACACATCAAAGAAAAAGACACTATAACACCACTGAAATCACGAATTGATGCAATTCAAAAACTCCAACCACCTACAAATAAAAAGAAAATCCAAGAATTTCTCGGAATGTTAAATTTCTTAAGTAAATACGTATATAAAATGCATTTTTACTTGAGACCATTCTATAAAATTCTCAGACAACAAAATAGTTTTGAATGGACAACAGAACATCAAAAATGATTTGAAGAAATTAAGAAACTTCTCACTGAACAAATTTCAAACACATTTCCAGACCCTAACCAACTTTTTTTGCAAAGTGCGATGCTTCAAATTTTGGCATCGGTGCAGCATTAATACAATCCCTCAATGGAACAATTAAAATGAATCTTATATCAGCAAATTCTTCCTTATTTACACAAGCTGAATTAAGATTCTCTACTCTTATGAGAGAATGGACAGCTATCATACACACTCTAACAGAATATGAATTTTTGATACGTGGATTAAAACATCCAACAGTTTTGTTTACAGACCACAAACTTATTATTTTTATTTTTACACAAAAATCAAACCCCAACCATAGAGTTTATAGATTTCAACTAATCCCTATGAAAATTCCAAACTTACATATAGTATGGACAGCAGGAAAAACCTTGCACTATCTGACACTCTTAGTAGAAATACACCACCTGAACTACTAACAAGAAAAACAACAGTTGAAATACCCCAAAACATAATATTCTATCTCGCTAAAGATGAAACTTCACCACGATTAGAATGTAAACAAGCAGTAAAAACTGACATAGATCAATCGCAAATAAACAATCTACAGCATTTCCCACTCGATTTAAACTGTCAAAACAACCATTGTGAAGTTGATTTATTAGGTACATCTATATTCAAGCCAATTCTATATTCACATTGGATCAAAAATAATACTCAATAAAAACGAGTTAAACAACAACCACACAAGAAGGACCCATTCCCTTTAATAGAAAAGGAAAACCTAATTGATATCATAAATTTATCAGGAACGTTACCAAATAATTCAAAACCCACGATAAATCAAGTTTTTAATCTACATGACCCACTTGACACGATATGCCTATCAAAAATAGGAATAGAAAACATTTTTATACCAACGACAGAAAAAATAACAATGGAATTAATACAAAAACATCAAAACCTTGACCCCCGTCAATAGACAGCTAAAATCATGGCACAAAAACAAAACCAAGCCAACAAAAGCTGATATCACAATTTGGGGAAACAAAACACTCCTTAGATACTTCCGAAAACCCAAGAACACTACTATAAATGAAAACACAGACGTTTTAGAATACCAAACACCTGATTTTAAAGTACCATGTCTACCCTTAAGTATAATGTTAAATGCATTCAATACTTCACATACACTCCACACTAAAGAACACTCAGGATCAGAAAAGACATACTCTAATTTTATTCAAAATTTTTATTTCCGCTATGCACCAATTTGAGTCAAAGTATTTTGCAACGATTGTATAATATGCCAATTAAATAAACCCTACCCAAGTCAAAAACAAACCGCAGAAAAACAAGATTTTAAAGGACAAAGTCTTTATTTTAATCACAGAATATCATTTGATACGAAAGGGTCAATTTCACCATCCTCAGAAGGAAATCCATGCAACATGAAAATTGTTGATGCATTCACATAATATGTAGCACTTAACCCAGTACCCCATTGTAACGCTTACTACGCATATACAACACTTTACGAACACTGGATAGCTAAATTCGGATTACCCGAAATTTTAGTAACAGACAATGGCACAGAATTTATTAATAACGCAATAATTACATTATGCCTTTTATATAACATTAAACACAAACCACGTACATCTCATGCACCTTGGAAAAATGGAATAGTCGAAGGTATGAACTGTTCTTTACAAGAATACCTCAGATGTATCATTAATGGAAATGGAACACGATATACCGAATGGTCAACGGACGTAAAGTTATTTCCCTTATCATATAATTCACAAATTACGACAACATTAGGAATGTCACCATATGAAATGGTATTCAACCACAAACAACGTAAACCAATAATGTTCACAGCAAACGCCCATAAAAATCCACAAGGTTATTGTCAGTCTAATAAAGATCCAATTTGTTATAACTTACCATTACATACTCATGATGAAGACCACTTTCATCATCCAGAATATTTAAAATTAGCTTCCGGTACGCACACTGAATGGATTTTAAATAGAGATAAAAAACACAATGAAATTTATCAAAAAATAACAAAAAAAATGTTGCAAAGACAAAACATAAATAACCAAATCAATTCACGCTTTAAACCAGCAACAGATTTAAAAATAGGAACATTTGTTTTGATTCCCAACTTTACAACACAAAAAAGAATTTCTAAAAAGTTACAACCACTCCAAAAAAGACCATATCAAATAGTTGATAAACCTACTGATGTCACATACAAATCAACTGACACAAATAAAAAAGAAATTTTACAACATCGAATTAACATATTACCTTATTACCCAAAAGAATTGTGCACTCAGTGAATTAACACAATTATATTCTTTCACAGGTTTAAAAATTGTTCAAAGCAATTCAGAACTGAATTGAACAAACACGCTAATGAGCAAATGAATTCAAAAATAGATCAACAAACAGAATTAGTCCATCGAACATCCCCTGGAGACACAAACATCTTAAAGAGAAAGGAAAAATCGAAAAAATCCTACCACAGGATCAAAAATAGAAATCTAAACATTGAGAATCATCACGACTTAGAAGTCAGCCGAGAAAAAACTATTAAACCTTTATTCCACAATCTAAAAAACTAAAGAAAGTTTAATTTCAAAAATAACTTTCAATTTCATTTTTATTATCTTCCTTTTAATTATTTTGAATATACGCATTTTCAAAATAACATGCTGAAAAAGACTCGATTAATTCTAGTTCAAAATCAGCCAACAGAAAGCATTCCGAATCACCACTTTATTTATAGTGACACGACTTTATTAACCGACTCATATTCACCACCAAGCATAACTATAACTATAACTTTAAGACCTCCAGGTCAAAAATAAACAAACAGCTACCAAGTGACAATTAAAATAAATATAACCTCAATATTACAACCCTTACCTATCAAGCAAAACAAAGATCAACAATATTTTCCCAAATTAGCACTCAATAACCCTCCAAGCAAAAAAATTAAATTAGCCTGAAGTACAAAAAGCACATCATCATTTAGCCTAAAGTACGAGTTTTTCTTGGACACCACCGATTATTCCATGAAAAAAACTAAGAAGATCTCCCCGACACCTCAAAATAATCCCTCAACAACATTTGACAAAACCCAACCCACTCGTCAAAAAACCAATAAATAATCCGACCACACTCGAATTTAGCCCTAAAAAACTGAAAAAGATTCGGCAAAACAAATCATTTCTTAAAAGTTTCTTCCAACAACAGTCACTAACTTTAAACAGATATTTTCAAATCTTTTTACAAAATTTTTAGGTCTTCTAAATTTTTTTATAATATTTTTAACTGATATAATAGAAAATTTAATACCTCTTTTCATATTCTTTTGCAATCTTTTTTAAATTTTCTACTCAAAATTCGAAGTCTATATCTTCTTTTCCACATTTCTTGATAACCTCCTCAGGTACGATAATTTAATAACCTTTTAAATGTTTCGCAGTTAATTCAGTAGAGCCAATGTTTTTCTAGTATTTGTAATTTTTCTCACATTTTAACATCACTCATTCCGACAATAGTTGAATGTATAAAAAAATCAATCATCGCATTCGCATTAGCCAACATTCTCTTGTTTCTTTTCATGGAAGAATATTGGAATAAACATAAATTTTCATCATAAAAAAATCCACTCAAAAAAATTTTCAAAATTGCAAATCAGCAACCCCCACAACAGTCCCCACTAACAACATCCCAAGAAAACCCAACATCACCCACAAGTACCCGAAATCTTCAATCATCTACACGCGTTTCTTTTCAAGAAAATCGATAAGAAAGACGCGCACGATTATCTGAACCATTAGAACCAGTTGTTCGCCAAGCACCCTTAAGCGAACCACAATACGAACCAACATATAACATCTACCCACATCTACAATAGGACCTGAATAGAGCACGACACTTAAGCCAAAATCAGATAACACTCGAAATAAATAAATAAATTACACATCCTAGACGAAACAGAAATTTTCAAACTCCCAGAGTTCAATTTAATATACCTCAATCACCAACATCAAGTCCCTTAGACCCATTTAGTAGCACACTACCAGATACACCTCCAACTGCTTCACAAAAAAGCACTTCAAATACTCCATCCGATTACTTAGGTTCAACCCCCACATCAGATCAAATTAGAGAAAATCCTTTTAATAACCCAACAACCACAGAACGCACTCCATATTGGTTTACTAGCAAATACCCTCACGCTGAACCAATTTTGGTAAACAACCCAATTGACGTTTCATTTGATACAACACTATCCTAATTACCCGAAACCTTTTCCCTTCCTTCAACGCCTTCTTTAAGCCAAATATCATCATCAACTTTCCCTCAAATTTCCCTACAAATCTTGATTCACGATATGAAAAACAATCATCTCTGAATATACCACTACGATTAGATTGGAATACATTCGTAGCACACCTACCACTATTTGGTTAACATCAAGAAAAAAATAGATTACACAACTGGGCACTAAATAGATTACAATATCGACACGATATCCAAAAAGATATACAAGAACATAACATCCAAATACTACAACGAAGCAGTCTTACACTAAAATTCGAACTTACAGTAAGACTTGATAACATTGTTCAAAACCCATTTCCAGTAGATACTCCTAATATAACAGCTCAATCTTTACCTCACCCATTTATAACAACAGAAATAATATATAAACACGATAGATATACAAAAAAGACAATCGGATACATCACCTTTTATAACCCATACTCAGGATTGTCATACACATGTATTTTATAAAGATATTCACATTTCAACACCTTCTTTTTCTCATTTTTTCCGAGCCAAACCAAAGTCCTTCTCCTCGCACAGGACCTCAGGATTTATTAGTAACATACTAGGATTGTGAAGAAAACGAACAAAAAACCCTAAACAAATATGCTATAAATCAAGTAACACAAGATAAATCCGAACCAAAAGCTATTGAAACTACAATTAAAATAGCTACATTATACTCAAAAGCCCGAGCAACAAACTTAACAGGATACAAGTTTACAACAACATTTTCCGAAAAGAAAACACATTGTTCACAAGTTTCAAACGGAAACAAAAACAGACTAGACCATGAATCTTTCTATCAAAGCAACATTGAAAGATTATTATATCTCAGCCCTGAAGACTATAAGAACGAACTAAAACGACTAAGCCAAACGCCCAACGAAGGCATAAATAGAAAACTTGTAAATTTTCATGTTTTCCCAGACGTAGCACATCAAGCAGAACTTGAAAAACGCCAAGGTCACATAAAACTAGATACAAAAATTCTCTTCCATGGAGCACACGGAAGATTAACATCTGCATGATAAAAACTGGATACCACACATCGGAATAAATAATCCCCCAAATTGTAAAGCAGACACAAAAAACAAAGGCTATCAAGAAATAATGTTTTTCTTTTGGAAAATACAACTTGAAAAAGTACAACTTACACGCGACTTAAAAGACGAAACAATCATTTATCAGGGCATTCGACCCCTTGCAAAAATGATCAAGGATATTGCGATCGTACAACACGCACACAAGCAACCATTGAATGGTTCATCGAAGAAACCTGTACAGTTTTTCAAGTAGCAAAAATACACGCAAGAATGATTAAATTTCACCAAAATTATTATTTTGAACCAATCCCGTATGAAGATGTAAATCCTGACCAGATGAGAAGCATAAGTCAAAAACTTAGAAACATCCACAACATAGAAAATAAATTAACACGATTTCAAATATACCCAGAAACAGAACTTGCATGTGAATACAACAAGCCAATTTATAAAACAAAATACTCCGAAATTCTTGTCGAATACGAAAATGGTTTCGACATGAATACAGGAAATTTAATTGTCCACCCTATGGCCACATCTCATTCACTTACCGACGGAAACCCTTATGTGTCAGTCAAATTTCAGAAAAACATAGGAAGAATAGGTGGAAATATAAAACCACAAGACGCCGATAGTACACGGTTACAAAATTTTATCACTCATGAACAGCACACAAATTGGCGCAATTCATTATGACATACATTTAGAAATGAAATTAGATTACACAATAAGCAGAATTTTTCACGAAATGTCATTATCAGAACTAGAAACACTACATCAATTATGTGAGCTTGAAAGAACACAAATTCTACAATCACTAGCACTAGCAGTTCTAAAAATACCATATGCAGGATATTTATTATCCGGAAATGGGTCAAATTTCATTGATTAGGAAGGAAACATTTTATGGTATTACACTTGTACCAAAAAAGTCTCACCTTTATACGTTTTTGAAGATAAACGATGTTATGGAAGAATCCCAATATTCTACAAAAAAAAAGTATTTTTTGTTGATACACTTTCAAGAAGAACTCATTTTTGGAATACTCATTTTTGGAATCAAAAAATAGCCACAAGGTATTAAAATTAAATCCCGACGAAGATAAATACTACCTAGTTACACCATATCCAACACTAATGCCACCACTAAAAAAGTTTTCACCTGAAAGCATCGGAGCTATTGCCAGAAACCCAAATGTCGATTTACAATCGATTGGCATCTGTTCAAAATCTGACATAGAACATCACATACGTACACAACAATTTCAAGAACTACTTACAAAAATGGACACTATACAACGACAATCTATAGATCAAAACTTACGTAAACTTGCAGAAACAGCAGGATTTTCAGATATCTACGCACAGGACTACAGCGGATATTTTAAAGATATTAAAGATTATATTTATTTAAACGGCGAAAAATATCGACCACAAGATATATCACCAATCAATACTTTTAGTTTTGTAAATCTCAAAAAGGAACTTCTAGCCTTTCTAGGATAGCCCTATTACATCTTAGAAAGATTGACTAGATAATACGCAATGTTTAATTTTATTGGAATTACTTTCTCTTTATTAAAAGGAAATTATAACACTTGCGCAATACACACACAAGTAAAAATACAAGCAAGCGTAGCACGCATACTTTATGCAAGATTTCTTGGAATATTTTCCTCATCCATAAATAAAATGCTTTTAGATGCACAAATAAAAGAATACAATACAAAATTATCAACAACACCAAACACATATGACGTATCACATAATAACACAAACACATTACCTACAGCACCTTAACTACAAGGTTTAAATCACAGACATCCACTATCACTAGTACCACGAAACTTCAGAAACCTAGCACTAGTAAACATCGCAAATTCAAGACCAAATCATATACAAAGTCCAATTGAACACATTGTAACACAACCTCAAAATGACGATACATTTGAACAAAAAATCGAACAACCACATACAACAAATTTTCAATCTCGGAACGATCATTTTTTGTCGGCCACGATGAGCCGACAATTTGGATCCCTCCATCGTTCAATTTCCCACCCAGCCAATCTCCAAAACCCATTCCCCGTCATTCCACTTTTTGCTTTCCCGCCATCCGAATCACCTCACATTAACACATCATCCGGCCTGGTTTCTGACGCTAACTCAGATATCACAGTTTTCTATACAATTTCCCAATTTAATAACTCAGACATCGAAACCCCAGACGAATTTGCAAACTCCGAACCCAGCCCATCAACATTTTCTCAACCCCCCTTCCAACCTATTCACTCCTAATCCAAAATTGATTCCCCCTCTACCATTTCTCTGTTTACCCCGTAACTCCGACATACTCCCCATTTATAAATGAACGTTCCAACAACAGTTCCCCAGAAACCACACAAATTTGCCAAGAACTAGATAATCTAATAACACTCCAACAACAAATACAACATCCTCACACACTAACAATTCACCAATTATCGTCAAACATAACATCATCAAACCCACCTACTCCTACAACCTCTTCCGACTATACCCCTTCCTTAGATGAATCATCAACATCAACCCATTCTTCATCCACTACTAACCGTGCATATAGATTATTCAAAAGAAAATTTCCTTACCACCCGTTTCCCTCAAAACCCGGAACAGCCCGCGATTATGTAAATCACCACGATCATACTAACACTCCCGAATTCCTCCAAAATTCCCTACCCCTCTTTCCCCAGTATACCGTTAGTCATTCCAACCCTCATACTGAACACTCCAACTATGTCGATGAGCATGTACTAATCCCTACACTTCACTGGACATCATTTTATTATTTCTCGAATCCACTTTGTATACCATTATATAACACATCTCACGAAGTAGAAAAAGTAAACTTGATATTTTTAGACTAACTACAGCACTAACACCTAGACAATTTACGCATGTAGAATATTTAAAAAAAATATTGAAGATTTTCACCGCACCCCGAGCTAATGATTACTCCATTGAATATTATGATCACGACAGAAATCAGACCTAACCAGTTTCAATTCCTCGGCGATGATAAGTTCACTAACCCACAACTAACAGAAAAATTTTTCATCCAAACACCCTACATCTTTACACTGAGCTCACTAGATAAGAAACACGATCACATCATCTCCGAAGCACTAATCGACATCCAAGCTTGTGAATCATTTTACGACAAATTTGAATCTTTTTCACTAATCTTCCACTTCCTCATTCCAAAAGATTGAGATTTGCACTGTTCACACGACATCATGCTAAGAACTAAACAAACACACACCTACACATATTATATATTCATTCAAAATCATTTTAATTTACACATACCATCACGAAAACCCCACCATAGTTTTCAGTTTATTAATTCAAAGTACACATCACCATTTTTCTTAAACTTCACCTACAGCATCAAAGATACTAAATTCCGAGGCATCCTCAGAAATTATGACCCAATAACCCAAATGTATATATTTTGTCCACTCACCAAGACCTTTAATGTAGAAGAATCCTGACCCCTCATTGTGCTGCATGAATATGTTCAACCTGTAGAATTCCCAATATTAGAATTTATTCACAATACTAAATACAATCACAATCCTTTTAACCTCATTGAACACACAAATCACGAGTTTTTTTTTCCGTTGGCACTGAAGAATTAAACACCATCAAAGCACTTCAATTGCTTTGGCCACTGCTCGAAACTAAATATATCATCCGCATATTAGCAAAATTACTATCCACATAAGATTCAATACACGATATCTTCCCTCATGGCTTCTTCCCCGATGCATAAAAAATATGAAATAAATAATTTATAAAAATAAATTTAAAACAAACTAACCATTTCTTAATAATTGTTTTCTCTTTAGTCTTTAGATCACCATCATCTACAAACAGAAAAAAAAAGAAGTAAAAAATTGAAAACTCTTTTTTAAGCTTATAAACTTTGAATTACAAACTCTTTTATAGATTATAAACTTTTTTAAACAAACCGCAATGAATGACGCAGTAAAAATTCTTCTGTACAGCAGTAAATTCATCTATAAATTCTTTTCCCCCATGTAGTAAATCTTATACACTGAAGATAATTTAATAATTTCAATCCCAACAAAGCATCCAATTTAAAGTTTTCAGCAGTAAATTTGTACAAATGTCAGCAGTACTAACCTTTTCAAGAATCAATCGCACACAAATTTTATCCACACTTGCACAGCTCGCCCACGACGAAATGTTTGAAATAATGATTTCAAGTTTTAACTTTCCCTGATAACAACTCAAACTAATATTAACAATTTCAAACTTTCTTTTAACCGGGTTGGAAAGGAATTATATAATAACCCCAACTAACCAACGCAGCTTACTAAACACCAGAAACCACAAACTAACATCATGACTAAGAAAAAAAAACCCATGGTACCCAAACCAGATTAAACCAGCTTAAAGAACCGATAATTCATTCTTTTGAAGACTATTGATAAGTCTAAAAAAGAAAGTATAAAACACCAAAAAGTCGAAAAACAAACCCAACCAAAATTTTGATTTTTGAGAAAAAGACACAACCAAAACAACAAAAGGAAAAAACTAGTAACAAACATAACATAAAAGGTTAACACAAAACAGGACCCCATAAAAAACCAGCATCCATTCATAGCCTTACTCACGGCCTAACCCACCAGAAGAGGACGTCCTGAGCATGCTTAATAGCCGGCCTAACCCACCGTGCTAGAACCCACGCTTTGTGACACACTCCTTATTTTTGATAAGAGGTACTCAAGTGTGAGTAACTCTTTTAAAATCACTGAACTAAAATCAAAAATCTTTCGCGATAAAAACTAAAAAGAAGAACTAACTAAACATTTATTTATGTAAATTTTCTATTGCAGTAACATAGATCATACACAATCACAAAAGACGAGCATCAAACAGCTAAGACGACCTCATCACCCTCAACACAAAGAATGGCTGAACACAACCGATATGCCGCTCACAATCACAACTAAAAGGATTGGAAGTACGACTTGACTTCGAAGCAAAAGACTTCCTTGAAACAGACCAATGACCACCTCGATGTTCAAGTATACGTACAGATCCGAGTTACAAGGCATTCCCTCCAAACTCGAGCTTCACGCCATTACCAATCCAGATCGAAACACAGTTCTCCACACCGACCAAGAACAGACGATCATAACAAACCATTTGGAAATCAGATTGATTTGTTGACGGTCTCAGTCATCGTTGAATGACGAATTGATATCTACGATTCCAGCTTCCTGGAGCTTTCTCCTCCGAGAACGGAATAGAAATGGTGCTCGTGAAATACAAACGATCATCATCCATCCTAAATTACAGAAGGAAATCAAAAGAACAAAAACTCTGTAAGCCCCGGATGGGTGGAACCTGATCCAAGCTAAATATTATTATTGGTTATAAAATAGATATTTTATCCCTATAAAAATAGTAAAGACTAACCAATCTCACTCCATCTAACTAACAACCCACTTATTTGTAAGTGCGGAAATTACTTGTAATTTCAGCACCAGAGCATCCAGAGCATCCACTTAGTTGCTTTCTCAAAGAGACCGACTCGTAACAAACCAGTATACACTAGATCTATTGAGACTAAGAGATATGAGAGTAAGATTAAGATCGGTATTAGACTAAGAAGTTGCACGAATCTATCCGGCCGAAAATAAGATAGCGCGACAAGCAGACGGTGTACCAAATCTGAAATTACTCTATGAGTCAACCTAAAGGTCCTAACTCAATTTCATACCCATGATTAAGTTTCAGTGTTGAAAAACAAATTTTACCTCAGTATATAATGTAAGGAAATTTTTCATTGTGGGCAAACTAACTATTGTGAACACATTTGCTCTTCATATCTTACTTCCCAGCATCCCGCGTTCAAACATAAGAACATTTATATAATTTTAACAAAGGAAAATTTGAATTGTGGGGAAAATGAAAGAGATCCCAGAGAAGTGACAATCATAAATTGAGTTTCAAATTTGAAGAATTTTAACCTGATATTTGTTTTTCTTTTTAAATGAAAAGTCGACAAATTTTCAATAAAGTTTTGTTCGATTTTGTTTTATCTTTTACACGTTTCCAAAAAAAACATGTTGGCTTGGTTTTGGTTTATTTTATTTCGTTTATTTCTAATTTTTTTTTCAAGGAATCTTAACAAGTTGATCACGTGCTATGCACTATTTCGATGGTTTGACTATTTATTTTTCCTGTGTCTCGTTTCTTGAACTCATGGCTTTTATAGATGTCAAACTAAAATCTCTGGAAGCAAAAACCAGTGGAGTTTTAAATGTTTTAATATTTTTATTTTAAACAATCACAGCTGACGAAAAATACATTAATTGATGTTTCAAAAAAAGGTTTTGATCCGACCACTGAAAGTTGTTTTTTTTTATTTTCTATTTATCTCAGCAAAACCACGTGAACAAAAACTATTAATTTGGGTCATAAAAAACTGTTCAAGTCCTTTCTTTTGTTCAATAATTCAAAACACTGACCAAAAAATTTGACAACAATTATGAATATAATTTTCGATAACAAATTTATGGTTTTGAAGTCCTGAATTAAAAGCTTAGAGTGCTTATGAGCTTTTCTGCAAAACTAGGCTATTTGAAGTGAGAAGCGCAGCGCAATTGAGTTTTTCATACGTTCTTAAGACATCCATACTTCAATGCTAAACTACATAGCGTGTAGAGAAAAGTAATGAAATCAATTTTTTTGAGTTTCAACTTTTTTAGTTTAAAAAACAAAAAAATTGATCATTCAATTATTCATTCAATTTTATGGAAAATCAATGGTAGTGAGAACATTCGGAGCTTCACACGGGTACGAGCTATGTTGATTTTCACTAGATGCGTTTTGATTTTCACTAGAGCTAATTTTGTTATTGCGTTTCCAACTTTCGTTCAACTAGTTTTTCTTTGTATATTATATGCTTGTGATAATTCATAAGATAACTCAAGTCAGAAAAAGGCTCTAAAGCATCATTCCTTAAGCTCAATCTTGATTGGGTCTTTCAAACAGTCCTAGAAATTCATACTGACTTTATAAATTAGATAGCGCGTCGAGAGAGAATGTGAAAAAAACTGTTAATTTTGAGTTTCATTAAAATTATTTTCAAAATTTGAAATAAATAGTTCATCAAAACTGTTCGTTATCCTAGAAATTCAAGAGCAGTTTCTTTGTTTCGAATTGTTTCTTTTGGAACAATTACGAATTGCTAATACGAATTGTTTCTTTTCTTTGAGTTCAAAATTTGTTTCCAATTTTCTTCCGACAATTTTTTTTTGAATATTGTATGCTTCTGAATATTCAAATGATAAAGCATGTAAAAAACACAAGAGCATAATTTTTTCCTTTCAGGCGGTTTTTCTTATATCTGCGAAAAAAATATATTTGAAGGAGGGAACTTTTTAAACGTTTTGATAGCACATTTGCACACATATCGGATAGCCAAATGAGGTATATCCAAAACTGTGCTGGTTGCATACTGCAGGTACATTTTTTTTTGGTTTTTGGACCATTTTCAAAACATTATGCGTGTTTTTCTTTCTAAAAAGTCTATGAATTTAGAATATCAAGAGTGATTTCCGCGTTGTCAGGCTCGACTCATTAGGCCAAACTAGTCGCATGAAGTCTGGTTTTTGATTCACCGTGAAACGGTCGAAGTAAGGCATCAGTAGAATATGTCGGGTAGAAAGAAAGCGTCCGGGGAGGGGGGAGGGGTGCTGACCCAATGTATTTAGATACGCTATAGAGTCCCCGGTCAGCACCCTATGTGTTACGATATGGTATCGATTTCCCACGTATTAAGATAGAAGACAGGTTTCAGATTTTCAAATAATGGTTTTCAGAGTTTCAGATGGTATGATGGAAAGTTTCAAACAAAAAATGTTTTCAAAAAAAATCTGGCGCCCGATTTTGCCAATACAGCAATGTTTAAGATTCTATTAAAGTAAAAAGAAAGGAAATAGACATCCAAACGAATTAGATTAGGTTTCAGAGTTTCGTAAAAAAAAAAAAACCTGGAGTTTTTGGTTTGTTTTTTATCTTATTGGGAAAAACCTAAGCCTTATTTTGTGTACAAATTAAAAGTAAAAAACATATAAATTTTTTGATTGGTACAATGTTAGCACAAGGACACAAAATTTTGAACACAAATATGGGTTCTTTCATCATTTTTTTTCTGAAAATTAAAAAACGACAAGTTTTGATCTAGTTTAAGATAAAATAATTGTTATATAGTAATTAGAATACCAAAAACATTTCTCAGATGTGCTGAACTCAGGCTGACAAACTCGATTTTTTGAAAGAATTGTAAAAATAACCAAAATTTTTGAACAAGTGATTAACATTTATCATAGTAGGGTCAATATCTATCCAAAAGCTTCCGTTTTAAACCTTTTTTATGAACATTTAACCGGTTTTCTGTCCTCCTAAAAGTGAATGGAATTAAAAGTTTAGTCAATGATTGCATTATTTAAAGAATTTTCTCGCGCAAAAATCAGGAATCAACTCTTCCTTTGTTTTTTGCCAATGGTAAACCCAAACTTATTCGTAAACCAGAATTCTGAGAAGTATTTCATGTTAATTGTACTATGTTTAAAATTTCTAGTGAAAAATGAATTTGTCAATTCTAAGAAAAACATCAGAAATGGGCAGAATAAAAAAAGTGTATTGGAAAAAGGATGAATTTAAGCCAAATCTTCATAATAACTGGTCACTATCTATTATCTTTTGCCTCTACAACAAGCCTCATTTTGATTTTCCATAGAAGAAAGGTGTTGTAAGATTATTCCTGCTTTCTAATTTCTATAATTTTTCGCATTTAAAATTCTTTCGTATGAAAAATTCCTCAGAACTGGGGAGTTTAGTGGAAAAATAGTACCATCTGAACGACTAAACTTCTGGTAGAGGTAAAATTGCAACTGCCAACGTCTAATTAAAACTCTGCTTTTCTATACGGTATTTCTTAGCAGAAAAAATATCTTGCAATCATTTCCTACTTTAAAATTTTTTAGCACAAATAAAACTTTTGTAGATTTTAACTTTCAATTTTCTCGCTCAATAGTCATAAAATCTTTATCTACTCTTGTTTTTTTTTCAAACAGACTTTGGGTGAGTTAAAACCCTTTTATTTTTCACTAAAATATCGTCAAAAACAAATTTAAAGGTTTTTTCGAACTAAAGTAACTATATGTAGATCCTGAACGCCGACTTTTGGTTTGTGCTTTTCCTATTATCTTTCATGAGAACTCTTTTTGCTTACTCTTAACAAAAAATAAAGATAACTGAACAATTTGTCTCGAAGTTGTGTTTACCTTGAATAAATCATCCCTAAAACATCTGAGTTTTTTGTCTTTTTTTCAATTGATCAAATGATAATACAATTTCCATAAAACTACACATTATCATCGATACTTGAATGTTTTTTTGTTGAAATTTTTCCTTAAGCTATACAGAATAACTTGAATTGCAGCAACTTGATCTCAAACTTCCTGAGGAATGAATTGAGTTTCTATTTACTTTTTTTATAGAAATTCAACTTGGGCCTTTCTCGGTCATGCTTGAAATTATTCAAAAATGAAAATTGCGATAAAAGCAGTTAATTGTTTTTACTGGAATATTTCAACTCCAATTTCTATTGATTTCTAATTTTTTTTCAGATTACCTTTTTTCAGTAAAAGCTATTATTTATTGTTTTTTCTCATTTGTTTTTATTATTGTTTCACAATTACCTACTCGTGAAGAACGCTTGGAGGATGCTGGATGATTTTTGATTACCTTGTCTGACATATATAATAAGACAAGAAGAATGATTCTTCTTTATATGCATATTCAGTTCCTAATTGCTTTGTGTATGAAATTTACATTTCTGACACCCCAAATCTCCTCAAGTTTTATGATTTTTGGTGCCTTTCCACGTGTGTATCATCCTCTGTACTCGGTACTTGCAAATTTTTTGTTTCCCGATGTTGGCGACATTTCAATAAGTAAAGAAAGAACTTGGGAACAATTAGATTGCTTAGAAAGCCCCAAAAATTTAGTTAAAGTTATACACTAATCCTGAATAGTCCCATAAAATAGAAAAAAAATTATTAAAAAAATTGTAATGCAAATTTTTTCACCGTACATTTAACGTGAAATAAAATCAGAAATGATTTAATCTTACTTTGAGTACTAAAAATAAAAACCAAACGATCAGTAGGGAGCTCTGCTTATAGTGGACTTTTCGAAAGTTTTGATGCAAACTAATCAGAGTCCAGTTTTATTTATCATAGAACTTTGAATAGTTTTGATATCAACCAATCAGAATCCAGCTCTATTTATCATGCGAATTTTTACAGTCATACTTATTATGGTGTTTTCGGCAGATTGGTATCAATGAAACTGATTAGAGTTTTATTTATCATAGCTTATTCAACAGTTTTGATATCAACCCATCAGAACTGAGCTTTGCTTATGTTTTGTTCACCTATGTGATGTCAACCAATCACTTCCGGGACTTCTATTTCATCGAATTTCTATATCTTTTAGTATAAATCAATTAAAGTCGAGCTTTCAAAATAATAGAAATTTAACCATTTTGATATCAATCAATCAGAATTGAGCATTCCTTCTTTTGAACTTTTGTATGACATTTGATATTAACTAACACAAGTAAGTATCACGGATACAGTTTTTCATGAAAAACTATTCAGATTATTAGACAGTTAATGAGAACGGAGTTTCAAATCTATTAATCATGTTGATTTACCCAAATTATAATGATTTTCTGTCTTCAATTTTTTTGTTTTGGAGGATTTTGCATTCTTTAATCAAATGCATTCTTCATACATCTGTCAATTCTTTTTTAAACAATTTTTTCTCAATCACTGTAAAATTTTACTGGTGTTCCTTACAACAAAAGTTGAAATTGATTTACATCAACAATATCACTCCACCATTTTTTTTATGCAGAAGCCTAATTTTGAAGATTCATAAATGCTTATTTAGGAAATTGAGAAAATTTTTGATAGAAAAGTTTTTCTGGCTAAAAAAAAAACAATTTAAAAAGTTGTGATTGCCAGAATTGTTGCTGAAAAATTCTGTTGTCAAAAGTCTTTTAGGAAAAGTCTTTTTTTTAGTTATTTTGTACTTAGGGTTACAACAAAATGTTTCATTTCGCCCTATTTAGATAATGATTTGTTATCAGGGATCTGATTTAATTTTAGATGAAAACAGCAGTTGAACATCTTTTTTAGTAATTTAATAAACAAATACTGAAAAATCAACTGAGTTTTGGTTTATCTATAAAGTCAAATTCAATTAGATTTCTTTGCCGTGTTTTTCTCAAACATCCAAAATTCCAGCTCTAAATGTACACTTCAGCAAAAAAATAGTTTTGAACCAATAAATTTCCAATTAAAAAACATACAAAACATCACAAAGCATAATTCTTCATGATATTTACTTTTCTCAACAAACATAAAATCTCCCAAAACTTGAGACAGTTCTTTTAATTCAACCAAAATATAATTGACAAAGGCAACTTGCTTCAAGTCTTCATTCTCCTTTGCGGTAAAGAGTCGAATCTGAATGTAAGGTGTTTTGCTGACATTGCACTACTTGATCAAAATACACGCTCTCCTCATGTTGTATGTTGCGATTTTGTATACTTTATTACAGATGTCGAGCTCCTGATCCATAGTTGACTCTTTGCCAGAAGTGGCTTTAAATATAGGTACGAGTCCCATAAGTTTCAGAGTCGTGAATAACAATGTTCCCGATTGCCGAGAGTTTTTTGTACTGAGATGGAACTGCTGTTCTTTCAATATTTGTCCCAATTCAATTGTTTTGAATACTTGGATGCCCGGTTCAAGTTTTAGTTTCCCCTTGTAGAGTTTTTGGGGACAATCAAATCTCCCAATTCTTTTTTGATTTTTGGATTATTAAATGTAATGGAGAATAAGCTCTTTTAAAGTGTAAATTTTTGTATAGGAGAGCAAACTGATCAATTGAAATAATTTGAGAGAATTGGTTTCGAGATTAAATGAAAAGGGAAGTGAACAGTATGAACTACTAGAGTTTCCATAAATGTAAGTAGTACGAAGTCTTTTTTGTATGAATTTTTTATATATGGAAATTGCGTAGCGTTTTTCCTCCAAAGAATCCAAAAACTTTGCAAAACCAGTCTTCCTGATTGCAGCTGCTGTGTATCAAGCTCTTTCCACTTTTACAATAAAATATCCATCCAAAATATTTAAAAAAAATTACAAAAAAACACATAGAAACCAGCCTTACTGCGTAGTTACTCACAATTCTTTGTGTTCTTTGAAGAATGGCAAGTTCCATTTGGTTTTAATAGGAATATCTGTTAGCCAAATTGTGCCAAAAGATAAAATAAGTTTCTTTAATTTTTTCCAGAAAATGACGATCTTCACAGTTTGTACAAACGCAGAGTTTATTCAAACCTAGTTATATCAAACTGAGAATATTCAATAATTGAGCAATTCAGCATTTGTTACGATGGAAAAGAACAGAAAAAAGCCTAGTTTTGCAAAGAAACAATTAATTAATTTAAGAATATCAAGAGACATTAACCAAGTTCCAATCATATATTTGCTTCCTTGCAATTACTCAAACTCTCGAATCATCGTTTCTGGAGAGATTTTGAAAAGTACAAAAGTCAAGCAAGAAATGAATTTGAGTTGTTTCAGATTTGTGATTGTTTTTTTATGATGATCATGGTTCTGCAAACATTAGTTATTTAAACTTTGTAAAAAAGTATTAGGCTTACATTAAAGATGTTTTTAACTGTAAAACTTAGTTTGCACTGTCAAATTTTTAAAAAACAAAAATTACTTCAAAAAATTTAATCGAAATGCAAAAAATCATCAAAATTCTCGAAAACATTGATAATGTAAAAAGATAAAAACTTTTCTGTTTGACACAAAATTTAGGCTAGTTTTTGTATTTGCTGTCAATTTTTTCTTCATGTACCACAACATGTGATTTCTCAGCAGAGATCGTTTATCCTCTTGAATCAAAAAGGTTTGTTTCTTGTTCTTTCTATCACAATGTGTTTCAGTGTTCGGTCAAATTTGCAGAAAAAGTTTGGTCAGTGTTGAAGAAAAGTTGGGACTGAAAAATGTTCAGTTGTCAGATAATGAAAGCATTTTCCGTATCCCAGATCCGCAATTTCATTCAAATTTTTTTCTTTCCACTCATTTCAAAACCCGTAGTTTTTCTGGAAGTTGTCAAAGAGTTCTCTCAATTCTGAAAGTTCGATGATATTTTGTTCACTAGACTGAAAGATTTTAAATTAATTGTTTTTTAACTAAATTTGGTATCATTTCAAAACTGGACACAGTAACTCGCTTGTTCCTTTTTTGGGACACATTTTCTTTTCATCTAAAAAAATTATTCATGCTGTTGATTGAGTTGGAATGAACTGATCTAAAATCAAAGGTCAGATAATTTCATTTACAATTTTGTTAGCTGTAACCTGCTAAAACCTCTGTAGCTTTTGCTTTTGAATCGTCTAAAATTGTAGAAAAATTGTAGATATTGTAGAAAAACTTTTTTTGGTTGAACTGAAGTTGTTTTCAAGAAATTTTCAAAATTACTCCTCATATTCAGAACCATCACTTAAATCAAAATTTTTTGTATTGTTCTGGAATTGTAATTGGTTGACTTTTTAACAAACATTTCTAGAATTTAGAAAATATAGAAGGTTTTAAAAATTAAAAGATAATGACTTCTTTGAAAAATCTAAAAATTATTGTACAGATTCAAACATTTGGAATTTTACAAAAACTAAGGTATAATGTAGTCGATTTCGCCGGTGCAAACTCTTGAAATTATCAATGTTCTTTGAATTCTTTATTGGTTCAGTTTTAGAGATTTTGGTTAATTTACAAATTTTTTGCTTATGAAATCTGAAAGTCACCAACTAATACGTCAAGAAGCTTGCTGACCCAAGGAAAAGGAAAACAGTCGACTAGAATGAGTAAACTGGGGGCTATTCACTCCAACATGCTCAGACACTTCCTCTCATTGAGAGTCAAAGAGTTTTTCATCAGTAAGAAAAGCTCTTGTTTTTTTATTTTGTCATTCAAATTAACTCGAGGAATTTCAAACGCTTCTTGAAAGTCTTTTTTCAAATACTGATAAAGAACTTTTAAAAATAATTAGTTCCGCTACAAAAAACGTTGGATTCTAAATGGTTGATATTTAACAAAGAGATTAAATAGAAAACTGGCATCTGATTGGTTGATTTTCCTTACACAACAGAAAAAAATAAGTATCATTCAGATTTTTTTGAAATTACAAAACTCAATTGCTATACAATTTGCATTATTACCTAAAACTTTTTTCAATTATTCTGAAAAACTCCAATTAAGCGTAAATATTCTACTAATTTTAGGTCATCTCAAAATTTCCATTTTTGTAGGTTCCGTCTATTTCAATCTGATTCTGGTACAGGCTAAGTCTTTCTTTGTTTTCGGATGCCATCACTCAAGAAGATTGTGAAAATGAAAAGTCAGGATTGTGACAAAGCGTACAGGAGATCCGATGCAGATCGACATCGTGAAATGTCTGTTTGAGTACTGTTTTTTGCTCGGGATAAAAATTTCGTACAATCAACAGGCGATGAATTTCCACACTAGCAAAAAGCATGTAAAGTGTACCCCAAAGTCAACAAATTGTGTATCATGCGAGAAAAAAATCCAAGCCCTTAATCACGTCATCACAAGAAAGATCAGGGAGTTTAAGCGAGGAACTCGGTTGCTGATATGAATAACTTCTTAGAAAACGAGGAGGATAGTGAACAACTACCAAATAAGTTGAAAGCTTTTCAACGCTTCATGACAGATACCGAGATTGACATGGCCGCCCTAGTTAAAAAACACTGGATGAAAACTTTAAAAAATTTGATTGCGCGACAACGATCAACATGGCCCTGTGATTTGTATTATGTATTGTACAAACAGGCAAAAATTGTTATTTCTGCGCCCATAAGAACTTTACACTCTTCGATGAAAACTATTCTGCTTCGCTCTACAGCAGACTTGACAATTATACAGTCCAAAGTAAACCAGCAAGATACCATTGAGGTTTGTACACAAAAGAGACAAAATTCTATTTCAAATTGATCACCAATGTTACAAACTTCGCCGCATTGCTCAACAAGAAACCTCTGGGATGTCCAGTTTTATTGATTCCCAAAACAATTTCAAGAAATCATCAAATAAAATTTTGATTTCGGATGTGCACAGGCAACAACCATACAATGACATTTTATTTTTGTTCCAAGCACCTGGAGTTCGTTTATTTGGAATAACTAAGCTTTAAACTTCCACCTCAAAAAAATTTGATAGTTTTCTCACATTAAACACAATAATTCAAACTATTTTACTGATATTTGATAGTTTGCCTTTAATTGTGAAAATATTGGAGAAAAACATCTTCACTTACAATATCGACATAAAAGATGAAGGTTCTGTGAGTAAATTAACTCGAATAAGTATCGGTAGATGCGAGAAAACGATGAAAAAAGTTTTTTTTTATTGATATTTGATAATTTGCCAATAGTTGAAAAAGTTTTAGAGAAAAACATCTTTACTTACAATATTGACATTAAAGATGAAAGTTCTGTGAGTAAATTAACTCGGATAAGTATCGGTAGATGCGAGAAAACGATGAATCTGCTACGATACAACAACAATTTAACTTTTTCTATTGTTTTCAATTCCCAACTCGCGATTTTAATTTATCACATCACTTCAACCGTCAACTTCTGCTATGCAAAGATCACATCAAAACATTTACCCCAGAATTATTTTTACTCTAAGAGATGTTATTTGAAAAACTGGATGGGTTCAATTATGAGGATACCCAAGAGCAAACTTCATTGCAAAACTTGTAATTTGCGGGCCGACCGGAGAAAAAAATTACTGAAACCATAACTTCTTTTGTTAAGCTTGAACTGATCTTGGTATCAGTCTAATCCAATTTGCTGGGCAAAGCCATAAATTTGTATGACAGTGAATACAGTGGAGATGCGACCAAAATTTTTGGAAATTGAAAAAAAATTCGAAAATTGACTTTACACACCTTTCAGCATCCTAAACGAGCGAGCTAGTTTTAAGAGAACTGAACTTAGAGAATACGAAGATGAATGTATCGTGGTTAAGAAAAAACGGACGCATTCACAGAATTTCCCAGGATTCAAATATCAAATGATTGATATAACGCAAAATCTAGAGACCTGCACCAGCATTCTACTAGGATTTGGTTTCAACAGTGGTCGGTTGAAAATAAACACCATTAAATCATATCTGAACCCTTTCCTAGTTAAAAAAAAGAAAATGAGCCTTCAGCTATCAAGAAATCCAACGAATTCGTTTTGGGAAAGCTAACGACTAGTTTGGACTCTTTTCCAAAAGCTCACAAAGCCAGTTAATTGAAAGGATACTTTCCATACGTGTTATACGATACTCCCAACAAGCTCAATTTTTTTGCGATAAAGGGATAGAAATGTTGAAACTCGGCTGCACAATGTCTAATCTAGCAAATATCTGTCTACACAAGTCAACCGACTATAAATTTTTACTCCTTTTTCTGGAGTGATAGCAAAATTTTAGGAAAATACAACCGGTGATCCCACAACTTTTTTTCACAAGGAAATTGGTAGCAAAAAGGACGTGTAATGCGATCAAAGTTTCGGCTACGTTTAATGCGATTTCATTTTTCCTGATGAAATAAAAGCAAAATTCTCCCTTTTCCACCTTTTTAAAAAAATCGATTTCAACAGAAGTGATACTGGGGAATATATGAAGAGTTATGCAAAAATGAATAAACTGTTTCGACAACCTGAACGAATATTGACATCGAGCTTCAATTTGACCAAAAGCACTTTTACTACACCCCTATTCAATTTTATTTTGGAGTTTGAACTACAGTGCTTGCAAATTCAATGAGTTGCAAGACACAAATCGCGTAAAGTGTTCCACAGTTTTGTTCATTCTGTTGTTGAAGCTAGGCGAGCCGGTGATGAAAACACTTCAACTGAAGTGACAGCCAAAAAACGAAACTGCCAGGAAATAGTTCCTATGTCTAACAAACAATGGATATATTAAAGAAAACAATGACAAAGTATCTTGATGACGAAAAAACCCATAAAGCTATAAACCATCAGTTCTTACAAACCTCAATATTGTAGCTAGAGATTTTCATGAAGCTTGTTAAAACTACTATTGAGCATCGTGAACTGATTATAGTAGGATCTTTCAAAGTACAGTATACCAAGTTGAGAATTAAGGAACTCTATTATAACTTTTCGATAACTTTAGGGACATTAGCATAATTGAGAACTCGAAATGGACACAGATTCCCTCTCTTTGATTTTTGCAGAAAAAAAATTCCATATTACACTCTGGAGATGAACTGATTGCAAAGTATTGACAAGTATTGAATGAAGCAGTGATTCTGATTTCACCTAATAGAGGGTTCAAAACGATTAACCAAGCAGTTGTAACTAATGAACAAACTAAACAAGGACTGAGCTACTTTTCACTCTGAATGGGACGGGATGTTGAATTGGATGGAATACATGCTAAACCTCTAAGTTTGTTAGAGAAAATAGTAAAAGTGTATACGGTGCAATAGCTTGTTACATTCTTTCTACAATTAAACATTTTTTCAACCTTTCTTTATAAACGCTGGCCTTGAGTTAGCATCTCTTTTGTTTCTGTGAATCCAGAAAACGTTTAGAGTTTTAAACACAGCTGCATCGGCGAAATCGGGCGCCAAACATTTATCAAAAACAAATTTTTGTTGAAACTTACCATCATACAATCTGAAACTCTGAAACCTGCAATTTATCTTAACACATGTGATATCTATAACCTACACCAAAACATCGGTACTCTGTATCGTATTCTTTTACATGGGGGTCAGCACCCCACATGGACAATTTCTATTCGACATATACTACTGGCATTGTTCGAACCAAAGTCGAATCATGGGTCGAAAGGGTCAAATCATAAGTCGAACAGAGCGCAATTCTGTCGAAAACGTTGAAATATTAGTAGCATATGATTGAGTCACGGTCGAACAAATTTCAATCATAGATTCAATACAATTGAGTTTGAGGTCAAACAAGGTCAAATGTACATGAAAGTCGCGTTAAATTTTTGTCTAAAATGAGAACAAAATTCTGATGAGTCAAATAATTCTAGCAAAGTGTTATAACGCGGACGCCATCCCCCTCAGGGACTCGATCTCCTGCCGACCCAAAGGGTCCCTTTTTGTACTTTTTTGAGATATCCATTTTTGGTTGACTTATCATAAAATTTTCTAAAGGCGCCTTTGGCGCCAACCTTTACTAATTTTGAGATGAGAGAGCGCGCCGAAAAACGCGGTTTTTGGTCAAAACTTTTTGAAAAGAGCCTAAAAACGCCTTTTTTGGCCTGTTTTTTCACAAATTTAAAAATCCGCCCCCCTACAGCAACCCGCCCCTACAGCCACCCCCCCCCCCCACCTTGAGAAGTTCCTAGCTACGCGCCGGATTAGAATATATTTTTCCAGATCCTCTAAAAACTGCAAAAACCACTAAAAAAGCTAAAAACAGTTCATGCAAAACTTGCTTAACATTATGTATTTCTAATAACAAAAAATCTTTCTGCAAAAATCCTAAGACGACCCGCTTTGATTAAATTGCGAATAGTTTCAGCCGCCGTCTAACTTATTTGAAGATATGTATTGCAAACTTCCCCTATATTACATTTTATTGTGTGTTTTGAAAATAGCTTTTTTAATTAACTAACAATTACTTTTGAGGTCAGTGAATTGCAAACAAACGTTACACGCTTCATTCTTAGAAAAAACACAGAAAAAAATCTAAAGTGGAAACTTTTTATTTTTTCAAACTTAATCATAATAAATTTGCAAACTTTTTTTATGAATTTGCAAACTCCAACAAAAAACCACAAACAACGTTTCAATAGTTCTCTCATTTATACTCACTAAGCAGTTTCAAAATTTTGTTTGATGATAATTAGACATAGTGTTTCGATCTGACGTTGAAATAAAGGTTGATATACGTTTGCTAAAATTTCCCATGTAGTTACCATTTAAAAACTAAATGAATAATTAAAAACAGGTTGCTATGCAAGTGAACAGAAAATTCCGGCCACACATAGCAAAAAACATATACAAAAATTCAAAGATTTGCGCAGTTTTTTGTTTGCGGTATGACAAACGGAAAGACAAAAAACTTAGAATGCCAGTAATTAAGCCCTAACTAACTATTGTTGTCTTCGAAAACTGATTTATAAAACTGAATTTCTAAATGCAATTTTGTAAGAACTTAAAGATTGTGGAAAAAAGCTGCCCGAAGATTCAGATACTTTTTTTTCCTGGAGTAAAACTAGCTTATTAACGGGTTAATTGAATGTTTTTTCTGTTATAAAACATAGTCGCTGGCTTTACTCACTCGAACTTAGACAAAAAGGAAAAATTTATTTTCAGCTTCTCGCGCACTCAGAATCTTCTATGAAAAGGGAAAAGAGAAAATTTCAATTTTCCTTTTTCATTAATTGGATCAGTTCTGATGATTATTTGTGGTGCCTGATTTTCCATGACAAAAAACTAAAACGCACCCAAAAACAAGTTCCTCCCGACTATCAGTGGTTGGAACAAAAACTTCACTATACTTTACTTCTATTGAATTGGTTAGCGTATAAGGCGAACGATTTCTATATGGAAATGAAATTTTTGTAATAAAATGCAACAAAGAAGAATTCTTTTTCAAAGTGAAAGATAAGTTTTCAAAAAAAATGAAAAAAACTTGCAAAAATTTCTCTTGACGATCTTCTAGAGCCAAATTTTCTTAGAATTTCCAAACTCTCATTGGAAATTTATAAAATGGTGATTTTTGGTCAATTCAGAGAGCTTCAGTAAACTAAACAAAGTCAGAGATCAAAAGTGATTTTTGCTTCTAAGGGCAATGCGCTCAATTTTCGTTCGAGAAGAAATTAAAAAATCAGTTAAATGATTGCAATTTTTGCTTCGTCAAGAATTTGTTTTATAATTTTGACAGAAAATAATTTAATTCTCTATTATATCTGAAAATTTAATCAAATTCCAAATCAGCTCATTTAATCAATTTTTTGAATTTCATCATGTGCAAGACGTGTTCTTGTACGTGTTGCGCGGTCGGCGTTATTTTTACGCCAATAATCGTTTTAGTGTACATTATGTTATTCTGCAACATAACACAGGGTGGCTCGTAAGTAGTATTTCATTCAATAATTTGGAGCGCGCCGGGGAAACAATCACTATGTTCGCGCATTTAAAAATACGTTATCATCTGATTTTTTTTTGATACCCCTCAAATTGTTTGAGCGTTTTTGAGAATTTTTCACGACTTTTAACAACAAAACAGTTGCGGGAAAGAGATTAAAACTAAGGAAATGGAAGATACAAAAAAGATACTTTGCATCAAAGATACGTCTTACCTTAAGCACGAAAAAGAATTTTTCACCATTCATACAATTTAGCAGCAGCTAAAATGTATAAACGATTTTGAGCGGCAACAATAATTGGTTTTTTCTGTTGTCCCGCTCTTCAATTTTTCAAAAGTAGATTTATTAGTTTTTGAACAGGTGAATTATTTTCGTTCAGATGCGTTGACCAAAAAGACAGTGCCAACAATTTGGTATTAACAATATTTTTTCAATTTATTTCACACATGGAACTTCTCGCTTACAGCCATTTACGAAAAACGTTCTTCTGTTTGCTCGCTCTTTGAATCATCTCATCAATCATCTCATCAAAAAATTTTGCTCAGATTCATTCATATTGCAACCTGAATAGAAAAACTATTATTATTCAGCTTCTACCTGTCAACTTGTTGTTTTTTGTTTTGAGAACGTAAATCATTTGATACCTACCAATCATGCACCATAACTAAACCATAAAAAAAATCATACCCACATAACATTGTTCTATCAGCGTTTCCCATGATCTATCAAGACTACGCATATTACATTTAAAAAATTTATAACTTAGCATTGGACAAAAAAACTACATGAACCAATCCTGAACTTCCCAAACTTTAATTCAGGCATCTTGTGGGTAGTCGCTAAGTACATCAGTTTCAGTTTACACTCCAGAACTGAAGAGCAAATCACGGCAAATCAATTCAGCTAACTAACCAGCACACTCTTCAGGTTAACAGTATCTACTGACTCAATTGGAACGATTCACCTGATACGCAACTCTTAATTGACTCTGACTGAAAAAAATATTAACAGTCTGTCATCAATTTTTGAACAACAATTTGTGCTTCTTTATACCTGAACCTTGAGACTGATTCATGCCTTAAATTTCTTCATCGCCAGAACCGCGAAAGCCAAACACCTATTTAGAACCCTCAACGCACATTTAGGTAGAAACACGTATACCTCAAAAAAACCGATTTACCCCCACCATCTGTCCTATTTATCGTATCCCCCACCATCTGTCCTGTTTTGATCACTCAGAGCTACAGCAACGCTAATTTTCATGGAGAAAGAACAAAAATTATAACGCAAAAAAACTAAAACGAATACTACGCAGCCGCGTCAACCAATTAAAAATTGTGTCGTGTTGAAGCCTAAAAAAGACATCTCAGCTTTCTACATGAACTAAATCTACGATTGAACTGATTTACTTATTTAAAACCGCATTTAACAAAAATCAATTGACTTCTATCCATAACTCATGAAATAATTTACACTCTTTGCGAATCACTAGTTTTATTCAGTCGGATTGGTGATTTTTCGTTTCCCAACTTTTGCTGCACAACGTTTTTGGTGCAACGCGACTCACGACGAACAAAACATCAGAAACAAAGAGGAAAGTTAAAAATGTCATCACCTGTTAGTGACATGAGCAACGTGACGCTCACTCTTCCTGCTTTGAAGCGATCAAGAAGTGCTAACATCGGTGTCATTACCCGATCGGAAAATGCCGTCTCAGCAATCTTCAACAAAGAGGCATCTGCTCTAACCTACAAGGAAATTGGAACTCTCAAGGCCAATCTCACGATGTGCGAACGAAAGAAAAAGGAACTGGAAGAGCTTAATCAGCAAATTTCAAATGTTCTAAACGATGATGAAGATGCACTTGAAGTTGAATTGGAAGAAGCTGAGAAAATCTACCTTCAAGTAGATTGTTTGATGGAAATGATCACAACTATGTTAGATGACCGAGGAAAATATTCAACTAAATCGGTCAAAGATGACGACAGCGCAAGCGGAACAGGATCCTACGAATCCACTTCCCAACGTGGTGCTGGCCGAAACCAAGATACTTGCCTGAAGTTGCCGAAACTGAATTCGCCAACATTTAGCGGAAGGTATGATCAATGGCTACCTTTCTTAGATTCCTTTGATGGAGCAGTTCACTCAAATGCATCGCTGTCTGATGTTCAGAAACTGCAACACCTAAAGGGTGCCCTCAAGGATGAACCGTTTCGTTTGCTATCCTACTTGCCTACTACAAACGCGAACTACTCAGTCGCAAGGGAACTTCTAAAGGATCGATATGCTGATGTCAAGATGATCTCACACGCTTACTTGGAAGTAATTTTTGAATTTACTCCAATGAAGCATGAGTCATCCGCTGCAATACGTCGGTTGATTAATACCTACACGGAAAACACGATGGCACTGACAGGTTTTGGACTAAAAATTGATCAATGCCATTTGATCTGGGTTCACGTTTTGGCCAAGAAATTGGATCCTGAAACTAGAAGACAATGGGAACTTTCCTGCGCGGGATGTGACGTGCCAAAAATCAAACAGATGAAGAAGTTCTTGGAGGAACAATCTCGCGCCCTAGAAGCTACGAAGGACCTCCACTTACCTTCAATTCATAGAAAAAATCATCAAGGAAATTCAGACCAATCTGGAAACTCTAAGAAAGATGACAAGGTACAGACATACCCCACGAACTCTGCTAAGACGATCATCTGCCCATGCTGCAGTGGTGATCACCGCGTGTATCAATGCACAAAATTTCAGGAAATGTCTATTTCCAATAGAAGACAAGAAGCCAAATCAAAGCGATTATGCTTCATTTGCCTGTCCCTTGGACACCAAAATCATGAGTGCAAGTCGAAGTGCCAAACCTGTCGAAAGGGTCATCACTCGTTACTTCACATCCATACAGACCCAAACAAGCAACCGGGACCTGAAATTAAGTTTGCGGGTCACGGGGGTACTACCGGTGCCACTACCATACTGGGAACTGTATTAATTGAGGTGAAAACTGCAAATGGCGGTTATCACAATTGTCGAGCCTTACTGGACAACGGATCTGAATGCAGTTTCGTTACAACCAACTGTGCTAACCGACTCAAGCTACCAATCAAGAAATTGACTCTTCACTTAACTCGAGTTCGCGGAGGAGCAAAAACTGTGAAATCTGGTTCTGTCAATCTGGAAACAAAGGATTCTCAGAATCAATCTCTTCATATTGAAGTCTTCACTCTTCAAAAACTTTCTGGCTACCTGCCCAGAGAACGGGTGAACATGCCGAACAGTTTGGATATCACACGTCTTAAGCTCTCGGACCCAGACTTTGATAAGCCAAAGGAAATCGATATAATCCTAGGCTGTGATGTCTACAACGACATTGTTGGCTGCAAAAAGATTAGCTTACAGACAAGCTTTATACACGTGACACTCTATTTGGTTGGATGATTAGCGGCAGAACACCCGGTCCTCCAACAACCTTCTTCAAGTCATTTCATGTGTCTATTGACGATAGTCTAAGGAAATTTTGGGAATTAGAAGGAATTCCTGATTTCAAAAAGACAACAACAAAAGAAGATCGATGTGAAACTCACTTTAAGGAAACAACCATACTACAAAATGGACAATTCACCGTGCAGCTGCCTTTCAAGCCCAATAGTCAACTTGGCGACAATTTAGCACAAGCAGATTCAATTATCTCGAGCGACGACTGGAACAGAATCCAGAACTAAAAGATCGCTATACCGCATTCATAGACGAATTTCTCGATATGGGGCATATGGAGTACATACCGCCTGGAAAAATTGAAAAGCCTGTTGATAGCTTATATTATCTGCCACATCACTGCGTTTTCAAGGAAGATTCCACTACCACAAAGCTAAGTGTAGTTTTCGACGGATCTGCAACAACATCATCCGGACAATCACTCAACGACACTTTGATGGTTGGTCCCACGGTACAAGACGACCTCTACTCGATAATCATGCGCTTCAGGTTCTATCCAATTGCTTTATCAGCAGATATCGCAAAAATGTACCGACAAGTTGCTCTAGAGGACAAATCGAAGGAATTCCATCGCATACTTTGGAGATCAAATAAATCGATGAAATCAAACATCTCAGGATGATACGTGTTACATATGGAATAGCTTTGTCAGTTTTTCACTCAACAAGATGCCTCAATGAAGTAGCAGATCAATCTAAGAACCCAATGATCAAAGAAAGTCTCAAAAATTGTTTCTATGTAGACGACTTTCTTGGTGGCGCTAATGATAAGCATGAAGCAGAAAGACTCATCTCTGATTTATGCGAAGAGCTGAACTCTCATGAATTCCCTCTACGAAAATGGACTTCAAGCAATGCTAAAATAATTGAAGGATTGCCAGAACATCTCCGCGAAAAATCGGATGTGCTGGAACTTTTCTCTGACGAATAGAAAATCAAGGCGCTAGGAGTCAGTTGGAAGCCCAATAAGGACATCTTTTGTTTTTCAACTGCCTTACCAGAGCTGAAACTGCTTACAAAGAGGACTCTTCTGTCCACAATTTCAAAATTGTTTGATCCGATGGGATGGCAAGCTCCATTCATCATCAATTTCAAATGTCTCATGCAACAGCTATGGGTCCAAGGTTTTGATTGGGATTCTGAAGTCGATCAGAAAACACAGGAAAAATGGTATGAGCTCACCGGAACATTGCCTCAACTACTGAAACTACAGATATCAAGATCTATGAGCTCACATTCAATAAAGGAGGTTCAACTTCACGTATTCTGTGATGCTTCCAAAAAAGCATATGCAGCCGCAATCTATGCAAGAATTACCAATGATGATGGCAAAACTTTTGCGTATCTACTGACCTCCAAAACAAAGGTTGCTCCGGTCAAAGCAATCTGTGTTCCCAAATTAGAGCTCTGCGGTGCAAGTTTAGCTACCAAACTTCTTAAATCAGTTCATTCAATTTTGAGGAAAACAAATCTCAAGATAACTTCACACGCCTGGACTGATTCAACAATTGTCTTGCAATGGATTGCTCAACTTCCAAGAACGTGGAACACTTTTGTTGCAAACAGAGTTTCACAAATACAAGAGACCCTACCCAGAAGTGATTGGAAACACGTGCCAACAGCAGTAAATCCAGCTGATTTAGCCTCTCGTGGTGTATTAGCTGACACATTAATATCTTCCTCACTCTGGTGGAATGGACCAGATTGGCTGACCAAGGATGAAAGGCACTGGCCCAACCTACCACTATCTCTAGTTGAAGCACCTGAAAAACGAACCGTCAAAGCCAAGGTTAATGCAGAAAGTGAACAAATTCGAACTGTTCTCGCAAATCATGCTCAAAACGAAGAAATGACGGATGGAATTTTTCGTTTAAAGGACTACAGCACTTGCAACAAGACAGTACGCATCGCATGCTATGTACTATCATTTGTTCAACATCTTAAGCATAGAATATCGACAAACTATCGGAAGCGGCTCAGATCTAAGCGGACATCTGATGTACAACTTGAAGAAGATTGTCTTAGTCCTAAAAATAGAATCATGGCAAAAATGCTTATTCTTCGTTTAGACCAAGAAATAAACTTCAAATCAGAGCTAATTTGTCTGAAGGTGAAAAAGGAGCTGAGTAAAACATCGAAACTACTCAATCTTAGTCCGTTTTTCGACAAGGATTACGATCTACTAAGAGTTGGAGGCAGGCTTTCACAATCGAACTACCCAACAGACAAGAAGTTTCCAATACTCGTTTCAGAAAAATCTGATTTAGTATCCCTACTTATATGCAAATATCATGAAGATACTCTTCCTGGCGGGGGGCAATTAGTACTGAACACAATGAGAGAGGAAATTTGGATAATCGGAGGCCGTGATCTAGTTCGACAGTTCATTAGAAGATGCATGAGATGTGTCCGATTTAGTCAGCAACCTACTTTTCAATTCATGGCTGATCTTCCTACAGAAAGAATAACACCCGCAAAACCATTTGCTCAATGTGGAATAGACTTTGCTTGTCCCTTTGAAATTAAGGAAGCAGAGGTCTCAAAAATTTATGTTGCCGTCTTTGTTTGTCTCGCGACAAAAGCTATTCATTTAGAAATTGTTACTCGTCTGACCAAAGAAGCATGCATCCTTTCATTGAAACGATTTACTGCACACCGTGGCAAACCTGAGAAGATCTTAAGTGACAAAGGAAGCAATTTTATCGGGGCTCGAAAAGATCTGATCAAAATCAAGGAACTGCTCGACAAAAATGGAACGGACAAATCAGTTGTTAGTTTTGTCAATAGCCAAAGAACTGAATGGGTCACCATCCCTCCTTGTGCTCCTCACTTCGGAGGACTCTGGGAAGCAGCTGTAAAAAGTATGAAGAAACATATGCGAAAAGTTGAAGGACTGCAACGTCTCAGTTTTGAAAAATTTCTTACAATTCTTAATCAAATTCTCACGACCATTGTATCCAATGTCAAGTGATCCTAACGACCCAACTCCGCTGACACCCGCTCATTTTCTGATAGGGGAATCATTGCTAACTCTTCCCTCTGCTGACATCCAAGTTTCAACCAATGTACGATATCGTTTATTACAGAACGTGATCAAGGATTTCTGGAAAGTTTGGAAAAGGGATTACCTCATAACGATACAAATATGGAAAAAATGGTTCATGGATGGACCAGAATTTAAAGTTGGCAACCTAATCCTACTTGCCGAAGACAATGAACGACCGCTAGAATGAAAAACTGGACGAATCATAGAAGTTTATCCTGGAAATGACTCGATTGTTCGAGTGGTAAAAGTGAAAACCACAACTGGTGAATACATACGCCCAGTCGCGAAGCTGCGAAAGCTACCAGTATAGCAACCAAGTATATCCAAAGTGCAGTTCATTCAAAACAAGAATTTTATAGTGCTAAAAATCGAAAAATATCAAAAATGTGCAGTTTTCAAATTTTAAGTGGTAGTACCCCCATGACCTTTTTGAAAGTAGGAACCTAAATTACCCCTATGCAATGCATTATGGTCTGAATCGTTCATATTGACCACTTTCATGTAAATTCCTAATGTTGTATGTTCATAAAAGTCGAAAATGATGTAAATTTTTATCAATTTTTGTGCAAAATCGTGCATTAAAATTCGTATGAGGTTGTACCCTCAAGACCCAAAATGTAATTATTGTCTGAAAACAGCTAGGATACGCCTACGCTACTGTCTTGAATGTAACAATAGGCTCTCTGATCACGTCAAACTGTTAAAATGTTATATTTGCCTTTAAATTATATTCAAAGATGTCGTATTGTAATGATTTACAACCATTAATTCGCATAAATTGTTTTTCTAAGTACACAAACTTTCGCTCATGACTCGTACCGTTAATACTTCACTTGTATACTCCTTACTTATGGTGCAGTCACATTTAGTTCAATTATTGAATAATTGCTTACATATTTACCGTTGAACAGTCATTCGCTGTCATGCGATTCGCTGTCATCTGATCCTCTTCGCTTGTTGACCCTGCAGTGTTGCTGGCAGCGCTTCCACGCAGATTCTACCAAGGAAAGTCGAGTTTGCATCTCCGCATAGTACATGCAGCAGACCCTCTCTTCGTCGCAGAGAGTCAGAGCTGCATGGCACCACGCACATGGAAGATACAAACTTTTCCCCTTCTCAAGAACACCATAGTGGACCAGTTTCTTCTGCTGAGAACCAAGGTTCCTCAGATACTTAGCAGCATCAGTGAACCCCATCTCCGAATCATTGCTACCGGCCAGGCGTTCAAGTTCACCAGAGAGATTAACTTCAGATGTCATCAGGCACAACTTTCGGCCCCCCAGAAGGCACAAAACAGCATCATCTTCCTCATCCAAGTCTTGATGGAAAGTCCGGAAGGACGAGGACTCTACAAAAATACCTTGGAGAAGAGAAGAAAGACCTGCTTTGGCCATCTGGACTGACCTCCAGACATGACGCCAAAAACACCCTTAGCTGTCACACTAGGAGTCTCTCGACAGTTAACTCCAACCTCCCAGCCAGTGCACAATGACCCTTCTACGGTGAGGTCACTAATACGTTAAAGACCTCTAAGTTGCTACTAAAACAAAACAAACAATTGATGCACACCCGCTATACTCTACTACTATGATACAATGGAATAAATGCTACTCACAGTCTCAGCTTTCGGAAACCGCAGAACTGCCCTATCCACGATTGCAGCTTCCTTCCTTGAAAACTGGATCTCATCCAACGACTTTACAGGAATCGGAGTGAAACCCAGATCTCCTCTGGTCACTGCATCGAAGAAACCCTGCAGGTCCTCCCGGTCGACAGCGCCCCGCCTACTGGACCTTCGCTCCTCGCCATGTGGAGGCAGACGTGGTGCTCTACCCGACTCCGCCCTACTCTTCCTCTCCTTCGTCTCATACACTGTAAATGGGTAGTCATATCCAGACATAATAAGGATCTGAAAACATGAAGACACTTCAAGGGAGGTGGAATGTTGAAGCCTAAAAAAGACATCTCAGCTTTCTACTTGAACTAAATCTACGATTGAACTGATTTACTTATTTAAAACCGCATTTAACAAAAATCAATTGACTTCTATCTATAACTCATGAAATAATTTACATTCTTTTCGAATCACTAGTTTTAATCAATCGGATTGGTGATTTTTCGTTTCCCAACTTTTGCTGCACAACATGTCGAATGGCAAAGCGGCCCAAAAACAACTGATTTTATAACATTAATATAAAGTTTCGACCAAAATCAAATGATATGCTGATAATTTCACCTAAAATACAACACTCTTGATTGAGAAAAATAAGATTTGAAAAAAATCCTTATAACCAAAAACTTTGGATACATATCAAAAAAAAAAGCACACAAGCATGAAAGAGAAAAATCATTTAAAGAAAACGACAAAACATTGTATAATTTAACCCTTTTAAGGGATACGATAAGATTCATGTTCTACTACAAGAAGCAAAACCAACTCAGATAGAACAACTAAAATCATGATTTTGTTGCAAAAACGCTAAGTTTGAATTGAAAAATTTTTGAATGGCTTGAAAAATACTGTTTAAAGATACCTACAAACAAGTGAGCAATCAAGCAACCTTTACAGACGGTATTGTCGGGCAGCCACAACATTTATACTTAAACCAGACTATGTTATATTTAGAGCAACAAAAATATGCTTTTATAATCAGAAAAAAATTGAGAAAAATGTCAAAAAACAAATAATTGACTAACTTTAAATTTAACAAAAAAAATAACACACAAAATTACACACGAAAACTATCTAGAGAGAAGAAATAAACGACTGCTACACAAACTGAATAATCGATTAAAAATTTTATTGCTCCCGCCAAAGATAATGATACACTAGTGTCAAACTATTTACGGCAACACGATGCAAGCAGACGTAAAACTTCAGGCCCAGAAAATCCAAAACCTTTTGCACTAAATTGCGCAAAGCTAGGCAAGTGCTGTGCAACTAGCAAAAAAAAATCCGCCATATGCATATAACAACATTTAAACTGTTTTTTTTTTAAACTTTTGCTGTTTTTTATGCGTGGTGGGAAAACTAACCCAACCCGTGAAAATTTAGTTGACTTAGTATAATTCGACAAAGTTTTATTCAAAGATGAATTTCAATCTAAAACTTTAAAAAAATTAAAAATTTTATCTTAAAACTGCTAATTTTTTTCCATAATATTTTTTGAGTTAATTTTTATTAAAATTTTTTTTTACCATATATGGATGCACTGAAGAAGAACTTACATCGAGTTTTATTTTCAATCAAGTTTTCTTAGCTTGTGCAAGCAACGTTCTCCTAAAATTGGACGGAACGAGGAGCACTTTATCGGAGACTTATCAATTTCTTCAAGCTCACCTTTGAAAGTATTGTCCAGAACTGATCACGAATCAAGAAATTGAAATTTGTTTCAATGGAAACATAACAACACGTAAAACCTTACTAGCCACAAACCTTATTGACCGCACAACTCATTACAAGCTTTATCTTTTCAGCTTAGACAATTTTAGTGGGGAGAATTTTCATCAAAATTAGTTTTTGTTTCTTTTTTTTTCGCCAAAATTATACCAAATACTTTACAGGGCAACTGAATTAGTCATGTGTTTGCCCTAATCAAAATCTTTTTATAAATAAGTACTGCTTTAAAACTTATATGTTTAAGGTGCTGGTATTGTCTATATCAAACCCCAAGGGCAAAAGAAAGTGAGTAACTTTAGAAAAAAGAAATTGCAGTTTTATTTTCAAAAGTATCGAAAACAAATAACTTTCCGGTATTTTCATGGATTCAGAAAACTGATCGATAAACCTTACAAACTTCGAATTATAAAAATACATTCTGCGAAATTGAAAGCGAATGGTTTTGTTGGTCATATGAAACAATGGTTTTTTTCCAAAACTATTTGAATCTAAATAAAAGGCAGTCGGTACATTGAAAACATCACAAAAAACTTAAGAGTTGTTAATATAATCTTTTAAATTCTCCAAAGATAAAAATCATTTTCAATGTCAGTGTCAACTAAATTTTCTTCAATTTTTAAATAACAATTAATTGTATAAAATATAAGCAGTTAGATATAAAAAGATATTGCAAACCAAAAATTTGATTTACTTCCCTGTATTTTCATGGATTCAGAAAACTGATCGAAAAACGTTACAAACTTCGAATTATAAAAATACATTCTGCGAAATTGAAAGCGAATGGTTTCATTGCTCATATGAAACAATAGTTTTTTTCCAAAACTATTTGAATCTAAATAAAAGGCAGTCGGTACATTGAAAACATCACAAAAAACTTAAAAGTTGTTAATATAATCTTTTAAATTCTCCAAAGGTAAAAATCATTTTCAATGTCAGTGTCAATTAAATTTTCTTCAATTTTTAAATAACAATTAATTCTATAAAATCTAAGCAGTTAGATATAAAAAGATATTGCAAACCAAAAATTTGATTTATTTCAACGTATTTGATTTACTTCCCTGTATTTTCATGGATTCAGAAAACTGATCGATAAACGTTATAAACTTCAAATTATAAAAATACATTCTGCGAAATTTAAAGCGAATGGTTTTGTTGGTCATATGAAACAATAGTTTTTTTTCCAAAACTATTTGAATCTAATTAAAAGGCAGTCGGTACATTGAAAACATCACAAAAAACTTAAAAGTTGTTAATATAATCTTTCAAATTCTCCCGAGGTAAAAATCATTTTCAATTTCAGTGTCAATTAAGTTGTCTTCAATTTTTAAATAACAATTAATTAATGAGGAGTTAGATATAAAAAGAATTTGCAAAACCAAAAATTTGATTTATTTCAAGGCTCACACGCCAGACGATAAGCGCAATCTAAAAATATCAATTGTACTCCAATTTCTCGCTATTAAAAAAATCTGTTCTCAGACATATCACTCCTTTACATGTCTCAATTATCTACACTTATCTTACGTAAAAAGATTTTTTAAACGTATCATAGATTCTTGAAAATTTTACGTAAACTCTTGAAAAAAATGGCAAAAATTAATTTAGAAAAATTTATAGATTTGCAGAATAATAAGACTTTTCAGTAGACAAAAAAAACAGAAAATTTTTCCCAAGTTTCATAAAGTACTCCTACCATAAATTAATATTTGACAAAACTTTTCTGAAAAAAAATTGTAAAATTTCTGATTGATGATATGTGAAAAAAAAACTCAAATAGGAACTTCAGGTTTTTCTGACGATTATCAGTTTAAAAAAAAGGCAATCATCAAGTTCACAATATGAATATTTGAATCAAGTACTGTGTGGAAGAGTTAATCTAGCTTTGCGTCGGACACTATACTTGAAAAGCAAGCTAAATGGGAATACAATAAAGTTAACAATCAATGAAAATGAGCACACTTCTGATAATCATCAGTCTAACACTCAATTCTCGAAAACGAACAATTTCACAATTTGCTGATAGTCACGAGAATAAAGAAACTCTAAGCCTTCATATCAGGCATTTACTTCCTATTCAAAGCATGAATGCAGCAAGAACAATAACTAGCAGTTATAATTTTTTGATCTAAAAGTTTTTTCTATAAAAGCAAAGTTTTATAATTTCTTGACTGGAAATGAAAAGTTTTTATCGTTAAATATTTAAAAACATTTTGAGGCTACCTTTAGTTTTCAAAATATCTGATTTTTCATGATCGCTTAGATTTAATTTTTGCATTTAAAAGTACTTCTATGTTTTTTGAACATTTTAAACCAATTTTTGACAATCAAAACATCTTATGCATAGAAAAATTAGGAATTGCGGGGTAAATTCAACAAATAAATCACAGTTGTTAAATGTCAATTTTTGCAGAAGATAAACTTTTGATATCCTCATGATTATCATTTACATAAGTTTTGTAAAGTCGAATAGAGAATATAAGAAATGAACAATTTATGAACCAAAGCAGTTAGCTAAGAATTAGCTGTTGTTGCTCTATATATGCTTTTTGTTATTTCCATAACCTCAACCTACCTACTTCATGATATCCAAAACTCAATCCAAAATAGAAATCATAGAATTTTGTGTTTTTGGAATCAAGCTTTGCGACAAAGAATTAACTGATAGCCATCAATCAAAACTCAGTTTTTGTAAAGTATCAGCAATGTTTTAGAAATTAAAAATGAATTAGCTGTTTTTAATCTGATTCATTGTTTATTATTATAAAAAAAATAATTAAACAAAAACTTCATATCAGACGGCAGCTAAAATAAGTGATTATGATACTGCTACGATACTATTTTAGCCTGGTAATCGTTAAGAAGGGAATGCAGCCTCTCGGCCTTTTTTTATAGCTCTGTCTTAACAATTGCGAAAAAATCAAAGAACAAAGTGAAGTTGCTTTTTTTGGTTTGTGTGTTTATGCTCAGTGGTTTCTTTGAAGAAAATCTTTTTTAAGTTCTCTATTAAAATGGAGCGAAAAATGTTAGTTCACTTAAGTTGTTTTGGAAAAAATTTTTTCTACTGCCAAAAAAGAAATTTTTTATGAGAAAACTTGCAACGTAATTAGCGTATTAAAACAAAATAATTCAAAAAAATCTTTACACAACTTTCTCAAAGTTTCAAGAAAATCATGTGACCTATATTTTTGGATTTCGCAAAACGAGTTTCCATCAGAATGTTTTAATACTTATCTGTATTGGAAGTCATTGGCTTTTTTCCAACAATTTTTTTGTTCCGACTTTGGATACGAAAGTAACGGAATATTTGTGCTCGGGGTGGGTTTTTTTTTTCTTCAGACAAATTTCGACTTTTTAACTAGCCATTTTTGACGGAATATTTTTATATCATTTGAAAGCTATTGTTGTCCTGAGCTTAAATTTGAAAAGATATTTCACCTGTGATCATTTTTTGTAAAGTTATGGGGGTTTAAAGATTGCCATTTTGGCCAATTTGGGACAATTAACGCGCGATATAATTCGCACTATTAACGCGTAAGCGGAGATTTAATCCGTCTTATAAATCGTTCCAAATTGGTTGAACGAAGCTTATTCGCCATAATTGATTTGTTACAAGGAGCGAAATCTATCCTTTTGTACTTTATATGGCGTGTGGGGGGATGATTTTCATTAAAAATTTCAAATTTTTGAAAAAAAATTTCATTTTGTTTGATTTCATTCAATTTTATATGTTATTACTGCTGCTCCATAAACCTTAAAGGGCAGTCGGGACATTCAGGGCTTCGCCCTGATACGAGCAGTCTTGTTTTGTTTTAGATAATATTCTACTAGCAATGCATGCCTTAGCGACAGTGTTTATGATCGTTAGCATTGCTTTGTTTGGAGCCGCTACTTGCAGTGATCGTTGCAGACAAAAATGTGGGTTTATGGTTGTTCTGATTTGTTTCGTCACTATTGGAAGTCAGTAAACGTTTTATCAAAAAATAAATTTCAAATGAGGTACGAACTGGACGCAAATTGTGAGAAGTGAAATGTGAAAAATTTTAATACGTGTGATTTAAAAAAAAACGCATAAAAGAATTTTACAACTTTTTCTTGACAGCCTTGAATAGAAAGAATTAACAGTTCTACACTGAGCTATCAGTTCAGCAAGATTTGCCATCAATTTTTTTGGTCGAAGAGCAGAAGTTATGGGATCTTTTCCCTTGTCAAGGAAGAAAAATGCCACAAGACCTAGAGCGATCCGTGCTCATTGCTTCTTAAAGAGCTGAACAGCTCGTAACTAGGTCGCTTCCTTCGCAGAGAAATAGTTTTAAACGAATATTTTTAGTAGCAAAACTGACAAAAAGTGGCTTGGGAAATTATGGAAGAAAAAACTGAAACTTTTTTTCAAAATGTTTCCTTCACAGATCTGAACCCATAACTCTGTTTCAACTAATTTTTATTTATTTTCGTTTACCTTTAAGGGGTATTTACGTCCGATATTATGTATATATCTGTTGTGGAAAATTTATCAGCATCGCAACCCTATTCACAGAAAGAAAAGAGCCTTGTATCTTATACAAGACCTGAATTTCGCTACCATGTCCAAACATGTGTCGTTATATAAAAACTGACATACCAGAAAAAAAAATCAATTTACCTGAATGGCTGGATCTGAATGCTCATGTAGTTTAATGTGTCTCTTAAAAATTTCGAGATTCAATTTGTTAGTGAGAGATGGTTGAGATTAAGAGTTTAGATAAACTATTGAGATGAGATAATTGAGATTATTGAGATTAGATAAAAACTTTCATGTTTTGCCTCATATGTTTTTCATTCTTGCATCAAAAGTTGGCGTCCAGTTGAAGTCGTAGTTATAATCAGCTTGCAAGTTGCTGGGTCTTATGTTGAAATGTGCGGGTGTCTGCTGCCACTTGCTCTTAAAATAGCTATTAGTTTTCCTGTCGACTTGTCGAAAAAAAGCAAGTTGACCAATGTAAAGTGAATGGCAATGGCTACGTTTCGTTTAGCTGCATTGTATCTTCCGCAAAAAAACTGTTCTAAGGTCATTTTCCAGCCAATCGGTATGTTTCTGTTGAACAAGATAGTTTCATCAAAGAAGAATGTTCTGATGAATTACTTTTACTTTGAATGCAGTTGAAGTTTAGAAGATATAGGATGTCGTTGACAAGACCGTGGTCAAAATCTCAGATGATCCAATCCATAAAAACGTCCTTGTCATCGAGTTGAAAAAAGCTTTTGTCAATGTTTGTAGAGTCGAATTGAAATTGTCATAAAAAAAAACTGAAATCTGATTGAATTATAGTAGAAATCTGATGAAAACAAAATTTTGATTAAACTGAACCGTGTCGCCAATTTTCAGATCCGGTTTGAAATGAATATTGAAGACTTCAGCAATGTTAATTTGTATGCATCAAGCACGGCAGAATTATAAATTGCATGTCTGCCACAAGAGACTGTTTTCGTCAATTGCGGAAACAAAACTTCGGTATCTTTGAGCTGGAGATGCAATTGGTTGCATCATAAGATACGGATGGCGTTCCTCTGTGTTGAGTGCTTTCGTTCTGTCAAGTTGCTAGCCTTGTATTTTTTGCTTTTGCTGTTGTGTAGAAGAGGTTGGTTTCTCTTGTTCTTCAGTTTTTGTCCTACAGGTCTGCGTTGATTGGCAAACTTGTGAGGGCAGAAGCAGTTGAAGCAAAGTTAAAGGACTCTGTGATGCTGTAATCGGTCCTTGGTGTTCGTTTATCGCTATGAATTGATTGCGGCGTTTTCCATGTGGCGAAAGACAACCATACTAATTATAGAGTGTCTCGTAGAAGATGAGACTGAGAGATTGTAGGCTTCATGATGATAATGTCTCTTACAGGCGAGATCATATCTATTACAATACCCGAGCATGGTTCGTTATATAAAGACTGACATCCCATAAAATCATTAAAGTCTACTTAGTTGAATGGCTGGATCTGATTACTAAGGTATTTTAATTGTCTTTGAAAATTGAACGAATTCGAAATGTTATATTGAAGTGGTTCAGATCAAAACTCTTGTTTCAGTTTTGAAAGTTTTGGACATACGTGTCATTGTGTCGTGAACAGCAGCGGGTAAATTGACTGCTGGTTTAATCTCATTTTTTACAGAAGGATAATTGATTATGTTAATGTTGAGAAATTCATATGAGAAACTTGTTCATAAGTTTTCCGATTTCGATTTCATTTCTTTTGATTCTAATGATCTAAAAAGGAACTCAAATCAGGTTGGTATAACAGTTAGTATTTTTTCTGAGTCAACAGAAGTCCGATTTTATCTAGTCAAATGTGTTTATAGGGTAATGTCAGTTTAGAGCAGTAACTATGTCAGAGGGTTGCGCAAAAATTCTCACACATTCTAAGCAAAAACTTTTCGTTTAAAATATTAAAAAGCAACGACAAATGGTCACAAAAAAGTGGGTCTTAATTAATTTGCCTTTCGTGCGAGGGCACGGGGGATGCAATGAGATCAAATAGATTTCTCTGATATCAATAACGTTTGTCGTTCAAGCAGGGGCGGATCTAGGATTTTCTCGAGGGGGGGCGGATTTTCAAAAAATTTTCCAAAATTTTGACGACCTTTTTTTTTTTTTTAGGTCGACCAAATTGATTTTTCGAGCTCTCCCAAAGCACTGTTTAGCCCCTATTTTGACAAAACTTTCTGCGCCGCAGGCAAATTTTTGAAAAAACAGTCAAAAAAGCCGTTTTTGGGCACTTTTTGAAAAATTTAGACAAAAAATAGCGTTTTTTTTGGCGCGCGCTCCCCCTCAAAGTTAGTATATATTGGCGCCCAAGGCGCCTTTAGAAAAATTTTAGGGTCGGTCTGCCAAAAATGGATTTCTGAAAAAGTATCAAAGGGGGGACCCTTTGGGTCGGCAGGGGGTCGAATCCCTGAGGGGGGGGCGTCCGCCCCCCCCCCCCCCCCCGCCCCCCCCCCCTAAATCCGCCCCTGCGTTCAAGTATGATTTGTGATTTAGAGCTCCATTAATTAAGCAATCGGCTCGTTGTATCATTTTGGTCTATTCCGGTGAAGCGTGTTGTATTATGGCATGAGTTCCAGGTTGTTTTCGTCATGAATAAAATCATAGAAGAAAAACAAAAAAAATCGTCTGCACTGTAAAAAAAGCCGTTTGTGACCGCTTGTTAGTGTTTAAAGAAAACTTTTGGGTGTTGCCGGATTGCTGGGGAAAGTCTCTCGCAGGTATAATTTCACCGTGCAACAATATGGCTTTTTTTCTTTTCCTTCAGCCTCACACAAACATTTTCTAAAACAAAACTTTTTGATTGCAAAACAAGTTTTTTCTTTGTTTGCATAACGTAGTCCTTTTTGATTTTTTTCCATTTTTCTGGAAAATTTTTTTCAAAAACGCTCAAAATGCCTATTCATTTTTATGGTATGCGTTTGTAAGCCGTGGTCAAAACCATGAATAATTTAAAACTCTAATTTAAACCAGAAAATTTTGAAAATATTTGCCAAAATTTTAAACTTAGATACTTGCATTATATCCTTTGTTTAAGGCAAAATTAAGACAATTCAGGCTGTTTTCGAATACTTCTGCCACTTTTGTTCCATTTTGAAAAGTTAAATTTTTAAAAACTCAAATTTTTTGATTTATGAAAAACAAATGCTAGTCATACAGTTTCCCTATACGAAAAATCACTAATCTTTGACCTGTTATGCAGTTTTCTGCACTAATGGAACTGAATAAAGAGTTTATGATTCGCATTTTGCCAAATATGAAAATTGTATGGCTAGCATTTTTGGTCCACCAAATAAATAACAAAAATCAAGAGGTGACATATTGAGATGGAAAATCGCAAAAGTAGATGGAAACGTTAAATTATGACCTTCATATCTTTACAAAACTGCAGCGTTTTGTTCAAAGCTCTATAGTTTCTATAAGCAAACAAAACTGCTCCCATCAGGGCAACGCTTTGAATGCGAATGTTCCGACTGTGCATACACTGGTCTCGAAGCATTTTTAGTTAATGAAAAGTTGACAAATAATATGAATTTTAAACAGAAAATAAACAATCGTGTATGGAACTAATAAAACTAATTAGCCTGCTTCAAATGAAAATGGATTTTTTTTGTGGTGCGGGAAAAATCAGTAAGCGTAAATAACGCGCGTTAAACTTTCAGTATCATTTAATACTGCGTTGTGTAAGCCAGGATAGGCTAGTCGTGAGCGCGGATATTCTGGGACCCCGAAGATCTATGAATGGATCCCACGAGGGAAATATTTTTGAGAATGGGTCTGAACGAAAAAAAAACATCAAACCCGAGCAGCGCCTTTAAAAAAAAATCTTCAGACAATTGCACAGCTGTTTATTTAATTTCGATTGAACAGTTCTCCAAGCTACGTTCTCAGATTTTGCAAAATACCATTTCCGGCTTGTTTATGTGTCACCTTTTGCTCGGAACCAGCGGTGTTGAAAAGATGATCGACGATTGAGGATACAACAGTATCGATATGTTTTTTTCAGGAAAAATATTTGAAGAATTTAGTTTTCACCGCTGACCAAGGTCAAAAAACTTTGAGAAATTAGAAATTGTATTTATCACATAATCATAATTAGTTGCTAAAACTTCATTATCTAATGCGAAACAGGAAGGAAAGACGGAAAAGCACGTTAACACACGGTTTATAAATGTTGAATCGATAACCTGCCGAGCTATTTTGAAACAATCAGGAACTCCGGAAAAAACTCGTTATGTGAAGCAGGGCCTCTGAATAAACGATTACACAAAAAAAATCAATTGCTTGAGCAGAAACCCAATAATTGAATTGACAGATTGTTGAACATCAATATACTGCAATTAATTGCTTTTCCATTTCAATACTTCATGTCCCTGAGTTTATCTCTCGGGAAACGCTCTCTTCTGTCCAGAATGACTCGTTCCGTTTTAAAAATTGCATCTCTAAAGTTTGAGGCAATAAGAAGAAACTTAAATGGAATATTTTGCTTCTAATAAAAATCTCTCGATCAGGATAGATATGGGCAGTATAAACTTTGTTTTGATAAAACTGCTTTTAACAGAGTTTTTTGAGACAACAATTAATTGCTTTCGCGCTATCAATCAATTGCAATGTTCTATGTTAGCAATCAATACATTGCGCCTAAAAATTGGCATTTGTTGCTATTAATTGGAGTGCAATTAACTTTTGAGAGGCGCTGGGTGAAGGAAGGTTGCGTGATGACTCGCGGGTTGTTGCAAAAAATGCATCCAAGATTCTTTCATGAGTAATTATTCTTTTTGGGTTCTTCTATCGCCAGCTCAGAGCGACATTGATACTTCTGCGCGTGTATTAATACACGCGCAGAAGTATCAATGTCGTTCTGAACTGGCGATAGAAGAACCCAAAAAGAAAAATTATTCGAGAAAGAATAATTGCTCTAGAAAAAGATTTTTTTTACTACCAACGTCTTTGAGGTCGTTCAGAGCACTTTTGGATGCCCACGAGAATATTGCATTTATTTGATTATTCAGTTTCTATGTCGCGCCAAATATGGTTCTTTGTTAATCATATGTAGCGCCATGGTATCCATACGTCGCGCCATGCATGGTACCATAGTAACCATACGTCGCGCCATGCATGATACCATAGTAACCATACATTGCAAGCTTCCATGGTGGCATATAAAATATCAACATCCCTAGTAAAAGTATCAATATTGTTTAATTTGAAGTCCCCCATACTTTAAAAAATGTTGAATCATACGTCGCGTCATGCATGGAAAATGCGTTGTTTTAACATAAAAATACGTCGGCAATTTTTCATGGCTTCCTTGGAACCATGCATGGTGCGACGTATGGTTGCACATTTTGGTCAACCCTGGTTACTAATTTACAGTACAACATCGCATTAACTCCTATAACTAGCATAACGTCAGATAAAGAAGGCGAACAGAACTAATAAATAATTATAATGAGCAGCATCCGCTAAGAAAGTCAAAAAAGATAGCAGTTGAAGGGTCAACTCTTTTAGAATGTATTGAAAACAAAAAAGTCATAGACAAAACTGCTCACATCGGGGCGACGCCTAAATTTCCGACTGCCTTTTAAGGTCTAAGGAACAGTAATAACTTTTTTTTTATTAATTTTTTTTCTTAATTTTGAGATTTTTGTGAAAACAAACACCCACACGCCATAATAAGTACAAAACGATAATTTTGCTTCTATTAACAAATCAATTATGGCATTTAAGCTTCCTTTAACCAATCTAGAACGATTTCTAAGACGCGTTACTAGCTCGATATATATCGCGCGTTAATCGTCCCAAATTGACCAAAATTGTATCTTTTAAACCCCCATAAGTTTACAAAAACTGATCACAAGTGAAATATCTTCTTGAATCTAAGCTCAAGACAACAATTGCTTTCGAATGAAAACAATAAAAATTGTCAAAATTGGCTACTTAAAAGGTCAAAGATTCCGATTTGTTACTGAGTTTTGACTCGAGAGAGAAATCGATGAGGCTTCATTCAACTATCAATTGAATCGCGCCCCAGGTGTTCGTAGCTTTTTCAATCCAGGCAAGCATAGTTCTCAAATGCATCTCTCCGGGCACGTTTTCCTTCCCGGCTGTTTTGTCTATGATAACTTCCGGTCACACCTTTCTTGTGTCCTCCACGAGTCAGTTGCTTTCTTCTTAGCAATCTATCTTGGGCGTTCTGCTTTCATTACTTTTACATGTTGTATATATTCTATGAAGGTAATCAGATTAAAAATGGAAAACTTTTTAGAAAAAAATGTATGAAGAAAAGGTTTAACCAGCTTTCTTTTGCTCCATTGACAAAAAATAGTGATAAGCAGTTTTTTTGTAAGTTCAACCCGTTTCTAATTTCGCTTCAGATCATACCCTACTTCCCAGTTAATGTTGGTGAAATTAAATCGTTCTCTCGAAATATATCTTTAATAAATAATAAAGAAACATTTTGCGGCATTTACTGTAAGACTTCAGAGTATGACACCCTTTATCATCATCTAGTCAATATTTTTTTCAGTTTCTTCTTAAAATGATGGTTCGAGACGTATGCTAATTGTAGCCAATGCCATCGAGGATGTTCATTAACACGTGTGCTGTTTTCATCGCATCTCCTTGTTGATGTTGTTACCAATTTTTTTGGTTTTGTTAGAATGATTTTGTATCATAAGATGGTTTTACACAATTTGAGCTGGATGTTTTTCTGAACGAAATCTGTTGAATTCGCTTTTGTTCCGACTTTCGATACAAATGTAACGGAATATTTGTGTTGGTAAGAGTTTTTTTTCTTGAGACAAATTTCGACTTTTTATCTAACCATATTTGACGGAAGTTTTTTACATCATTCACAAGGTTTTATTGTCTTGAGCTTAAATATGAAAAAATATTTCACCTGTGATCATATTTGGTGAAAATATGAGGGTTGAAAGATTGCCATTTTGACCAATTTGGGACGATTAACGCGCGATATAAATCGCGCTTTTAACGCGCAAGCGGAGATTTAATCCGTATCAAAAATAGTTCCAAATTGGTTGAAAGAAGCTTATTCGCCGTAATTGATTTATTAAAAGGGGCGAACTCCATCCTTTCGTACTTTATATGGCGTGTGAGGGATGTTTTCCTAACCAAATCTCAAATTTAAAAAAAGTGTCATTTTGTTTTATTAAAGTTAATTTTTTTTTCTTGAACTTTATTAAATTTAATCAACTCCACGCACGAGCACTCAAACTGATGCGTACAACCCGCGTGCTCCGAATTTCAGGACAGCTTATGGTGTTTAACAACTGATATTTTTGTGACTAGGTTATTTTACCGGTTTCGAGAAAATGTTATCTTCAGTTGTAATCAAAGTCGAGAAATGAGAAAGCTGCTTGATATTCATAGGTTCGATCATTGCTGTTCAGTGTATCAAAGAGAAATTAACAAATTTAAGCTTTCAAGAAACACCATTAGTTAAAAACAAAATGTATCGCTGAATTGCCTGCTCGGCAAGTTATGCCTTGACGTTCTTGACCATTGGCTCTTTTCTAATTGTAGATAATCAGATGTCAATTAGAGCATATAGGTGCCCTTAAGCGTTTTTAGAACTGTACTTGGGGATGGTGTAGTTTCTATGTCTAAACACAGCTGGCTGCTGTCGATTAATGGAGCTCATTGATATACTAATAAGAGGACACCTCGAAGAAAGTGCGGAATATCTATGCTTGGTGTGGTTTTTTTATTCAATCAATTTTCCACCTGATAACTAAGATTTTTTGACGGAACTTTTTATACCATCTAAGAGATAGTGTTATCCTAAGCTCAATTTTAAAAGAAATTACTCACCTGTGATCATTATTCATGAAATTAGCGGCGTTTGAAAATTTGGCCAATTTGGGATAATTAAAGTGCGATTTATTGAGTACATAAAACACGCGTAAGCAGCGAATTAATGAATTGCAAAACGAATTGAGACCAGCAAATTAATCCTATTGTCACAAAACGCGTTCGTTATTTGTTGTAGTTTTAAAATCAAGACAACGTTTTGGAGCCGTCGGTTGAAAATGGCAAACCTTGGTTAATGTAAATCGTGGTCATTAAGATATTCCGTCCTTTGTAATCGTTCATTCTACCATCTGTTTATAGAGTGTCGAGGTGAGAAACGTCGACACTTTTTTGCATGGAACCTCCAAACTATGGACAAATTTAACAAGGTAGCTGACAAAAGAGAAAAAGTTCATCAATGAATTGATGGTGACTGACGTTTTCACGAATCGTTTTTCTTAGCTTGTTTTTCAATCATCTGATGATATTTTTTGCAAAAAAACCTTGTCTTCCAAATGGTTTTTCAAGTTCTGTAAGAATGTCAGGTGCATAAATTTGGAGCAGAAAGACCTAAATTTCAGTTGTCAAAATTTGCGGCTAGGTCTTTTTTTGCCAAAAGAATTTGGTTAATAGTGAGCTGTGCCCTAAAAAGTCCATACCATAATTCACTTATTAAGTTGGTGAAAAAAAAACTGGTGAAAAGTATCCACTGGTTAAATTTGACTCTGATGCTGTACAAATTGCTGAACTGTTAGTTAGTAAAGCCCAGATTTATTGGGTTGCGCAAATTTTTATCCTTTTTGCCTGCATCGTTCAATGAACTAATTATCAGACAGTGGCATGTACACTCACACTTCTAATTTTCTACAATTGAAAAATTTTTGATATATTCAACAATAAGTGTTTTTACCGAGAAACATTTATCCAAAAACAAAAACACAACTTGCTAAGAACTTAATTTAGTAAAATGAGCCCGCCAAAACTCTAGGTCAAATGCTGACAAATAAAGTGCCAAAAGAGTCTCTTATTCAAATCAACCAAATTTAGGACGATTAAATATTTTTTCAATTTTGGTGTTTAAAAAAACTATTTTCGTTCATTAAAAAAAAGTGCTTTTTTGCAATATGGAACAAATGTTTTTTATTTCATAATCATTTCAAATATTTTTGCACCTCTTTCTAACAGTCAATGAGCGTAATGAAAACTCTTATGTAGGTCTTGATTTTTTTGAGAAAAGTCAAATAATTGCTCAGGCTCATTTTTATTTTTTCAAGGTTTGACTTTTGATTTCTAATTGAACTTAGTTCATATCCCTCAATAAAGGGAAGACAAAAACCACAATTGAACAGCAAAAATGAAAGGATCGCACAAAACGTGATCGAACTCGAGGAGGTTTGAAAGTGGATTTGATATTTCAGATTTCCCAGCGGAATAAAAACATCACCTACTGTTTTAGTTTTTTCAAACTGATGGTTGGCTTTTTCAACAAAATTACCAACAATGTAAGTGTTCTAACAAATCAAAGACTTTTAAGCCATGCTTTTTTTCGTTGATTAATGCTTTTTCTAATCTTCAGTATTTTTTTCTGTTTAATCGCGTTCATTGTCTCAATTTTAAACTCAATTTAATTTTTGTTTCTTTCATCCACTCTTTTCTAACTCGACTCAAAGTTTGCTATGTCTTAAGTTATAGTTATTTAGTTCTGTTGCTGAAACTATGAATAGTTCCAGCGTTACAAAAAATTGTAAGAGTTAGTTATGATTCACGATTGGTTAGTCAGAAAAATCTTACAGAGATAATTTCAATCAATACTATAATTGGATAGGAATACTAGTTTTAAACTGGTTCCACCAACCAGTTTTTAAGTTTAATGTTCGTTGTTGTGAAGGATTCATTTATTTTCCTGATTCTTGGAGTAGATTCGCTTAAAACAGTGGTACAGTGTAGAAAAAGGGGGTACAGTTGCTCGTTCTTCAGAAGTGGGTCTCGTGTATCCAGATCATGTTGAGTGATCGTGTCGAGTGATCGGGTCAAGATTTCAGATTTATACAATGACGTGTGCTGTCGTTAAGTTAGGGCGAGACTACGTGCATGCTCAACTAGTCGTCGAATCGCGAGATAGGGTTTGACTTCTCTGTGTGAAGCGCCAAGTGACTAGGATTCGTATGTGAGTTCAGCATCGAGTTGGTCATTGTTCTTCTTCATTAGGTATTTTTGCTGCGCCGCTGTTTCCTGAAAACTGCATCAAGTTTAAGTGGAAGGTGTAGTGATGAGTGTATTTTTCCAACATCAAACTTTGATGTGGCAAAAGCCATGGTATATTTTAACAATAAGTCTGCTGTTTGTTCAAATTCTTGCTGATTACTTTGAGAAAATAAAAATTAAACCTTGTCAGAAGATTTTTTGTGTATTTATTTATTTTGAGATTTGAAAGATTGGTTTAAAATAAGGAGTTTTTGTGAAATAACATGTGTTTCGTTTTCAATCGTTTGTATTTTTGTTCATGGATGGTTCTTCATTCAGGATTGTTGATTGACAGATATCTAATAGTTTTAAGATATTTCTTAGTTTGTATGCTCTTTTTTGTGGAAGGTGAAATGTTGCATTTATTTTGCAATATTCTAATATTCCTAAATGATATGTAGATTTGGAGGGTGAATTATTATTTAAAAGGCAGGCTTTTGCATCTGCTTTTGTAATTTTTATTATATTTTATAGATGAAATCGTTGCTCCAAATATTTGACGAATTCAAGGTCAGACATATATAGTTTATGTGTATTCTGATCCTTGTTCTTTTAATGAACTTAGTTGAGAGAAAAGTCATATGCATGTCCTGTGAGTGGTTTTAAATATTTTCTTTGCTGTTTATATATAGGGTAAAATTTTGAGAAAAAAGGGGATTGTTTATACAATCTTTGGAAAACTGTTAGAGATGTATTAGTGAGTTTTCTATATTTGTCTTTGATCTGCAGTTTAGTGTTTAAATTATTTCTTCTTGGAATAAAATTTGTAATGAAAGATATTCCAATTTTTTTGGTGTTTAATATCTGTTATATGGAACATTTATTTGAAGTATTTTAGTAAATGATTATTTTGTTCCATTGTTCGGATTAGTTTTAGAAATAGATGGATCTCTCCATAATTTGTGAAAGTTTTGCAAAATGCAAGTTTACTGGAAGTTTTATAAGGTAAAAGTTCTGGGTTTAACTGATGAATTTCCTTCCATGTAGCAATGTTAATGATGTTAAAAAGCAAGATCTGATGGTTAAAAAATTGTGCTTTTCGAGCTTTCTCAAAATAGCAAAATGGTTCAAAATTTTTCTTTACGCGGTGATACTTTAGTTGTTTCATTTTGGTATATTTTTTCGAACTTAATTTTTTTTCATTTATATGAGGAATTTAATTTAAGTCTTCTTGAATGTTTTTTGGCTTTTGAATTCCTGATTTAGGATATTCATTTTAGCAATAACTCGACTTAACTGGTGTTCATATTCATGTTCTATTCTAAGCATGTTAATAAATAATGTGTTTTCTGTATCAATTTCGTCATCTATGTTTTCAGAGCGAATTGGATTAAGTTGCAATTCTGTAATGTCAAAAGGAGGGCTTGGGCTTGTTTCATTTGCAGATAGTACTTGGTTGATTTGTCTTTGATGTTTTGGTGTACTACGACTGTACTTTTGATTTTGTCTATTTGGATATTGTGAGTTATTTCGATGTGGTGACTGAGCACAATTTATTGATCTGTTTTGAAAAGTTGTTGTTTCTATTTCCAAAATTATCATCGTTATAATTGTTTTTAACCAGTCTGTAGCTGGAACAGTTTTGTGATCTATTAATAGAGTAGTTTTGATTAGGATTATTTGAACATATTTGATAGCGGTTGTTTGAAGAATTTCTTGAGCGGCCATTTGAGTAGTTTTGCTTCCGAGGGTTTGATTATGAGCGGTTTCTAGTCAAAATTGAGTTTTTGTTTCTATTAGAATTTGACCTAGAATAATTAGTTTGATTCTGATTGTTTTGAATGTTTGATCTGCTACATCGACTTTGTGAATAGTTGTGAGAATTTAGTCGATCTGGTGATCTTCTGCAAAAAATTATTAGAATAAGGGGATTGTGATCAATTATTACTATAGCAAATTGAAAGTGTTTTCCTGAGGTTTTATTATTTGAATTTTTTTGTTCAATAAACTCTGATTTTTTTCGTTTATTGATAAAAAGACTTCTTTGGCTCTTTGTGTTTTGGTGGTTTATCTTGTTGTTTTTGTCTGCATTCAGCAATTCTGTGTCCATATCTGCGCCAAAACTTACAACATTTTTTGAATGAAGATTTACCTTTTAAAATTGAGTTTTCTCAAAGATTTTTTAGGATTTGGGTGTTTACCAAATTTGGTTTTTCTGCAAAATCATGGTAAAATTCTTGAATATTGATATTCTGGGATGTTGTTGTTTGAAAATTATTAACGTATTGTAGCTTTAAATTTTCAGTTTTTTCTACTTTCATTGTGATTTCAGCTTGTTCTACTTTGTCTAATAGTTTTCGGAATTCTATATTTGATTCTCGGATTGATGCTGGATGTGATGCTCCCTTTTCTAATGCAATTTTCCGTAATTGTAGTGTTCAAATCACCATTAAGATATCTGTCATTGTCGCGTTTTTGCAATCATGTGTTTTGAGAGAATAAACATTTTGTAGTGAACTTTAGATTCTTGTTGCGAGCTATTTTTTTGTTTCATTTGGAAGTTTACGAATTTTGTTGCATGAAATTTTTTGATGTTGTTTCTTTTGTTCAGAGTCGAATATTTTTGAAAATTCTTGGGTTAATCGTTCCAAATCGGTTTTAATGTCTATGGGTAACACTGGAAACTATTTTTTAGCTGCGCCATCGAGTGTGGTTTGCATTAGTGCTGTGCGTCTGTGAATCTTTTTTTGATGTAGAGGTGTATTTTTAGGTTTTGGGCCGATATTCAAGATTAAGTTGGCTGTAACAGCATTTCAGTAGTCTTCGATTGAGTATTCAGGATCTGTTCTTGTAAATACCAAAAATGTTTTTTTTTTAGATTTTATAGATGATCCACCCCTAAGGTATGGCTTTATTGTCAATTGAAGTGATTCTGCTGTGTTTGGTATTTGTGTAAAATTTGTAATTTGATTTTTTGTAATTTCAAGTTGTTGTAAATAGTAGGGTAATGGAATTTCGTTTCTCAACGATTCGGGTTGATGACTTTGTGTATTTACATAAATTTGCAATTGTATGTTACTAATAGATGGTGTCAAATTTTGATGTTGAGGTTGTTGTTGCAATTGCCTTGATTGTTGACCTTGATTGTTTATGTAAGGTTCGAAATTATCTGGTTGAAAAATATCAGCTGGTAGATCTATATTATTCCGAGTGTTTTTTCGTTTATTGCTATTATATTGTTGTTGGTTGTGATGAGAATTATTTTCATCTTCAGAATATTGTAGTTGGTTTCTTATGAGTGGCCTGTTAGTTGGGATTTTTGTTGAAACAGTTAGTGTTTTTCAGTTTTGTCGTAGAGGTTTTCTTTCATTGTTGAAAATTACAGATTGAGCTTTTGGTCCGGAGCCGGTTGAATATAATTGTGTTTATGTGATTGATTTTGTGCTGTATAGAGTGGTCTTGCTATTGGATGAAAAATAATACTATTAGCGAAAAACTCCTTGTTATGATTTGCAAAATTATTTCCAATTGAGTGTTTTTGCTTACTAGATGATCAGTTTTTAGTTATTGATCTGTTTATTTGATGATTCATATGTGAATCTTTCGGAAGGACTAATAATTTAACGTTTGATTGTACTGTCGCTGGTGAAGAATGAATTTTATCCTTAATATGTGTTGTTGTAAGAGTTAAATAAATAGGGGAAGTTTTTTGTTGTGTTGTCTTAGGTAGTGTTTGAACTATTTCTTCGTTCACAAAGTGTGATGGAGCTTTGATATCTTGTTTAGTTAAGTTTTTAGTACCGTTAAGAGTTTCCTGTGTTTTAATAAATATTGAATTTAGGCTATTGTTACTTGTCCTATCATTAAATATTGCGTTATAATTTAAGGGCGTGGTGTCAGTTGTGAGTGGAGTTACTCTTAAATAATCTCTGTGTACGGAAATGTGTACTCTGCTGCAATTGCTTCACTTGAAATATCGTTTGGGATATTAAAAATGAAACATGAGACCATTCAGGTCTCCATAAAAATCTTTTTTGTCGGCTAATATTGTTTTGTCGTTCGTTTGTGGTCTGAAAATTTTTCTTCCTTGCGACATTAGATTAGGTCTAAACTGTGTTGAAACAAATTAATAAAAAACCCTGATAATTTTCTTCGTAAATCAATACCAACTGTTTGTGATAATTCACTATCGGTGATTGTTTTGCGGATGGAGTTTAGGAATGGTAAAAAAAAATGTCGAGATAATTGTGGTGGTGATACATAAACTGTTTCAACTGTTTCTAATATAGAAACATAACTATAAATAATGCCAAAAACATCAATTGTGAAAATTGAGTTTGTTCTTTGTGAGTTTCGATGTTGAATGTTTTTGATATATTCTGTAAAATTTTTTGAGACATCTATTTCTATATCTTTTGTTTATATTCAATGTGATGGTTGATTTGATGATAGTGGTGGTAAAATTATATTCAAGAGTAGCTATGCCATAATGTGAAGTGATATTTTTGATACCTGATAGGTAGTGGCCAAGTATTTGATTTCAGTTTTTACTTCAGAAAAATTTTGTTGACCTGGACCATTTCCTTTTTCAACTAAAGTTGAGATTAGATTGTGGCAAAGTTGTACTTGTCCTCTAGCCGGATCGCTTTGTGGATGAATAACAAAAGGAAAGAGGGAGTCGTCGTCAAAATTATCATCGTAGTGAATCAATTTTTGTGAGGAATTACGGTTAGTGTGTAATTTTTAGAATGACTTGTTGGTCGCTTCCAATTGTAGAGTCTTACTGGTTTGCGAAGATATGAATTTTTTATTCTGCTTTTACCTTTTATAGATGGTGCTGTTGTGGAATCTGTTTCCGAAAATTATTTTTTGGTCTTCTACTGGTTAACCTCTGTCGTGGATTAGACCTCGAAGGTTTTGATGTTCTTGTAATAATGTTGAGTCAGATTCTAAACCTGCATTTCGTGTTCTGGAAAATTGATTGATGTTTTCTTTTTGTTCTGTGATTATTGCCTTGTTTTTTGTTGGTTTTTTCATTATTATGTATCTTATCTTTTGACTTTGCAGTGTAATTACAAGACAATATCTTTCTCCCATAAGTAAACAATTATGAAGAAAGATTGTTTGTTTGTTTCCTAGATTACCTTTTGACATAAGTGTTAGAAGTATGGTTGCAAAACCCAAGGGTTGGGTTTTTTAAGTCTTAAACTGTTAGTCCTTACAATTTTTCTCGGGTTAATTTAACCCTGGAGGTTAGATCTCGAGTATAGAAGGTTTGGAGAGAGATTATGTCAATTCGTTAGAAGAATTGGATACTTTCTCAAGTGGTTCATTTCTGTGAGAAATTTAGTCTTACAAAGTGTGTGATTTGTGATCAAGAGTTGTAGAACAATAAATCAATCCCCAAGTTATAACTAAAACACTAGTAGATCGTTAGATATATTTTTTTTCACAATCATATCAATTTTAAGATTTCCTTCAGCCTGGGTCAACCAAGAGGAGGGACTCAATGGAAAGGATGAGTAACCGAAGTTCTTCACTGTTTATACTAATTAAAAAGCCTAGTGATTTGAGAAATTTCAGTTAGTCCTGGGTCGTTTGTAAAAGTGCGAGAGTGTATCGACGTTTGAGTTCGTTAGACATTTGTATTAAGATGTGGGGGGAATAAAATTGTTCTAATTGATCCAAGGAAATCCTTGATGATCAAGTATCTTTAAAATGGTATAAAACTAAAATTAAGTTAAAAAATAAAGATCTAAGGATCGCCTTAATGATCTGGTTTAAGGGGGACTGAAACTATTTTTTAAATAGGATAAACCTAGACAATATTGTAAAGGTTAAAGATAAAGGTTAAAGATTAATAAAAGACCAGGGTTTTAAGAAAAAAGTTTGTTTAAAGTTAAAGACTCAAATGACATTAGTTTTTTGAGTGATTATGTGCTATATTTTAGATGAAGAATCAAAGAAGGCCGACGGGTGAGAGGATGAAGATATGATTCCTTGAGAAGCGAGGAATTTTTTAAATTTTTTAAAAAAACTAAATCAAATTTGTTTTACTAATTTTGTATTTTTTGTGCAATTAATTTTCGGTTTTACAAAAATTTAAAATTACTGCAGATTTAAAATAAATTGTTTTTGTTGATTTAGATCTTAAGTCTTGGTTTTATATGTTATCAGCTATACATCATTAAAAGTAAAATGTCTTGTGCTCTCAATCGAATCTTACTGCTCCAAAAAAAAATTTTTCATATGAGTGAATGAAAATGTACTGCATTGATAAATTTGTAGAGAAGTAGTCGTTGCAGTTTGCTGTTTCGTTTCACGTTCAATGTTTTTTTTGCGTTTTGACATGGTGTAAGCTTGAATACTCGTTGGTATTGAATAGACTTATTGAGATGTGGAGGTAGGTTTTCAATACTTCTGAAAATTTTGTGTTATTTTCTTTGGATCCTACTTCTTTTTGGATTTTGTTAAACCTAAATTTGTAGCGGTCTGTTTGAAAATCTTGGTCGCACCAGATGAATTTATGTCAGGGGTTGATCACATCTTATTTTCGGCCGGATACATTCGTGCAACTTCTTAGTCTAATACCGATCCTAATCTTACTCTTATATCTTCTAGTCTCAATTGATCTAGTATATAGATCAAGTGTTAGTTAATCATCATGATTGGTTTGTAGGGAGTATTTCATAGAGATAGTTTTGTCAATAATATAATTGGATATATATACTAGTTTTAAAGTGGTTTCAATATTTTTTGAACAGATTGAAAGAACAAGAGTTACTTAAACAGGAATGCATTGTAAAAATCATCTGTTCTCACTAACAAATAGAGGCTCACTTGTAGCGCTAGTTTTTTTTTGAAATTTAAATTAAATCCTTTCAAATCAAAACAAATCGCTAAAAAATTTGGTTTTTCTTGCGCAATTCCTTAGATAAAAACTTTTAACTTTGTTAAAAATTTCTATCAACTTTTAACTTTGTTAAAAATTTCTATCAAAAATTTCTATAAACTTTGTAGTTAGCTGTGATAAACTCTTCTCGACTGAACGTAGCTCTTCAAAAAAGATTCCTAAATACAAGTTTTTATAAAACTGGACAAGCGCAAAAATTAAATAACTTGAAACGAGATTAATAATTACCATTAAACTACAGTTTTTGTAAATTTTCTAAGCTAATTCATCAAAGATCAAAGTAAAAAAAACATTTGTAGCCGAAGTATCATCGATGCACTTCTAGGACTATTTCATTTATTCTAGGATAACAATCTACAAACAGTTTTTCATTTTGAGCTCCAATAATCAATATGAAAAGTATTATTGTGAAGTTGCTTATTTTTCTCGGCAATTGTTTCAGCCATTTTTGGTACAGTGGCTGCTGCATATTTGACGGACAAATTTGATAAAGACGAGAAGCAGGTTCAATTTGCAATGGCAATGCACTGGCTTTGTTTCTGTCTGGAAGTGCTATGTCTTCTCATGGCCTGTATAGCTGCCTGTTGCAAGAAAAACGAACGGAAAGGAAAATAAATTTGAAAGGAAAAAGACATAACCAAAAAAGTTTCTACAATTTTCATCCTAGAATCAGAGACAATAACATAATATCTGCAATAACGACAAGGTCTAAAGGGTTGGTTTTAGTAAGAGATTATTTTTTTGAACGATCTTTTCTTTGATGTCTTGGAGTCGAGGAGCGAAACAAAATCAAATTATCAAAAGTTGTTTTCCGCATACGCTAGTGTTTTTTGAAAGTTTTGACTCGTCCTTCAAGAACGAAAGCAACATTTCAAACTCATATGCAATTGTCGAAATTTTCATTGATATTCCTTGTTAGTCCTTAACAGCTCCATTTTCTAGAAAAGGTCTCCAGCAAATCATTGATATTCAATTATCAAAATTTTGATTAACCTGACTGTATCTGCGGGTTAAAACTAAAACGTTTTTTCCAACTCTTTTCCCGTAACCGATCGAAAAACTTGCGAAAGAACCCTTTGCCACATTATTTATTATTTTGGCAGGGGAAAGCACGCCAATTATTATAAACGTTTGAGGGGGAGCGCGCATTTTTATTAAAAATGTTCTAAAATCTCTGGAAAAATCTTAACTTTTACAATCGAAGACTTTATAATGCTTTTGAAGAACTTTAAAGAGAATTAAGTCAGTCAAAATTTTGACCAATGAGTACTCGGCAAAACTCGAACTATAAATAGAACGCTCCTGTGCTATTTTATTAATTTTATTTTTAGGGGTGGCATCTCTTTAATAGAAACCATAGGGGCTCTTGTTAAACAAATCCACGAATTGTTCGAATGAGCGGAATTTAGAAATATATATATTATTTTTTAAAATTACTATCCAAACAATTCCAATATTGCTCAAAAAATGATTCTAGGTGCTTCTAAAAATCCAGTAGAAATAAAAACTCCTTTAACCAACTTGCAATATTTGTCAATTATCGAATCACTTGTCGTACATCAATCATATCAGATTACAATTTTTCAAATTATTCAAAACAAACGATTATTAAACTTGCGTAGTTTGAAAATATTATTATTTGCGCTTATTAAGTTCAGGAGCTAAAATTGATATGAATTAAAATATCCAAAAAAAATTTTTTGTAGCTTTGAAAAATCGAGATCAAGCGAATTCTAATTCTAGACGTCAGGATGCAAAGCCAAGACTTGTATTTTTGTGACATGGAAATTTTTTTAGCGAAAAATTTTTTTCTTATATATTTTTTTCTATTGGCAAACTTTGTTTTGTGGATTAAAAAAACCGATTTTTTTGGCACAAAAAATTCGAAAAAATTTTGCCGGAACAAGATTTAAATGAATAACTTAATGGTTTTATTTGTACTATTTAATCGTACTATTTGAAAAATAACAGTACTGTTTTCTCAAAACGGTCTGATTTAGTCGATAATCTAATTTTTAGGAGCAATGAACGTATTGAGTACTCTATGTAGGTCTCTTTTTTCATAACTTTTTCAACAAAAACGATTAAACTTTGTTCAAGCTCATTTTTGATGTTGCGCGTTTTGACTTCTGTTAATTTCAAAATTCACTTCCTTTGCTTTTTTAAAATGAAGGCAAACTCCACTATCGAAAAGCAGAAATGTACATATCATGAAAAACCTGATCGACTTCTAGTTTCGAAAACGGAATTTAATTGTCAGGTTTCCCGTTGCAATAGTAAAATTACTTATTGATTCAATTTTCTCAGTTTTTGCCCTTTTCATCAAAAAGCACCAATCATAAATTTTGAAAAATGAATTTTTTTTTTGGAAAATCTAATAATTTTTTTTCTTTCCTTGTGTCCATTTTCCTTTTCCATTTTTCCATCATAAAGTCAACAACTGTTTTATCAACTAACTTTAAATCATCTAACTAAAGTTTATGCAAACGCTATTTTTGTTTTCTTTGATCGATCCATTGTTTGCTTAAAACAAACTCAATTTTTTTTTCTTCGATTGATTCATTGTTTTCTAAAACAAAATATTGGAAACTTTTTGCTTGTTTTCCAGGCAAAATTTGATTTTTAACTCATCATTTCTGACGGTAATTGCTGAATTTGCTGAAACTAACGGTTTGGTTTATCTGCTCGGAGAAAAACTCGTAGCAGACGACATTTTGTAACAAGACTCAGCTTCGCTTACTTTTGGCACCAAAAAAGTATTACCCCTGAATCAGAATCTCTCGCTTCATCAACTGCTACAAATTGTTGCTCCTTACAAAATGTTGATTTTTACGAATTTTTTGCTTGTTAATTTTCTGATACTTGTCAACAAAACAATTTTCAGTTTCAACTATTTTTCTATCTGTTTGGAGTAAATAACGCCCAATTTAATTTTTTTAAGGGAAGCATAAACGTCTAATTAAATCATTTCAAAATGAGTTAACGCAATTAACTTGTCCTAAAACCAATTTAAATGCTGTAACGTTTATCACTTTGTAAGGTATATAGCTTGGTGAGCAGGCCTTAGATATTCCGACTGCTCTGCAGTTTTGCGAAATAATTTTGGTTTACGCTTGCTGCAATCATTTTTTAAAAAAATATATAAAAGAAACCTTTCCTTCAGTTTTTGAAATATTTTGTCGATTTCAAACCAGAACTTTTTCACCGACTCTATGGAGCAAAATCAACGCTTTTATCTGATACAATCAGTATTTTTTTAACTCGCAAAAACTTATTGATTCGTTTTAAAAAGAAAATCTGAAAATCGTTTATTTCAAGAGTTGATTCTAGATTTGCGATGAAAAATTCGTGCACAGCTTGGTTGATTACCATAACAACTGTCGTTTTGTAACAGTTTTGGCAAAGCGAAATTTCCATTTTTTTCTACTTTGAAAGTTTCGCCGACACGCAATGTGAAGTGTAAAATAGGGCCTTAGGGTCTATTAATGTACTGTTGAGATCAAACAGCTACCCTGAGTGCATTTCATATAAAAGTTTGAGTCGGATTAAAGTGTACTCCAAAAAGGAAGAATCGTAAAGCTTCTTACTTGGTCCAACTTGGTGATTATTAAAACCCCATAATTTGCTGATGCATAGGTGAAACCTTGATTGGCGAAAATTTTTTTCTAGATTTAATTTAAAATTGTCAATTTTTGAGATCATGAAAAGTTTTATTCAAAATGGCTAGTTTTAATGTCACGACTAGCAAAAACATTTTATCAATAAACAGCTCAAAAATTGACAGCTTTCGTTTCTCATAGTCCTAAGAGGGTTTATATTTTACAGGTTTCTTCAAATTGTTTTTTTAGGAGTTTTTCTGCCATAAAAAAAAACAAAACTATCTGATCAAAAAAGCAGTGCTCAATGACTTTAGATTTGTTTAAGCGGATAGAGCGAAGGTGTTAGACCATAAACGGACATCTGGTGTTAAGTTGCGTAAGACCATAAACACAAAAACTGAGTCTTATACCTAACTCAGGGTTTTTTTGAGGGGTTGGGGGGGGGGGGTTAGGACCCATAGTTTTTGATTAAACGCTGTTTAATAATAATCCCTGTCAATATGAACTTGGTTCAGAAAAATTTTGATTGAAAATAGCCGTTATATAGCTTTTATAGCTATTATAGCCGATTGTATGAATAAGGTTTTAAAACTTTTTTTTAAATGTTGGTTGACTGGGGAAAACAGCTACTTTGTATGACCAAATCATTCAAAAAAAACTGGCCCTTCCCGCATCCAAGTTTAGTAGTAAGTAATCGATTATACTTTTGCAAGAAAGTTTAGCAAAAATTTTTGCCAAAAGTTGTCTAAAAAACAACGACGGGTAGACGGAAAGTCGGATCAAGTTATAATTTTGCAAAAGAAAGTCGACCGCAAAGCTGAAACTTGAAACTCAGACAATGAAACTGTATTGGCAGATGAAACAGATTATGTTTGGGACCCGAATTGGTCTCATCCATCATTGGTTAATATAACAACTGATAAATCAGCAATCACTACTGTCTTTGTTGATAAAGACCATGTTGGAATAACTCCACTTACTAATGATGCAACACCTTTAAATTATAATGGAATGTTTACTGACAGAACAGGAAATAATAGTTTAAACTCCACGTTCATTAATACACAAGAAAATTTATATGGAACAAGAAATTTTACATAACAAGATTTTCAAACTCCATCACAATTCATTAACGAAGAAATGGTCAAAACAATGCCAACAACAATACAACAAAACATTTTGTCCATTCATCCTACACTTACAACTCCACAAAACAAAAATGCCGCGTTTTCACAAACAACTATACAATCCAAAGTAAAACCTTCTGTTACTCCGAAACACTCACAAATCGATTATCAAACATTTAAACCAGCAACGACATCGCGACAAACAAATAAACGAAAAACTTCCAAAAAGAAAAAAATTTCAAGATCATAACTACAACTTTTTTGCATAATCATGATGATTTTTTGACAATTATAATTGATGATAATTAACAAAATTAGGTTTTTATTTATAATCGATTAGAATTGTGATATTTTCCATCAGATTATAATCTCTTATAATTGATTATAACTGATTTAAGTAAGACAAAAACCTTTAAAATCAATTATAATCAAGCATAATCTCTTATTTTGCCAAATTTTTGAGGCACCAAAACAATATTTGAGTTATATTTTATTGGTTCTTAATTTTCTTACAGAGCCTAGTATTCGCAAAATATGTACTTGAAAGGTCTTTAATTGTTCCAATAATGCTCTAATCAAAACAACGTTATTAGTAGCAAGTATGAACTCAAATTAAAACGAGCAGACTACACCACATCGCCCAATTTCCAGAAAAACAAAAATCTTCCTTGCATTTTTCGGTGATTAAAGTTCATGTATAGGGGAGAAGCTTCGTACCTCTTATGATGGCTTTAAAGGGCAATTTAAAATGTTTCAAAAAAAACGATATCAAACAGACATTTTTTTAAGTTTAAGTTTCAATTTAGTTTCAAAATTAAGTTTCAATTTAGGTTGTGATTCAATGCACATCAGGTTTGCTCCATACACCAAAGAGCTAATATGGAGTTTTTAAAAAATGGTACTCATGCAGTTCTCATGGTTTATTATGGTAATTCTATGTCAGGCATTTTTTGGGAAAAATCCTAAATTGTAACATAAAAAATTTAAAAAACGACACGAAAAAACTTTTCGAACAAAAGTATTTTCAAACAAAATTTGCGAGAAAAATTATATTTATTTTGTCTATAACGTCAGCCAATTGCTCGAAAAATTCATCAAATTTCACTTATTCAGGTTGGTTTTCATGCATTCAGCGCTAATAAGTTTTTTTATTATAAATGGTTCCCAACATTTTGGCTCCTTTATCAATTACGCAAAAGTAACAATCTGCGAAAAAAACAACAAGCTAAAAGTTCTCTTGCCTGATTGTGTTTTTTTTTCATTCAAATTTTTTTTAAAAAAACTTTTATTCTTTTCACATGATATCATAATGCAATTTTTCAATGCGAAATTAAAAATCGAACTACCGGATTGTTGTTTCTTATTCAGGGATGCTATGTTTTAAAATGTATATATATATATATATATATATATATATAATAAAACAACAGAAAATGAGGATTTTTAGTTTTATGGAAGAATGCAATCAAAAATTTTCCAATTATGGCAGAATGCTCGTCCTAATTTTTTGGTTGAGGTTGAAAACGTCTGTTTTTGTCTACAAAACCACGACGTGTAGACGGAAAGTCGGAACAACAAGAATTTTTCTAAGTGATTAATTTCTACAATTATTACAATTCTTCTTATTGTCCTGTTTGCATGTAAGAAAAAAGAAATGAAACAAAAGTTGCAAAACACTAGGAAGCCCAAAAGCAATTTAGCAAATCGTAGAACCGGGGCCTAAGAAATTAGACGACAAGCAAATTAGACGACCGTAAAGAAACGGAATTTACGGACAACAAGTATCTACTCAGCCAAAAGTTAATTTAAGCAGGTAAAAAAAATTCACGCAATTTGCTCCCAAGTTATTGTCTAAATTGGACAACCAATATTTACTCGGCCAAAAGATAATTTAAGTCTGTAAACAAGTTTTACGAAATTGCGCGCAAGTTATTGTATAAATTCCGTTAATTTCTGATCGTCTAACTTCCTGTCGTCTAAGTTCCTAAACCTCGTAATACTGTAGTCCAAAATTAGATTTCAGTACAGTAATACAGCAATAGTCAGTATAAAAGACTTAAAATTCCCGTATTCGAAAAGTATTGATTATGACATAAATTTGCGCAAAAATACTTCTTGTGAGAATGCTCCTAGTTTACTAATACAGAACGAAAAAACTTTGCGAGCTTTGGTTGCGAATACAGTTTTTCTCAGGCTCAAAGCTGCTACGAATGCTTAACTGATTTTATAGTATAACTTCAGAGCTCCGAGACACAGGAAAAAATTAGTTTTTTTTACAAGAAAGTTTTCATTGGTTTTAACTCGATTGTTGGTACATCCTGTTTAAAAAGTATCTTATAAGGTACGACATATGAGTAGTAACATATGTGATTGCAGTCACTCCCCTCAGATCATCCGACCACTCTTCCATGAATCAATCAGTAAAGGTTTTGAGGAGTTCATTTCAGTTATACTCTGAAAAATTCCAGCAACCGCTTCGCAATTTTCAGCCTCCCAGAAACAGTTCCCCATAAAAACCGAGGCTTGCAAATTTCTGTATTTTGATAATTTTTAATAAATTGAATGCAGATGAAGAAACAATCGTAAGTCAGGTATCATGTTCAAAAATAAACTTGATTTATCGGTTTTGTTTTGTTACTTCGATAGGCACTGATTTTATTAGTGAATGAAATGCTTAAATTTATGTTAGTTTTTATTAATTGATATCTTTAATTAATAAATTCAAAATTTTTTGTTCGTTAGCTTTCAGATGATTTGTATCATATTGTTTCAAAGAAGTTTAGAGAGCGGGCATTCTACTTCGTTAGACTTATTTGAAAATTACTAATCGTGCAATCTGGCTCAGGTTGTTAAATTTCAATATTTACCTTGCCTGAAACAGTTTTGCATAACTCTCTTGCTTTACTAAACTTATCTAGCCCGATAATGGGAACGAATCTTACTCGTTACAAGCAACCAAACTCCGAAAACTCTGGGAGACAAAGCTATTTCAAAACAGCGACCATGAGGAAAAACTAGTTTTCTCCCGATAATTGGTGATACATTTCAATAGCTCATCCATATCCAAAAAAAAACACATATGAGATCAGCCAATATACTTTTCGAATATTTGAAACCGTCAGAAACCTTCCTGTAATCGCCCATCATCTCCCCACGAAACAATGAGTAAAATCTCAGCCGTGATGCCGAAAAAATAGCGCCAATAGTTTATTGCATTATAACAGCTCGACCAGTTTTGAGTTGTAGTGATTGGCTTTTGATCCGTGAACAAGTTTTAAATATCAAATACATCAGGTTCGAACAATCGCGGTTAAAACATCCGGTTAAAAAACATATAAATCATAGCTCCATACATTTGAGACATATAAATTGGTTGAAAATATACCCACACTGACAAAAATGGTTTCGGATCGATTTAAATTGATTTTAAATCGATTTTTTGAAAAATTTAAATCAATATAAGTGTCTAAGAAGTCGATTTAAATCGATTTGGATGGATTTTCAGGCCCACTAAAATAATTTTTTTTGCAAACAAGGCGAAAAAAAAACATACCCTTTAGAAAGATCTTTGGAATTTTTTATTCGCGATTTTTTAAATATAAACACTCGTGCCAGATGTTATAGAACTCAATAAAATGATCCATATAAATCAGATTTTAAGCTCGAAAATAGGCAATAAAATTATAGACAATTATTGTAAATCTTATAGTAAAACAAGAAAAGGGTCAGAATAAATTAAAATTTGATCTCATTAATGTGCAATTAAATCATAGAGAATTATAAAGTTAATCAGATTTTGGGCAAAACTTATAAAACGAATCAAGAAAGAGGTCAATATAGATCAGTTTTTGAACTCAAAATATGCAAGAAAATTTAACGATATTCCGGTCTTTTTATTTGGTCTTTTTTATGCTACAATACGCTATGGATGTAAAATGAAAAATGATAGACAAGGAATAAATGCAATAAAAATTCAAAACTGATAAACCTCGAATAAAAAAAATCAATTTAAATCGATTTAAATCCGTTTTAATCCCCTTAAAAATAAAAACAATTACAGACTAAAAAAAATGACTTAAAATTGATTTAAAATCGATTTGGATCAATTTTTTTAGCTGGAAATTGAGATCAATTTGAAACAATTTTAAATCGATCTAAATCAATGTTTATCTTTTTTGTTTAATCTCCGAACTTTTTTCATACTAAAATTGATCTGAGTTTAATCAACGTACTTTTTTCACACTAAAATCTATCTAAATTTAATCAAAGTTTTTTTTTCATACTAAAGTCAATCCTAATCCATTTTTGTCAGTGCGGGTACGCATATATAGGTAGAGGTAGGTATGGCAGGTTTTATTTTCTGCATTTTATGAATATAAATGCGTGCAAGATTTCTCTCCTCAGTTCAATTCTTTTTGACATAGAAAAAACGATGAAGCTTTCGACTAAAAGAGGTTTTATCTTATTAATGTATCTTTAAAGTCTTTATTTATTTTTTAAATATTCCCCCACACATTATGCAGAGTAAAAAAAAATTAAGCCTACACTGCTGATTCAAATTAACCGGACAAAGTGAATAAAACTTGCAAGTTAACATGCGTTTTTCTTAAATTGGGTTGATTTTAGACAAAATTTTTGACATTAAATTTTGCTTAGATATTGAACGGGAAAAAAATGAAGCAATTTATTTTTCAAAACTCGGGCGTTAAGCTATACTCCGGGAACTATCTTTCTTGGTTGTTTTTGGTCAATCGAAACTACGCCAGAACTGCAAGATCGATTTCTGACAAAACTATATCAAAGTGAGTCTCTTATGTAATCCAACAATATTTGTGTAGGATATAAGCTCAAAATTTTTGCTAAGTTAAATTGTTTAGAATGGTTTTTACATACAAATTGGTATTCTATAAAGTGAAAAAATCATTTGTTGGCTATCAAACGGCTAAGAAATATAAACGGCTAAGAAAATTGTTGAGCTACAAAAAATTGACTTTGATATAGTTTTGTTGAAAGTCGACTTGGTATATGTGACGTAATTTTTGATTGACTAAAAACAAAATAAAACGGATAGTTTTGTGGGGTAAAAATTTGGGCCGAGTTTTCACAAAATATTTTGCATCAAAATAGTTCAACTGAAATTCTAGGCAAGGTTTGATTGATTTTTATCGTTTATGTCTGAAATCATATAAGTTCGAGAAAAAATGCGTTTTATCTTTAAGGATTTCTTCGATTTGCAAGAATAATTTAAATCAACACTATATTCACATAGCAAATAGACCAAATAGCTGGCTTCAACTCAATTTGCGTCAATTTCTAGTATTTTAACTCAATAGTTTAGCCAACTATTCTATGTCAAAAGTTGAAACTTGTTCTCATACAAAAATTCACTACGAGCACAGCTAGTATTTAACATTTTAGTTTCTGACTTGTTAGATCAAGTTGGTAATTGAGTTTTGACATTTCCGCTTTTACCCGGGTTGACCTCCATACACCGAAAATGCTTATCATACAATTCCATACATCAAATGTGTGGAAAAACGCTTGTCTAAAAATGGTTGAAAAAAGATGTTAACTTATTTCTGTGGCTGTTTGATTCTAATAAAACAGTCTGGTATTAAAAAACCGAGGTTTTCAATTTTTGAAAAAAAAATGCTTATCATACAATTCCCATATATGGAAATTGTAAGACTGGCATTTTTTTGATGGCGACACAAAAAACGTTTCAAGAAATTTTGAAAATTTGGCCCAAAGTTTTTTTGATTTTTTTCAACCGCAAATTGAATTTCGTACGCAAACAAACATTTTTCGAAAAAAATTTTGTGCATGCAAGATTTAATTTTTTGTGTGCATAACGTAGTCCTGGATACGTAAATATTGGCTTTTTTTCTTTTCACTTAAAAACGCTGAAAATTCTTGTTTCTTTTGTATGGGGTGTTTATATATGCCTTGATCAATGTCTGATAATTGTAAAATTCAAAAATTTAAAATAACCACCATTGAAAAGTTTTGCCAAAAACTAAAAGTTTGTTACTTTTGTTATATCAATTGTGAAAGACAGCCGAATTCAGGTCCTTTTCTATGCATTGTAAATGCAAAGACCAACCAACCTTTGGTGCTTTGAGTAACCAAGGTCTTTGTTACTTGTTTTTGGTTGCAAACACAACCGAAAATTTTTCAGAAAATAAATTTAGAAAGAGAAAATCAAACTTTTTGGTTTATGGAAAAACACCTATCATACCATTTTCACCTATCATACCTATCACATGGAAAAATGTTTATCATAGAGATTTCATACAATTTTCTGTACGTATGGAATTGTAAGACAAGAAGTTTCTCATATATGGAAACTGTATGATAAGAAGTTTCGGTCATCCCGGGTAGTTGAAATATTTTTGCTGAGAACGACTAGAACCTATAAGGCGAACAACCTATTTTGTGCCATTTCCAACAATTGTTGCTTCAGGTTGCATTACAGAATACAATGTTGAAAATCTTAAATGATCAATTTTAGTTACATACTTTATGATCCGTTTGTACCGTTCGCAAGACATTGATAGTTGCGTACACACGAATGAAAGCTGGCTTTTAGAGCAAACAATAAATGTTTGCAAACCAGTTGTTTCTACGCTCACGTTAAGTTATTTGGTATAACAACCCGTTCAAAGTATAGATAATACTATTTCATAAATTGCTGTATGACAATTGGTATTGTTATACACGTCCTCTGGAAAGTTTTCATGAAAAGATCAAAATTGTTTGAGTGGTATTCGTCTGTCGCTAGGTTTGCTAATGAGTGGTGCAATACTTTCATCGTTT
>NC_087070.1:21624482-21898067 GCF_963678635.1 Symsagittifera roscoffensis | reverse complement strand
ATTTTTCTGAACGAAATTAAAATTATGTTTTTGATTGTCAATACGCCCTCTATCATAGATATACTTATGTAAATATATTTAAAGTTACCCAGACACGTCTTTTGGTGATTTTTGAAAATTTTATTTTTTCTTTGACAAAATGACTACTTTATAATTTTCATACATGCAATGACAAGCAATTTTTATAAAAAATTTTATATCATTTTTTTAATGACCAGAAAGCTTTAAAAGAGGCAATTAGACCAAAAGTGTTCATTAAAAACTTTTAAAACACTTTTTAAATTTTGTATGAATTTTCTATGATAAGCATTTTTTCCATAGACTTCATATATGAAACTGTATGATAAGCATTTTTCTTCTAATGACGTCAATCCGGGTACAATGTTTGAGCATTTTCTGAGCCAAAGTCCAAAAATAAATAATTTGATTCAGATTCAGAGAGTCAAATAATTTACAACCCAAGGAATTTTTTTCTTCATTGAGAAAGACAGCTCATTTGAACTATGGTTTTCACCGGTTCTTAATGCGATGCTTTTGACATAAAACGGCGGGAAAAGTGATCAAGTTTACTTATTGTTCTCGTTTCAGAGATTATATTGAACAAGTTGTTGTTAGGAAACAGTCTTTATCAATCGTAGATAAAACTGCTCATAAAAACGAAAGAGTTGCTTACATTTCGAACAACTATTTTGCTTTGATTTTCCGTTCATTGCTACATGAACCTAATGCTATAGAAACCTATTTTTTGCCGCGCAACAAATAATTATATATGAAAACAACGGAAAGTGTGGAAGATAATTCTTGATATTCAAGTCTCGTGTTTTTGAAAATTTCTGATCCTATTTCAAATTCGATGACTTATTCCATAGATAGGATCAAAAATGCAAGAAATGTAAGACTGTGTCCCCAATATAATTAAAGAAGTCTCGCGCCTCCCATTCAGTCTTTTTCAACTGATTTTTCAGTTTGGCAATGATTACTGAGGGTCCATAAAAGCTCTAAAAATGAACTTACTGCAGAGTTTTGGTTATATTTTGGGTAAGGTTTCATTAGTTTTTTGAAGCAATGTTTAAAAAGCCTATTCTACAAGTGCGGCAATTTAAGTGAAAACAAGCCAAGCATAAGTCGGCTTGTTAGTAATATCACTAGGTGTTAGCTGTTTTTTCCCCAAGTATTTGTTAGCTTTCCATTTCTTGGATCAATTGAACTCCTTCTTTAATCGTTTCAGAGTTTTTAGGCTAGTTTGGCTCGCAACAAATAAATCAGAATGGAATGACTACTACAGCTTGAATGACTTCTTTTCAAGTAACCAACTCTACTCGATTGCCTGAATCGCGCAAATTTAGGCACAACTCAGATATTTCAAACCGGTTTTTTCGAAATTGAGACAAGTTTTGATTTTTTTTTCTGTTTTCCAATTGAAATTGAAAGGTTTTTTAAGGTATATCACTCGACTCAGTCCAATGATAGTTTATGGTATCTGGTTTTGCGTGGAAAAAACTAAAGCAAACCCGAATAGAATTTTTTCACAATTTGCACCATTTTCACCATTTGAACCATAAAACTTTTATAGAGACATACTGAGTTATGACCTTTTGGTTATACTCATAGAGTAATTTCAGATAAGGTACACCGTCTGCTCGTCACCCTATCTTTTTTCGGTCGGATAGATTCGTGCAACTTCTTAGTCTAATACCAATCTTAATCTTACTCTTATATCTCCTAGTCTCAATAGATCTAGTGTACACCGGTTTGCGCGAGTTAGTTCCAGAATGAGAACAACTGTATTCTAAGTTTAATTCAAATTGTTCTGGTGTTGAAACTACAAGTAGTTTCATTAGTTACAAATAAGTGGGTTAATAGTTTGATGGAGTATGATTGGTTAGTATTCAATACTTTATAGTGATAAAGTATCATAATAATAAACAATGATAAATACCTGTTTAGATCTGGTTCCACCCATCCGGGGTTTAGAGAGTTTTAGTTTGTTAATGTTCTTTTGTACTGAAGGATGGATGATGGTGTTTTTCTTTAGAGGTTGCGAGCATATTCGTTTTTCTGGTTTGGAAGAAGAGATGTTATCACAATCGTTTCGGGAGATCGTATTATGATTTCTGATCGGTTGTGATGAGTGTTGATCTGGTTGATTTTAGAGAGTAGCAATGGTCCAATCACATTTGGGAGTGTCATGTAGTTTGACTTTGGATGCAGTGCCTGGTGACTTGGATCTGTACTTATACTTGAACTTCGAGATGGCCACTGTTCGGTTGCAATGGGTTTCCTTTACTGCGATGCCAAGTCGTACTTTAAATTCGTTGAGTGTAGTGACTGTAGGCAGCATATCAGGTGTGTCTTGCCATTCCGTATTTGGAGTGTCATTGGGTTCTCAAGTTCTTTGCTGCTCGTCTTTGGGCTGTATGTTATCTATATACTGCATTGTATCATTTACATATATGAATCTTTGTTAATTTTGTTTTTAGTCATGATCTTGTATTAGTTTTTTTTATCGCAAAAGCCTTATTATTTAGATCGGTTGTTTTTAAGAGCTACTCACACTTGAATAACTCTCGTCAAAAAAAAGTTGTGGGTGTCACAAAGCGTGGATGTAGCACTGTGGGTGAGGCCGCTATAGAGTATGATCAGGACGTCCTCTCTGGTGGGTTAGGCCAGGAGTGAGGGTATAAATTTATGCTCTCTGTTTTGGAGGGTCCTGTTTAAGTTCATACTTTCGTGCCTTTTTTATTACTGGTTTGTTCTTTTGTTTTCTTAGTTGTATTTTTTTCTCAATAATCAAATTGTTTTTGGTTTGTCTTTCGACTTTTTGGTGTTTTGTTTATTTGAGTTCAGACTTAAAAGTAGTCTTCAAAAGAATAAACTATCCAGTTCTATGCTGGTGTTAATCCAGTTTGGGCACCGTGGGTTTTCTTTTCTTTGTCATGCTGTTAGTTTGTGGTTTGTGGTGTTTAGTAAGCTTGCGTTGGTTAGTTTGGGTTGTTATATAATTCCTTTCCAATAGGGTTAAAGGAAAGTTTGAAATGTGTTAAAACTGGTTAGAGTTGTTATCAGTGGAAGTTAAATTCATTATTTTAAAAAACTTCTTCGTAGGCGAGCTGTGCAATTGTGGATAAAAATTGTGGGCGAGTGAATATTTAAAATATAAAGAAGCGTCTGTAAAAAGGTTAGTACTGCTTTTTCAAATAAATGGGCAATTTTTATTAATTTACTACTTTGCAATTATGAATTTTACTGCTTGATTTGGGGGTTGAAATATTCAATTTATTTTCAATAATAAGAATATTTACTTCATTGGGTAAAAGATTTTATATATCAATTTATTGATTTGTACGGGAGAATTTTACTGCTTTATTTATTGAAAATGGTTAATAGAAATTTATGAATCTAGAAAAAAGTTTCCTGTTTTTTTTTCAATTTTCTGATTTGTAGTTGATTGATGTTGTGGACTTTGAAGAAAAAAAAACGTTTTTACAGAATGGTTAGTTTTTGTTCGAAATTATTAGTAAATTATTTAATTCATATTACCTTATCGTCGGTGCAGACTCTGTTGGGAAAAACGTCGTGGATGATGTCTGATGAGGATAGTAATTTAGCTAGCAAACGAATGATGTATTTAGTTTGAAGAAGTGGCCAAAGCAATTCGAGTACTTTAATGATGTTGTGTTCTTCAATGCTAGGTGAGAGTTCAGAAGGTGTGTTTTGAATAAGGTTATAATGTTCATGATTATATCTAGTGTTATATTTGAATTCTAGGATTGGGACTTCAATGGGCTGGAGGAATTCGTGTGGGACAATTAGTGGGCGGGATTGGCAACGTTGAAGAGTTTGGTTAAGGGACAGAATATATACATCTGGGTGATGGGATCGTAATTACGGAGAATGCCTTGTAGGTTAGTGCCTTTAGTGACTTTACAATAGGTGAAGTTAAGAAAAATGGTGAAGTGTATTTAGAGTTAATGTATTGATATCTATGGCGAAGTTGTCGTGCTGGTGTATTATAAGTGTAATGATGTTGGATGAATTGACAGTAAGTATTTGTGTGTGTTTGTTTAGTTCGTAACATGATGTCGTGTGAACATGGCAAATCACGTTCTTTGGGTGTGAGGAAAAAAAAGGTTAGTGAAAAGTGGTTAAATTTTTTTAAGTATGAATTGTTCGCATGAGTATCACGGAGTGCTGCTGAAATGACATTGTCGTATTTTTTATTCAAATTGTTGAGGGTGAAAACGTATGGTGTTTTGATGAAAAATTTCTCTGTTTGTTGTGGATTAGCAAATTGGTCGTCGTTTAGAAAAATGTCTTCGTTAGTTCGTATGATGTTATGATCGTAGTAGTCGATAGAATATTCATTAGTTTTGAGCGCGGTGAATTTGATTAGTGATTGTGTATACCCAATCTGTTTGAATTGTTTTGGGGTTAATGCTGTTGTTAGAAGATAGAGTTGGGTGCTGCATTGTTCGTTGTCATGAGCGACGTTATATAATGGCAGTGATAGTGGATTAGTTAAGTGATAATTTCATGTCCATGAAAGTGTAGGGTATAATACGTGCTCATTTACATAATTAGGTTTTTCGTCATTGGGGTCTGAGTGAAAATATGTGTACTGGGGGAAAAAGGGTAAACAGATTTAGAAAAATTCTTTTGTGTTAGTGTGCAGTGGATGATTGACAAATGTTGTGGATGTTCCTGGGTTGGAAGGAAATAGAGTATTTGGGAATTTTTTTTAGAAGTTCGGTAAGCTCGGTTTGTACTGGAGGATGGGATTGATGAGGAAGTTGCGTTTTGCGATGGGGTATAATGTGAAGAGGGAGTTGGGATTGATGGGTTGGGTGATATTATAGATTGTGAGAGTTGGTGAATGGTTAGTGTTTGAGGGTGCTGTAATTGTTGTTGAAATGTGATCAAATTATCAAGCTCGTGAGATATTTGTGTATTTACAGAGCTGTTGTTATCGGAAGGTTCACTGGTTAAGGGGGAATATGTAGGTGTTACATATGAAATGAGAGAGGTAGGTGAAGCTGGTTCAATTTTGACTTGGGAATGAGTAGGTTGAAAGGGATGTTGGGAAAATGTAGATGGGCTGAGTTTGGAGTTTGCAAATTTGTCGGGGGTTTCGATATCGGAGTTAATAAATTGGGAGATATTGTTATATAGAGTTGTGTTTGAATTAGTGTCTGATTCCGTGCTGGATGAAGTGTTATCATGAGGTGATTGAGGTGGAGGGAAAGCAAAAAGTGGGATGATGGGGAGGTTTTTCTGGAGGTTGACTGGGTGGGAAATTGAGCGATGGAGTGATCCAACTCGGTGGCTCATCGTGGGCTAAAAAGATGGTTGTTCTGAGAACGAAAGTTAGTAGTATGTGGATGTTCTATAATTTTTTCGTATGTGTCTTCTATATTGGGTTGTTGGATGGGTTATTATGTGTTGAATTGGAATTTGTGGATAATTAGATCTCAAAGTTATGAGGTCTGTCAGGGCTATATTTCTGAAATTTTGTGGTACTAGTAATAAGGGATAATTATGGTTTAGGTTTTGTAGTTGTGTTGCCTTAGGCGTTGTATTTGTATTATTTTGTGAGTCATCATATGTGTTGGGTGTTGTTGATAGCTTGGTATTGTATTCTTTTATTTGAGCGTCTAAATGTATTTTTTTGATTATATTGGTTGTATTGGATGTATTGGTTGTATCGGAATTGATGTAGAAAATATTCCAAAAAATCCTGCAAAAAGCATGCGTACTGCACTTGCTTGTTTGTTTATTTGTATGTGTATTCCGCATGTATTGTAGATTCCTTTTAAGAGAGAGAAAAAAAATCCAAGAAAATTCAACATTGCGTATAATATAGCCAGTCTTTCTAAGATGTAGTAGGGCCATCCTAGAAAAGCAAGCAGATAGTTTTTCAAATTTACAAAATTAAAAATATTTATTGGTGATATATCTTGTGGTCTGTATTTTTCGCCATTTAAATAAAATGTAATCTTTTATATCTTTAAAATATCCGCTATAGTCTTGTGCGTATATGTCTGAAAAGCCTGCTGTTTCTGCAAGTTTGCGTAGGTTTTGATCTATAGCTTGTCGTTAAATAGTGTTCATTTTTGTGAGTAATTCTTGAAATTAATGTGTACGTATGCGATATTGAAAGTCAGATTTAGAGTATATGCCGATCGATTGTAAATTGATATTCGGATTGCGGTCAATAGCTCTAATTCTTTCTGGTGAAAACTTTTTTAGTGGTTGCATAAGTGTAGGATATGGTGGCAGAAGGTAGTATTTATCTTCATCAGGGTTTAATTGTTCTACATTGCGGCTATTTTCTGATCCACATGGGACTGCTGTATCCCAAAAATAATTTCTTCGGGAGAGTGTATCAACAAAATGTAGTGTGTTTTTGTAGAATATTGGGATTCATTTATAGCACCTTTTGTCATCAAAAACATACAAAGGTGATACTTTTTTGGTACAAGTGTAATACCATAATACGTTTCCTTCGTAGTAAATGAAATTTGATCTATTAACTGATAGCAAATATCCTGCATATGGGATTTTCAATACTGCTAGTGCAAGTGATTGTAAAATTTGTGTTCTTTCAAGTTCGCATAGTTGATGGAGTGTTTCAAGTTCTGTCAAAGACATTTCTTGAAATATTCTACTTATTGTGTAGTCTAGTTTCATGTCAAGGTTTACTGGGATATATGAATTTTCGTCAATGGTTGAGTGGGATGTTGCCATTGGATGTATAGTTAAATTTCCTGTATTCATGTCGAAACCTTGCTCGTATTCGACAAGAATTTCTGAGTATTGTGTTTTGTAAAATTGTTTGGTGTATTTACATGCAAGTTTTGTTTCTGGGTATATTTGGAAGAGTGTCAATTTATTTTCTATATTATGATTATTTCTAAATTTATAATTACTCTGTCTGATTTGATCAGGTTTTACATTTTCAGAAGGGATTGATTCAATAAAGTAATTTTGGTGAATTTTTATCATTCTAGCGTGTATTTTTGCTACTTGAAAAGTGGTACAAGTGTCTTCGGGAAATCAAACAATTATTGCTTGTGTTCCCGTGTTGGGATCGCAGTAAGCTTGGTCGTTTTTGCAAGGGAGTGTGATTCCTTGATAAATATAGTGTCATCTTTTAAATCTCGTGTTAGTTGTTTTTTTTTAAGTTGTATTTTCCAATCAAAAAACATTATTTGTTGGTATCCTTTATTTTTAGTGTCGGCTTCACAATTTTTCCAGATTGTTCATTCCATTGTGTGGTATCCGATTTTTATCACGGAGATCGTAGGTTAATCTTCCATGTGCTCCGTGGAACGGAAATTTGTCGTCCAGCTTTATGTGACCTTGGTATCTTTCAAGTTCGGCTTGATGTGCAGAGTCTGGGAAAACTTGAAACTTTACGAATTCTGGTTGTGCCTTTGTTTGATGTGATTTTTAATCGTTTAAGTTTGTTTTTACCATGGTCAGGGCTGAGATGTAATAGTCTTTCGATGTTACTTTGGGAGAAAGATTCATGATCTAGTCTGTTTTTGTTTCCGTTTGGAACTTGAGAACAATGTACTTTCTCCTCGGAAAATGTTGCTGTGAATTTATATCCTGTTAGTGTTGTAGATCGGGATTTTGAGTAACGTGTAGCTTTTAATGTTTGTTGTTTCTATTGATTGTGGTTCGGTTTCCCATTGAGTGACTTGATTTATTGCATATTTAACTAATGTTTTTTGTTCTTTTTCTTGTCAGTCATAGTGTGTAACTAGTAAATCCTGGGGTCCTGTTCGGGGGGAAGGATTGTTATGATCGGGTTTTGAATATTGAGAAAGAGAAAGTTCTGGAAAATTAGTATCTTTAGAAGATACATGTGTATGACAGTCCTGAGTATGGATTATAAAAAGTGATATATCCAATTGTCTTTATAGTGTATCTAACGTATTTGTAGATTATTTCTCTGGTTATAAATGGGGGAGATAAAGATTGAGCTGTTATGTTTGGGGGGTCTAGGGATAAGGGATGATGAATTATATGATTTAGTCTTACTGTGATTTCAAATTTTAGTGTCAGATTATCTTGTGTAAGTATTTGTATGTTAAGTTCTTGTATATCTTTGTGGATGTCTTGTCGATATTGTAATCTGATAAGTGCCCCCGTTGTGTCTGTTACTTTCGTGAGTTGTCCAAATAATGGAAGGGGTGCTACGAATGTATTCCATTCTAATCGTAGGTGTATGTTATTTGTTGAATTTTCTCTATATCTAGCGTCGAGATTTGTAGGAAAAATTGGAGGAAATAGTGTTTGTGAGATTTGAGTCAAAGAAGGGGTTGAAGGAAAAGAAAGAGTTTCTGGTAGTGACAACTTTGTGTCAGATGAAACGTCTATTGGATCGTTCAATACTTTGGTTCGCCTTGAGTAAAAGCTTGTGTCATCCAAAATGGGGGATGTTCTGTAGTGGCTGGGGGATTAAAAGGATTTTCTCGGATTTATTCAGATGTAGGGGTTGAACCTAAATAATCTAATAGGATATTTGGTGTGTTTTGTTGTGTTGGTCTCTGGGGAGTACTTTGAATTGTGCTACTGGAGAGGTCTATAGGGTTTGCTATTGGTGAATGAGGTATGTTGAATTGAACTCTAGGGGTTTGCAAATTTCTGTTTCGTCTTGGATGAATAATTTGTCTGTTTATTTCGAGCGGGTTTGGGTTTTGACTTTGGTGTCTTGCCCTATTAAGGTCTTGTTGGAGAGGGGGTATATATTACATACCTTTTCGTATTGTGGTTCGCTTAGAGAATTGTGGTTTGCATATTGTGGTTTGCGTATTGTGGTTCGCTCTTCAAATGTGTATGGGTGGTCTTGAAAAGAGATGCGTGTTGATGATTGGGGGTTATTTGTTTGACTATTTGTTGGAGGTTCTTGAGACGTTGTTGGTGGGGACTGATGTGGGACTAATTGTTGATTAGCAATTTTGGAAAAATTTTTGTGGAAAATTATTTTTTTATGAAGAAAGTTTGTGTTTTTTTGTAAGCTTATTCGATGAAAAGGATTAAAAGTATCGTTGCTGAAGCGAAAGTTATGATAGCCTTTTTTATACGCTTGCATATTGTCATTATGAGGGATATTAAAAATATGAGAAACTTTACGAAAAGAAGAAAAACATCTGTTCTACTGAATAGATTTTGGAACATTTATATAGTTATTTGAAGTATCGTACCTGAGGAGGTGGTCAATGATTTTGGAAAAATTTACTTAGGCTTCGGCTGAAAAAGTTGCAAACAATTATCAGGGAGAGGATGAATAATTCTAGAATATCGGATATGAAGTTTAAAAAAGGTCTGAAAAAATACGAAAGGATTGAAAAAAGATTTGAAAGAATCTTTTGAAACTTGTTGACTGTTCAAAAAAGAAGCATTTGAAGAAATGATTCGTTTCGTCGAATTATTGTTCATTTTTCTAGGCTAAATTCAAGTGTGGTCGGTTTATTCATTGGTTTTTTGACCAGTGGATTGGATTTTGGTCAATTTTTGATAAAGGAAAGTTTGGAGGGCTCTCAAGGGTCTTCCTGGTTTTGTTGTTATTTTTTGTATGATTGGGGGTATCTATGAGACATTCGTTCTTTAGGCTAAATGATCATGTCCATTTTCTTCTCTAGGCTAATTTAATATTTTTGCCTGGGGGATTTTTGAGGTCGAAGTTGAGAAAATAATGTTGATCTTTGTTCTGCTTGATAGGGGAGGGTTGTAATATTGAGACTTTGTTAATTTCAGGTATTAATGTTTAGCAGTTTGCTTTTTTTTGTCCTGGAGTTCCTTTAGTTATAGTTAGGGATTCGCTTGAAGGTGATTGTTTGTCGGCTAAAGAAGTCGTGTCAAAAATGAGGTGATGATTCGGAAAATATTCGTAGTTTGAACTACTTCAGTCACGTGCATTTCAGCATGAGTTTTGAGAAAATGTTAGAGTTATGAAAAGATTTGCAAGAGGTGAAAATGTTAATTAAATTAAAAGTGGTTTCTCAAGTTCAACTTTCTTTATTATTTTAGATTGTGGGATGAATGTTTTGTAATCTTTGCGTGGCTGATTTCGAAGTCGCGTTAATTTTCTATGTGGAGATTTTTCTTTTTGATCTTCTGGTAATTTTTTTCTTCTAATTTTTGATTTGTTCTTCCTGTTTGAGTTATCTTTTTCTCATCTAAATTTTTTTGATGTTTGTTTGGAAAGTTCTTTTTCATTTTTATCTAATGGTTTTTGGACAGGGATGATATCAGTGCTTTGATTTTGTACGTGATCTGATTTATTTTGAATAATTTTAAGTCCTGTAAAAGAGTTTAATTGAGTCAGTTCGCAAAGAGCGTACTCGTTCGGATAATAAGGTAAAAGGTTGTTTCGATAATGAACGATTTCTTTTTTGTTTAGGTCTGTAAATTTGTATTTTACATCAGTGGGTTTATCAATTATTTGATATGGTTCTTTTCGGAGTGGTTGTAATTTTTTTTTGAAATTACTTTTTGTGTTGTTAAATTTGGAATTAAAATATATGTTCCAATTTTCAAGTTTCTAGCTGGGGTAAAATTAAAACTAATATTTTGTCTTTGTAACAATTTTTTGTTACTTTCTGGTAAATTTCGTTGTGTTTTTTTCTCTGTTTAAAATCCATTCGGTGTGTGTACTGGAAGCTAATTTTGAAGTTTGTGGATGATGGAAGTGATCTTCATTGTGGTATGTAGTGGTAGATTATAACATATCGATTCTTTATTGGGTTGGCAATAACCTTGTGTGTTTTTTGAAGAATTTGCTGTGAACATTGTCGGTTTCCGTGGTTTTTGATTGAAAACCATTTCATAGGGTGATAGTCCTAAGGTTGTTGTGATTTCTGAGTTATAAGATATGGGAATAGTTTTACATCTGTTGACCATTCAGTATATTGTGTGTCATTTCCGTTAATGATACATCTAAGATATTCTTGTAATGAACGGTTCATTCCTTCGACTGATCCATTAGTCCAAGGTGCTTGAGATGTACGTGATTTGTGCTTAATATTATACAAGTGGCATAGTGTAGTGATATCGTTGTTTATAAATTCAGTGCCATTGTCTGTAATTTGGATTTCGGGTAAATTGAATTTTGCTATCCAGTGTTGATAAAGTGTTGTTTATTCATAATAAGCATTACAATGAGGTACTGGGTTAAGTGCTACGTAGTCTGTGAAAGTATCGACTATCACCACTCTATTTGATTGAGTTTCCTTCTTAGGTGGTGATATTGGTCCTTTTGTATCGAATGAAACTCTGTGATTGAAGTATAGACTTTGTCCTATAAAATCTTGTTTTCTGCAATTTGTTTTTGGTTTGGGTATGGTTTGTTTAATTGACACATTATGCATTCATTGCATTTTACTTTTATCCAAATTGGTGCATTTGGGAAATAAAAAGTTTGAATAAAATTTGAATATGTTTTTTCTGCTCCTGAGTGTCTTTTAGTGTGTAAAGAGTGAGAGATATGAAAAGCTATAAGCAATCATACTTAAAGATAGGTAGGGTACTTTGATATCAGAGATTTGGTATTCTAGAGTATCTGTGTTTTCGTTGATAGAGGTATTGTTAAATTTTCTGAAATATTTAAGAAGGGTTTTATTTCCTAGAATGGTGATATCGGCTTTAAATGGCTTGATTTTATATTTGTGCCAAGATTTTAACTGTCTAATGACTGGGTTAAGATTTTGATGCTTCTGTAATAATTCGAGTGTTATGTTTTCTGTTATTGATAGAGGTTGTGGTACCGCAACTGCTCCTGCATTTGCAGTAACCATATTATGGCCTTGGCCTAATTGCTCATATTGTTATCTATAAATTATATTATGTTATTATTTATTTCAAGGTCAATAATGCTTGACCTTTATTGTTATTGAAGACATTCATTGTAGCTCGGCGTACAGTTAGCCACAGATCTTAGGCTGATCAAACAAAACGGTTTCAACATTAAATTAACTCTTAGAAACCACTACTGTTTTCAATATAAAACACCAGAGGTTCTATTCGTTATCACATGGCGCAGCCAGCAGGATTCGGTTTTACAGCTCAAGACAATAGGACAAATATGGAAATCTCAGTATTCTGGGCTTCTGCAAACTCAAATCCACCGTGGAATTTCGAAACATGGTTTGATCAATTCCTATTAGCTGTTACGGTCAAAGAAAATGTGGATCCAGCAGTAATGTTAGAAGAACCTAAAGTTGTTCTGGAAGAACCTCTACCAGTTCCTGAACCACCGGTACAAAACGAAGATGCGCCTGCACTAGCAGAGAGAGAAGCCCAGAACAGATTGGCACGGGACAGAGTTGTTCTAGAAAATGAAGAACGGGTTATGAGAGGACCTAAAGTAGGACACAACGTATTCTATAACGAACTTGGAAAACGTTTGACATCACGATTATTTCTCGCTTTGGGCGCAGAAGGAAAGAAAAAGTTTATCCAAAAGAATCCGCACACAGAAATATCCAAACTTGGTTTTCAGGAAATAGTGCGATTAGCAAAAATCTCATTTGAGAAATGAAACGAATCTCATGAAAACGAATGAAACTCTCGAATCCTTTCATGCGGCATTGACTGCACAAGCAGCAAAGGTGGAGCTGGGGGACTGGAAGAAGAGTTGGTGAGAGATCTATTTATATCCTGGATGAGGAATGTTGTTTTTCAAGACACACTAACTTTTGAAACATTTTCTCCTGGAAAAGTTCTAAAGCGTGCAATAAAGTTCGAACAAAGTAGAGAAACTACCCAAGCATTTCAAAAGTCTTCAACGAGTACTAACAACTCAGGATTGTTTTCAAATTCACAAATGAAAATAAAACAAGAACCGGTTATGGCAATTGGAAACAAGGGGTATAACCCTAGACGACAAGGTCAGAATCAGAATAGAAGGAAGCAGTATGAAAACAGAAATAATACAAGATCTAAGGGGGATCAAAAACAATGCACTTGATGTGGTAGAGTGTTTGGAGAAGGACATCTGAAAAACTGCCCGGCAATGGGTAAATCGTGTAAGAACTGTAACAAACCCAGTCATTTTGCAAAATTGTTTGTGCAGATCACAGCAAGTTAACGAAGTTGCAATTGAAGATTCTAGTTCGGAAGAGGTATGTAATTTAATACAAAGTTTTGATTCCTGCGACGAATTTGAGATAATGGCGGTAGAAGAGGATTTTACATCTATTGCAGAAATTGAAAAATACATCAACAAACGAGTATTAGCAAATGTGTACGAAGAAGGAAAAGACGAGAAGAAAGCGATGATTACAAAGTCTGAAACTATTGAGAAAATTGAGATTCGAAGGAACCCAAAATCTCATCAAATTAAAGCATTGAAGGCTTTAGTGAAAATTGATAGTCATATTTTGAATATGACTATAGATACGGGTAGTCCAGTATCACTTCTGAATTGGGCGACAACGAAACAAATATTGGAAGGACCTACGAATTCAAAATATATTCCAGCAGAGAAGCTTAATCTGTCCGCGCAGTTTGTGGACTACAATAAACGACCTATTTTGATATTAGGAGCATTGAAAACGAATCTGCGTTCGGCGGGTTGGGAAGTGTTGGGAGCGATACTGTTAGTCACAAAAAGACGTATGCGGTGTATACTAGGTCTGGATCTTCAAGGTAAACTAGGAATTCAGACTACTCAGAAACCAGCTCCAACACGAAGATCCAAGTTTGACGTGCTACTGTGCGAGCAGTCAGAAGGTTGGAAACAAAAATTCTATAGTCAATTTAAAGACCTTTAAGACAGACAAGGGGAGTCAAAGAACCATACTGTGAACACAAAATTTAAATATCATTTATGTCAGATCCAAGAAAAAGGTAGGAGAATCCCTATACACATTCAGGATAAGGTATAAGCAGAGCTAGATAAACTACTTGCGGAAGGACGTATTCAAAGTTTGGGTAAATGTACAAGTGATTGTTTTATTGCTCCAATTGTTATCACAGTTGAGAAAAACAATTCAATTAAGTTAGCCTTGGACGCAAAACCCATCAATAGACAATTGTATAAAAATAAATATCAGATGCCAAACGTGGATGAACTGATAGATGGGGTTAGTCAAATAATCACGGCAACATCATAAGGTACACTGTATTTCACCGAGTTGGATTTAAAATATACCTACAGTCAAAAAAGGATAACTGCGGACACATCAAAACAATGCAATTTCAACATCGTAAGAGGTCAGGCAACGGGAACATTTAGGTTTCTGACAGACTTTTACGGGTTGGCGGACCTGCCCGCTTAATTCCAAAAAGCAATGGATAGAACATTGAATCATTCCAAAAACACCTTTTGCTTTCTGGATGATATTTTAATTGTATCAAAGGGAGAAGCTAGGGACCACGAGAAATTGGTTCGAAATGTGTTGCAAAAGTTGGATGATGAAAATCTCGCCTTGAAAATTACAAAATGTCAATTTTTTCAGCCCTCAGTGAATTGGCTAGGCCATAATTTATCGGCAGAAGGTATAATACCGAAAATTACGAAAACTGAGGCCATTGCAAATCTACAACCTCCCAAGTCACTAAAACAACTTAGATCGTTCATGGGTAGCATTAATCATTTATCTAAGTTCATTCCGAATGCGGCTAATTTAACTGATAAACTCCGACCACTATTGAAAGAAAAAAAAATAAAATGAAGAATGTTCGACTACCAGTGAAAAAAAACTGATTGGGACAATCAACACTCTGTAGCATTTGAGGAAATAAAAAAAACAGTAGCCAATATCGCTTTGTTAAACTATTATGATCCATCTAAAGAAACTCGTGTAAAGTGCGATGCCAGTCACAGTGGTTTAGGGGCTACTCTTGATCAATGGTCTGATCAAAACGAATGGTTACCAATGAACTCGAGCTGCTAGCAGTAGTTTGGGCTGTAGATCGCTTCAAACATTATTTATTGGGAAAAGAATTTGTCATAGCAACAGATCACAAAGCTTTAACGTCTGCTTTGGGGGAACATAGATCAAATAAAACGTATCAATCTCGACTAACTAGGTGGGTGGACCGATTACTACCGTATCAATTTAAGGTTATCCATATTCCTGGAAGGGATATGGGTATCGTTGATTATCCCTCGAGAGAGCCCAATGGAGAACCATGGCCTGAATCTGAATTAGATGAGAGATTTGTAGTGACTTCGATTGAAAATTTTCAAAAAGCGCTCGACTGTTTGAGCAGTCGGTTTAGTGAAACGAATCAAAAGATTGACGTTAACATTCTATAACATTCTGGAATAAGAAGCGAAATTAGCCACTGTAGAGACAACTCATCACACGGTTGCTATGGTGACCGGTTTGTTCAAAACTGTACAAAGCTCGACCGGAACGAAAACGGTCAAAGCTCACGTTTTCAAAGAGAACAGAATGATAAAAACACATTAAACAAGATCTCTCGTACTAAACAGTCGGATAAAAATTCAAACAAAAAAAGATTGCAAAAAAATTTCAAACCAATCGGCGATCACTAGAAGGATGGATAAAAACCAATCGAGGTCAGGAAAGTCGAAGAAGATAACGAACAGACAAAATGGAGAACGGAGGGACGAGTTGACAGAGCAGGTGACGGAAACTACTTTTTCCCGGACACGTATGGTGAAAAGAGGAGCGTGCAGCAGGAAGGACTCGGACACTTCCGATTCAGACTTACCCCAAGTCGAGTGGGGATCATTAAAGAGGTCAATCAAACCCAAAGGACATAAAGAGATCACATCTGCCAACTCAGCAGAGACAAACCTAATCTCATTTTGGGACCTCATGGGAGCAGAAAAATCTGATAACCCGAAAAGCTTACTCGAACTAGAAGCACGGACAGTATTGGAAGATAGAAGCAGACGAGAACAGGACTTGGAGACAAATGTCCAAAGAGAGAAACCACCGATATTAGAATTGGATCTTACGGCTGAAAGTCCGTCCGAGAGCCCAGAAGTCAGTGTGATTAAAAAGGAAAAGATGATCTCTGAGGATGCTTGGATGGATAGACTTCGGCGAGTAATTGAAAGAAATGATCGTCATAGTTTCGAGTTGATGGGTCCGTATACAAATCCTCTCTGGCTTTAACTCTCCGTGGTGGATGATTGTATATTGGTGGACAACAGGCTGGCTGTTCCGGGGCAATTGCGGCAAGCAACGCTGAAGAGAATTCATCGCGGTCACCCAGGTCAGGAAGTGGTGCTAGTTGTTTCGAAATACCTGTGGTGGCCGCACATGCACAAAGATATAGTCAATCTGGTGGAGGAATGCCGAAGCTGCACCCGCTACGGTAAGAATGCTAAGTACATCATACCAAAAATGCTAGTAAACCTCTTCCGCTGCTAACGCAGCCGGTCAAGAAGTTCAGTTAGATTATGCTGGTCCACTCGAAGACTATAAAGGGAAAAAAATATATTTGCTGGTAGCAATAGATAGGTATTCTAAGTTTCCGTCGGTAAAAATCACTAAATCAACAGGGGGAAAATCGTCGAAGAAATTTCTTTGTTCCTACATTGATATTCACGGAATACCCAAATCAATACAAACCGACCAATTCTCCGGTTTTAAAGGTAAAACTATGCAAAAAAAATATTGTTCTGACAATAACATTGAATAAAAACTCTGTCCGGTCGGGGATCATCGCGGATGCGGTTTAGTGGAACGTACTATACAAACCATCAAAAGAAGATTGGGAGACTAGATGAAAATGTAACATCAATAAAACTATGTCTTAGTACAATACTTCGTGATCTCCGATGGAGTAAACAAAAAACAAAACAAATGTCGCCATTCGAAGCCCATTTTGGTCGATTTCCAAAAACTGAATTAAAATTCTAAGTGACAAATTTTTACAAAATTCTGATCGTTTAGATAAAGAACACCTGGAACGTTCTGCGCTCACTGCCTCACAACTCAAAAGACGCATTGACCAGTCTCGCGATGGCCTGAAAATTGTCAGAAAAGGACAAAACAGCCGAGATGTGAGCCTATTATTTAAACAGCAAGTTGACTCGGCACAGGATCGGGCGAGAGCGCGGTTATTGAAGGAATTCTTGGAAGCTAATGCCAGGTGGAACCAAACCAGACGTGATACATCTGCAAATGACCTAAGGCGTACTGTGGAGGAGACGAGTACGATTAACCCCGAATTACGTAAAAAATGTTGTATTCGTGGGAGCTTGGCTTTATCGAGGATAAACCAGAAGATATCGTCAGTCAGCGTCAATGGTCACCCATACTGATCAGGAAAGATGAGGGGAGGAGAACTGGAAAGGCACTCACAAAGCCGTTGAAAGGAAAAGTCGTTTCAGAAATGCCCTCTACTGTCAAGACAGCAGCGGGGGCCATATATCGAAAGAGTGACATTGCCAAAGCTAAGGTCGTCGTGCAGGATAAAGTGAACCATCATCGTTCCCCAACAGGAGAAGAACCTAAGAAGAAACAGCAAAAGCAATCACAACGGCAATCCGAGGAACAAGAAGAAGCTGAGGATAGTGGGTCTGACGAGGATTTACTGCTAGAGCAGCGAGCTTTGGATCCAGTAGAGGCACAGAGAAAATTCCAGGACAGTCCGACAGTGGTCACATCAAAAGATATCTTGCAAGGTGGTGGTCTAAATCTAGCGGTGAAAAGGGCTAAACCTAACATAACCTAACATCACCAAACCGTCTAAGATAAAAGGGGGCGGAGGCACAGAAGATTCGAAACAAGTCAATCTTAAGAATAAGTGCGCTGACGCGGCAGACGAAGGACAACAACCTCAAGCGTGTTCGTCAAACTCAGCGGTGGTCCCAAAATCGACTTCTACACCTCACAGCAGTACAACCGGTAAAACGAAAGAAATATCACGTAATACATCTCCAGAAACCATTCTGGACACTTTAAACAGTAAAGATTTAACGGCAGCAGATTGGAATCAATTGGCTGACCAGGTGCTTGAGAGAGGAGTACAGCTTACGGCGGCAGATATATTACATTTTGAAGAAAAGACGGGAGATGATGAAGAATCTAATAACCCTCCAGGGTTTTCAGACGAATCAGAAGAGGAAGAAACGTCTGTACGCAAAAGCGGGAGGTCGAAAAAAGGACCGAGTAGATACGGTGATCCAATCAAACACTCTGTAATGATCTATTGGATTTGAATCAGGCCGCATTAGAGGCATACAGAATTAAACCAGCAACTTTTAAACCCGATTAGACGAATTTGTTGGAAACGAAATTTGTTCTACTGGAGAAACATCTCTTTAGAAGAAAATTTGGCAGCGAGGCGCTTGATATTAACCGGTCTTGGAATGCTGAGTCGCGGGTTCCACTACAAGTTGAGGAAGAGCACGAGGAGAAAGAAGGAAAGTGATGAAACCAAGTCGCGAATGCACAAGAGACAAAATTAAGAAACAAAGCCAAAAAAAAACTTCTTAAACTGAGTATTAAAAATCCTATGCATTATTATTGAAATTTGATAATGTATTATAAAATTTTCTTGGTTGAGCGGGGTATGTGGTACCGCAACTGCTCCTGCATTTGCAGTAACCGTTTTATGGCCTTGCCTAATTGCTCATATTGTTATCTATAAATTATATTATGTTATTATTTATACATCAAGGTCAAAAATGCGTGACCTTTATTGTTATTGAAGAGATTCATTCGCTTAAGTGTAGCTCGGCGTACAGTTAGCCACAGATCTTAGGCTGATCAAACAATACGGTTTCAACATTAAATTAGCTCCTAGAAACCACTACTCTTTTCAATATAAAACACCAGAGGTTCTATTTGTTATCACAGAGGTATTGTATCTAGTGGATCATGAAGGTTAAAAGCAAAATTTATTGTATATTTTGAGTCGTTATTTAGTGGGCCTGTTAAATTAATTTTATCAGTTAGGTTTTCTTTTTCTATTAAAAGGAATAGATTTTTTTTATATAATTTTTGTTTGATTGGTCTTTGCCGTGTGTTGTTTTTCATCCATGAAGAAAATTGTATCGGTTTGAATGTAGATTTTCCCAGAAGGTCTATTTCGTAGTGATTGTTTCGACAATCTAAGTATAGTGGAAAATGTTGTAGATTATTATTTTCTTATTGGTCTGAGTCAGTTTTACTGCATATTTGCATTTTAATCTTGGTGAGGTTTCATCTTGTGCAAGGAAAAATTTAATATTTTGTGGTATTTCAACTGTTGTTTTTCTTGTTAACAATTCAGGTGGTGTATTTATACTGAGAGTATCGGGTAGTGAGAGATTTTTTTCTGCTGTCCAAACTATATGTAATTTTAGGAATTTCATTATAATTAGTTGAAATCTGTAAACTCTATGGTTTCGGTTTGATTTTTGTGTGAAAAGAAAGATTATTGGTTTATGATCTGTAAATAAAACTGTTGGATGTTTAGATTCAAGTATTAAAAATTCATTTTCTGTAAGTGTATATATTATGGCTGTGCATTCTCTCATAAGTGTAGAGAGTCTAATTTCAGCTGGTGTGAATAGTCTAGAGTTTATTGAAACGAGGTTCATATTATTTGTTCCATTCTGAGATTGTAAAAATCCTACGCCGATGCCAAAGTTAGAGGCGTCGCACATGGCATAAAATGGTTAGTTGGGATTTGGAATATTGTTTGAGATTTGTTCAGTGAGAAGAGTTTTTATTTCTTTAAATCGTTTCTGATGTTCTGTTGTCCATTCAAAATTACTCTGTTGTCTAAGGTTGTTCTAGAATGGCCTTAAGTGTAACTGCATTTTATATACGTATGTACTTAAGAAGTTTAACATTCCAAAAAAATTCTTGTATTTTCGTTTTATTTGAAGGTAGTTGGAGTTTTTGGATTGCATCTATGCGAGATTTTAATGGAGTTATAGTGTTTCTTTTTCATAATATGTCCAAAGAATTTTACTAGTGTTAGAAAAAATTGTGATTTATCCGGGGTTGTTTTCATGTTTTCGTGTAAAAATTTATGATGATATTTTTCTGAAACAATGAACATTTTGTCTTTTGTTCGTGATTGCGTAAAAACATCGTCTAAATATGTGATTGCATTTTTTTGAGTATTAGTGGTCTGAAAATTTTACTCATGAATGCTGAAAAAGCTGCTGGTCCTATGAAAATTCCATAGAATAATCTGTTGAATTCGTATTGATTTCCAATAACGAATCGTGTTAATCGTCTGGATTGTTCGTCTAACAGCTATTCATGTCTGCTATTGTGAAAAAATTACCGTTTATTTTTGTGAGAATTACTTGACCTTGTTCAATAGGCCAGTCACATTTAGATTCATCAATGAGTGAATTGAGGTATCTCGCATCTAGAACTGTTTTTAATAATTCTCAATTTGCTAAAAAGATAACGGGGTTTATGAAAGTGTTACCTTTTGGCTGTTCTTCTTTATTTCCTGGAAAAATGATTTCATATTGTTCTAGTATTTCGAGTAATCGGTTAACTTTGTCTTGCAAGTGAATTGGGACTTTACTTGCCTGTTGTTTTTTGAAAACTGCATCAAGTTTTAGAGGTAAATGTAGTTGTGAATTTACTTTTCCAACATCAAATTTAGATGTTGCGTAAACTTTTGGGTATTTCAATAGTAAATCAGCTAATTAATCAACTTCTTTAGTGTTGAAAAATGAACATTGTTAAGAATTTTTGTTGTTCTTCCGTGTATTTTTATATTTGAAATGTTGATTTAAAGTAGGGTGTTTTTGTGAAAAATTCTGCATTTTGTTTTTCAGTACTTAATATGTTATTAATTGATAATTATTTGTTAAGAACTGTTGATTGACATAAATCTAATAGTTGTAGAATAATATTTACTCTATACGCTATTTCTTTCATGGGAGAAATTGTTGCGTTAGTTTCACAATAACCTAATAATCCTAGAGGTTGGGTTTTTTATCTGGAGAAAGGTTATATAAATGTGAAGAAATCATATCTGAGTTTGAGTCTTTCATGTATTTGATAGATGAAATTGTTACTCGAAAAAACTTATGAATTGGCCTGAATTCAAAGTCAGACATAAAAAGATGTTGTTGATTTTGTTCTTTATCATTTTGGTGAACTTGTTTGGTTGAGAAAAAATTAAAAAATCATGATAGTGGTTTCAGGTGTTTCCGTTCCTGATTGTATATAGGGTAAAATTTAGAGAAAAAGGGTGGTTGTTTGTATAATCTTTGAAAAAATGATAAAACTGTGTTTTTCATTCTTGTGTATTTGTCTTTTTCATGAATTCTACTATTTAAGATATTTATAGTTGGTATATATTTGGTAATAAATGGTATTCCAATGATATTATGTTTTGTATCTGTTATGTAGAAGGTTTGTTTAAATGGTTTGCTCATGAGTTTGTTATGTTCCATTGTTTGAGTGGGAACAAGGAAAAGTTAGATTTTCCATAATTCGTTAAGGTTGATCCTTGTGCGGTTGTTAGTCTGCTTTTTGATTTGAAGGAAATTAACCTTGGATGTAGAGTTTTTATTTCATTCCAAGTGGGAATGTTGATGATATTTGATTCCGCCCCGGAATCTATTGAAAAATGTATTTTAAAGTCTGGTAATTGAAATGGTTTGCATTTTGGACTTTCTGAAAGAATTGGGATTGTCCAGATTTTTTCTTTTGGTAACTGCGGTTCTTTAGGTATATTTCAATAAATGTTATTTTTGCATGAGCATTCTGTGGTTTTTTCTTCTGTTATTTTTTCTAGAATTTTTTCTACTGTTTTGTTACTGTTTATATGTCTTGTATAGTAGTTAGGAAGAAATTGATCATGGTTTTGATAGATATGGGAATATAGATATTGGTGGTTCGTATATAAAAGGTTCGTAGTCGTTTTCAACATGTATCATGTTAATTGAAACTGTGTTTTCTGTGTAACTTTCACTGTCTGTCTGTGGATTCGCAATTGATGTGATTTAATTGCAATTCTGTGCTTTCGTTATTATCAATAACAGGCGGGTCTGGTTGAGTTTCTCCATTTGCTTGAACCTGATTTACTTGTCTCTGATGTTTAGATGTACTACTCCTATAATTTTGTTGTGAATTTTGATAACGTATGTTATTCCTATGTGGTGACGTGAGTAGTTTCTTTGTCTATTGTTTTAACTCGAATTTCTCTTCTGTGAATTATCGCGTGATCTATTTTGATAATTGTTATGTTTTGATCTGTGATAGTTTGATCTGTTGTTAGAATAATCTCGTGATCTATTATTTTGATATTTAGGGTTTTGATCATTTGAAGAGTTTCTATTCCTCTCGTTGGAATACTTTCTATATCTATTCTATGAAGATTTTCTAGATCGATTATCTGAATAATTTCCATTTCTAGAATTTGAATGGGAACTGGCATCAAACGAAAATTCAGGTTGGTTTGAATTTGATCTTGAGTAGTTATTTCGATATTGACTATTTCGACTATTTGATCGACTATATCTGATTTGTGAGAAATTTCGTGAATTTCATTGATTTGGTGATCTTCCTCGATAATTCGTACTATGTCGGGTATTTGTTGTCTAGATTGTTGTATTATGTCGGGTGGTTGTTTTAAGTGATTGTTGTCTAGAGTAATTTGAGTTATTTGGAAGTAGTTTTCCTGAACTATTAGTACTATGAATGTTTCTGTTGGGTAAATTTTGATCTTTTTTCATGTATTGATGAAATGATTAATTTGGTTCTCTAATTTTTTGTGATTTATTTCTGTTATCGTGTTGTTTTGCTTGCATTCGGCAATGCTGTGTACGTATCGTCGGCAAAAATTACACCACTTTTTGAATGAGTGTTTGGCTTTAAAATTTGGGTTTTTCTCGTAGATGTTCAATATGTTTGTGGTTTTTTTTTAGATAATTCTGTATAAGAGTCGTTAATATTGTTTATTTATGAAGTAATGGTTTGGATGTTGTTGTCATATTGTAACTTTAAGTTTTCCGTTTCTTCTATTTTCATAGTGATCTCTGCTTGTTCTAGTTTATCTACTAGTTTTCTAAAGTCTAAACCTCGTTCTCGGGTTCAGGAAGGATGTGATGATCTCTTTTTTTTGTGCTATTTTCCGCAATTGAGGTGTTAGACTCATCATTAAGATTTCTGTCGTTAGTGTATTTTTATAATCTTGGGTATTGAGTGAGTATGCTTTTCGGACTAGTGTTTCAATTCTTACTGCAAGTTGTTTAATTGTTTCTTTTGGTAGTCTACGAATCTCATTGCATAAAACTCTTTGATGTTGTTTGTTTTGTTCGGCATCAAACATTTTTGAGAATTCTTGTGTGAATCTTTTCGAATCTGATTTTATTTCTATAGCTAAAATTGAAAATATTTTTTGGCTGCGCCGTCAAGTGTGGTTTGGATTCAGGCTGTGCGTCTATGTATCCAATTTTGATGAAGTGGCGTGTTTACTGGTTCAGGTCCTATATTTAAAATTAAAATTGCTGTGACTGCATTTAGGTAACCTTCTACAGAATTTTTAGGGTCTGTGCCTGTAAACACCATTAGTGGTTTATTCGATGATATTGATGATCCACCCATTAGGTATGGTTTCATAGTCATTTGTAGTGATTCTGCGGCTTTTGGCATTTGAGAAAAGTTTGTAAGTTGACTTTTTGTTATTTCATGTTGTTGTACATAAAATGGCAGTGGACTTTCGTTATGCATTTGGTTTGGTTGGTATGATTGTGCATTCGCTGGGTTTTATTTGTTGAAAATTATTGTTGTAAGTTGTTGGTTATTTCTAGGTTGTCGTATTTGCTCATCACGTGTGTATGGTTCGAAAAAATCTGGTTGGTCAATATTGTAAGAACGAGGTCTTTGGCTTGAATGAAATCGTTGATGACTTTGATTATAGTATTCTTCATCAACTGATGGATAATAATTAGTTTTATAATAATGAGTTTAATTTTTAGTATGATATCAATTTGTATTATTTTTTATTTTGTTGAGAAAATGGGTAATTTTCAGTTGGTTCTTGTGAGGATCGTGGTTGATCATTAAAGTTTACTGAATGTGAAGTTGGTTGTAGTTTATTATGTCTTCGTGAGTATGGGTAGTTCTGAGTATTCATATTAGAAGGTTTTCTTGTTTTTGGTCTGTTTACATAGTTATGATTATGTTCTGCGAAATTATTTCTATGTGATGTTTTTTGGTTATATGATGGTTTTGTTACAGGTCGAGAAGTTTGGTAATCCATTTGTGAAAATTTTTGTGCAACAGAGGGTTTACTGTGGATTGTATGATTGTTTGCTGTAGTGTTGGGTTTTTTTAGTTTTGGAGTTGTAAAATTGGGTTGAATAGGTGAAATGCTTCGTTGTGCTTCTGTTGTTGTTATTGTTTCGACTATTTCTTCCTTTACGAAATGTGATGGAGTTTGTATATCTTGTTGTGTAAGATATCTTGTTCCATTTAAATTGTTTTGATTTATAAAAGTAGAGTTTAAACTATTATTCCCTGTTCTTTCAGGGAAGAATGAATTATAGTTCAAAGGTGTAGCAGAATAGAGTTTGCGCTAATTGCTTGACTTGATATATTTGTTGGTATAATAATAAATGATTCATGAGTCTATTCAGGGTTCCAAACATAATCTGATTGTTCTGCTAGTACAGTTTCGTCATCTGTGTTTTGTGGTCGATTTTTTTGCTTGATCGGTAAGATCGAGACTGTGTCTTAAATAATCGATTATAAACCAGGCTAAGATTTTTTGAAAATCTTGTTTAACCTTGTGTGTTATTTCATTACCTGTTAGATGTTCTCGGATTGCATTTAAAAATTTTAAAAATAAAAATATGTGTATTTCTTGTCGTACAGTTGTATGTCGAGATGTTTAAGTTGGTGAATCGCCTTGAGGTTCTTTTAATTCTAGAAAGATACATAGCTATAGATAAGTGAGAATACATTGTTTGTGATTATTGAGTTTGCTGTTTGTGAGTTTTGATGTTGTATGCTTTTGATGCATTGTGTAAAAACTTTTGAAAATTCAATATCTACGTCATCAGTTTGAAGGAGATATTTGTCATGAAATGCGTTTGGGGATTTGATTTCTATTGTGTAGATTCCATATTGTGATGTGAGACTACATATACCTTTGAGATAGTGGTCAGGAAGTTGTCTTTTGATTTTCACATCAGGAAATTCTCTTGTGCACGGATTTCCTCCTTTTTCGAATAAATTTGCGAATAAGTTTTTGCAAAATTGTACCGGACCTCGAGCATCAGTTAATAGATGTATTAAAAGTGGGAGTACTGAATCTTCTAGGTTATCTTCATTTCGAATCTTTTGTGTGCTGTATGGCTGTTAGCGTGTAGTTTTCAATGTGTATTATTGGTGGATTCCAATTGTACAAACGTATTGGTTTGTTTGTGTAATTTTTTTTTATTCTTCGTATCCTTTTTATTGATGCTGGTGACGTGGTTTCTGAGTCAGTGAAATATATTTGATCGTCAATTTGATGGTTTTTGTTTATTGAATCTGTTAATTTGTGAAGTTCTTGCACTGCGGTTGTTTCTGATTCTGAGACTGCGTTTCTTCGTTTTGAAAATCTTTTCCTTATAATTTGTTTTTGTTTGTTAAAAATTTTCTTTCTTGGTGTTTTTCTTTTTGTTCCTATTGATTGTCTGGGTGGTGTAATTACGAGGTCGTATCTTTCGTCGTTAATTAAACAGTAGTGTATTATAATTGTTTGTTTGTTTCTTAAAATGTCTCTTGACATAAGGTTTAGGATGAGGGATGCAAAGTTTGGATTAGTGATTCTAATGACTTAATCTGTTAGTTCTTACGATTTTTTGTGGTTAGCTTAACTTGGGTCGTATTTATTGGGTTGGAGAGAAAAGCGCATATCATCTTGTGAGAATGATTTTTACTTTCTCGTGAATAATTCTAAGTTAAGATAGACTTATCTAATCTCACTTAGGGGTTGTGATTTGTGACCAAGGGTTGAGGAATAGTAAATCGATCCAGGAGGTTCAGGTATAATTAGAACGCAAGTAGTTCGTTAGATACTTTTTTATGATTTTCTAAGTTTAAGTCTTTTAGCTTGGGTCATCTAAGAGGAGGGGGATCAATTGTGGGATGAGTAACAAAAGTTCTTCACTGTTTATCCTAATTAAAATGGTTAGTTTTTTGAAAAATTTCGGTTATTTTGGGTCTTTGATAAAAGTTGGGTAGTGAATCGACGTTTGAGGTCGTTAGAAACAAAACAAATTGGGAGGGGGAGAACAAAAAAGTTTTGTTTGATCCAAGGATAAGCCTTGATGATCAAAATTTTAGATATAATTTGATTTAACTTAAAGATCCAAGGGAAGCCTTGATGATCTGTTATTTAAAATGAAATTAATTAAATGAAAACAAGGATAATCCTTGATAGTTTATCAATAGAGGGTTTTGTTAAAAAGGTTAAGTTTTAGTTTGGAGATTTGCTGCTATGTTTTAGGTGATGAAGGTGGGATAAGGAGATGATTTATATATATACTAACGATGTATAATTTATACTAACTAATATTTGTACTTTTATATTCAAAAAATGTTTTTTCAAGATTTTATTTTTTTAGCTGATTTAAGGAAAACGACAAGTGTTGTTTTTTATCAGTCGTTATTGTATAATTATTAGGTTTAGCGCCATGAAAGGTTATTGAAGATGATTCTCAAAATTTTATGTCAGTAAATGAAAATTTAAATTCACTGCTGGTAGTATTCTAAATACTACAGTTTGATCTTGTTTTTGTCGTACAATCATGAAATCGATTGGTAGGTTTATTTCTAGTCGTATGTCGTTTCTTGTTCGACGTCTTCTTCCAATACCGGGTAGTTCTCGTATTGTTCTGAATATTGGATCTGATCTATTGAGTCGTAGAGACATATCTACTGAGTTCTTATCATATAACATTTTTGAAATGTTGTATTTGTCTAATTCTAATCTAATTTTTGTCTAATTCTAGGTTAGTTAAGGTCTGTTTGAGACTCTTGGTCGCACCAGATGAGTTATGACCTTTTGGTTATACTCATAGAGTAATTTCAGATAAGGCACACCGTCTGCTCGTCACGCTATCTCATTTTCGGCCGGATAGATTCGAGCAACTTCTTAGTCTAATACCAATCTTAATCTTACTCTTATATCTCCTGGTCTCAATAGATCTAGTGTACACCGGTTTGCGCGAGTTAGTTCCAGAATGAGAACAACTGTTTTCTAAGTTTAATTCAAATTGTTATGGTGTTGAAACTACAAGTAGTCTCAACACTTACAAATAAGTGGGTTGTTAGTTTGATGGAATATGATTGGTTAGTATTCAATATTTTATAGAGATAAAATATCATTAAAATAACCAGTGATAAATATTAGTTTAGATCTGGTTCCAATACGATGAACATCTCTTTATCAAAAACTACTCATGAAACCTCATTGCAGAGAATTCTTTTACAAAATCAGTTATATTAGGAGATCAAATTTATGAAATGCTATTTTTAATTTGGTTTTGAACCTGGGTAAAGTAGGCGGTGTGTATCAAGTGAATTGTTTCAATGCAGTCAGCAGAATTTGTTTGTCCTAATTAAGAATGGCCAGTGATTTGAATTGGTTAGCCTTGATTTGTTTGTTTTTGAGGGTTTTCGAAACTGATATGCCATTAGCCATCATTTAAAAGATTGTTGAAATCAAATTAAGGAGGTTTGAAATCGGTTTGTGCGCTACGTTGTCCAATAACAAGTTTGATAACTATTAGAAAAGCTGGTAAAAAAAATAGGTGGAGATGAAATCTCCATCTAGCTTATGAAGCGGTCTGATACGACACAATAATCAGGGGTTTCTTTATGGTTCATGTTAAGTAATCATCAAATAATTTACGTTTTCATGACCATTGCAACATAGCCAACAGATAGTCAAAAAAGTGTCATCAACTCAAGAAAACAGAAAAAAAACTGACTTGTCTTTTGGAAAAAGTTTCAACTGTCCCATTTCAAAGAATCAAATTATAATAGTTTTTAGGCACTCTGAGGTTTAGGATGTACTTTTTTCGTTAAAATTAGCACAACTATAAAAAATGGGATCAATAGGTAAAACTCTATCGATAGGGAATCACTTGTAACGATAGGTGAAAAGGATCAATAGGTAAAACCGCTGGGAAATCTGAGAATTAATTTCCATTTTCGAAACTAGAAATTAATCACCTTTCTTATGACTACCTACTTCGCTCTCCAATCGTAGAATTTGCCTTCTTTTCAAAAAATTGTGAACATCTTAAAAATACTCAAACGTTAAAAGAATCAAATTTGAGCGTGAACAAATTTTAAGACTTTTGATGAGAAAAACACAAAAAAGCCATGAAGACCTGTGTATGAGCACCCATTACGTTCTAGACTCTTAAAAACTGTAAAAAACTGAATACAATAAGTTTTCTAATTGGATTGCAGTTTGAATAAAAAACTCGGACCAAAGTTTTGACTGTGATAATTCTATTGCTGACCTCTGCGCAAACAGAAAATAACCTGAATTTTTTTCGTGAATGTTTGAAAGCGGAAGCTTGCATATGTGATAAAACTAAAAACATCGAATTCACACATTAATTTTATTGAGCTAAAGATCTGTTTTAAGCCAGACAATTTTATTTTGGGTTTTTCAATAAAATTGTTATGACTATCCAAGCCGATGAAAAAAGATGAACGCATGATCAGCGGAACTCAAAGCCAAGTCACTGCTGAAAATTGTTTTTTTTTTATGCTTAGAAGAAGAAGTAATTTTGATGCAGTATCTTTATCTGCATTGTCTTTTTCTCTATGAGTAAGTAGTACCAAGAGATAAAGAATTGTTATGCACAGATTTTCTGTAATTACTACACCGCACATTTTTTGTTGTCTAACACCCTGGGAAAATCTCCAAAACAACAAGTTTTGTGAGGAAAAATCTGTGAAATTCAAATTATGGCGCTTTTTCTGAAGGTGAAGTTTTCTTAAAAGCGCTGAAAAATATTGAATCAAGTACTACTTACTTGCCATCCTTTTTTATGTAGCAGAATAAAATAACGTAAAACAAAACAATTATGGACGCGAAAATAACGCCGACCGCACAACACGTACGAGAACAGGTCTTGCACATTTAGAATAAGTGCAAAAATTTAGTTGATTTGGAATTTGATAAAGAATTTAGATAAAATAGAGAACTAAAAAAATTTCGGTCAAAATTGTGATATTTTTTTGCTTATACAAAACTTCCAATCAAGTGTAATCTAACAAAATTTTCAATTTCTTCTCGAATGAAAAACGAGCGGATTGCCAGTAGAAGCAAAAATTACTTTGATCTCTGACTTTATTTAAAATACTAAAGCTCACCGGGTTGACCAGAAATCATTACTCTAATTATTTTTTAATGAGAAAAAAACTTTTCACAAATTTTGGCTCTAAAAATGATACAACAGAAGAATCCTTTTATTTGAAAAAATATAGTAAAGATAGCACAAACAGTTTTTAATTTTTTTTTTTGCAATTTAACTAGAATCGAAATTCTTCACTGTGGCAGAGCACACGGAAATCGCATTTGCAAGTTGAAATCTTTCGCCACATAAGTATATCTTGCACCACAATATGTTGTTCCGACCATCGAAATTGGGGAGAGAAGAGCTTTTTCTTTGGGTCCGTTTTAGTACTTTTACAAAAAAATCAGATTTCGAATAGACAGCAACCATTGATTGAATGATGTACCATTTTAATTTTTTTCCATTCCAAAAAAAACTGGCACTGTCGAGAAAGTTTGGTGGTTCTTCTCATTTTTCTGGTTGTCATTTTTTAGGGAAAGCTAACTACAAATTTTATAACAGAAAACGTAAAACTTGAGCAAAAAACAAGAGCCTTTCAAAAATAGTATAATGCAATTTGTTAGCAACTCACTCATATAAGAAACAAAAGTGAAATATTACGTTAAATAATTAGTTCGAAAGTAAGGAAAATTTTATGGACTTGTTAACCCGATGTGATTGAAAAAGCTTGTTTAAAGTTTTGATAGAAAAAATATCACAAGGGGTTGCTTGAAACTGGATGCTTGAAATTGGATCACATTACAGTTTTTTTCCATTTAAATTTTTTTAAGTGTCCATTTTTAGACTTGTGGGGCAAGGGTAAAGTCAAATACGTTTGATAATTTGAAGACTGTATCTATGATGCTAGAAACGAAGCACGACAACTATTATCTCGCACATAAAGTTTATTGATTGAGACTCATATCTGAAATTTGTAGTTTGTAAATCAACTTGACCAAAAAGAAATTCAGATCCATAAAATTTTGCAAATATAAAGGAACTAATATGAATTTGACTTACAACAAATCTTTATAGATAATAAACATTCGCCGAAAGTCCATATATAAGCAGATGATTGAAAACGAATTTTATGGAAACTGAGAAGTTTTGTTTTAAATTTTTAACTTTAACATATAGCTTATCGAATCGCTTTCTATAACTATAAATCTGACATAACTATAATTGTGAGAACGGAAAAAAAAAGAAATTTTATGCTTAATTTGAAAAAAAAAATGTTACTCATCTAAACTGCCAAACGATTTTGAAACAACGATCACCAATGTAATCTGATTGGCAAATTGACTGCAAACCACTCAAGATAGTCGAAGCTACGAAATCGGCTAACTGATTTTGCGGTGAAAACCAAGTTTGCATCAAAAAAGGACTAGTTTTTTGGCGGCATGGCCGATAGATTCCAATGAGACGTATTTAGTTCAATCTTAATTCAAAGGGCGAACTTTTCACCGTCTCACGTTAACATCCTCTGCCCGCAGGGAAGGAAGAAACGGAGCGAGAACAAAAAGCGGAACGGGCTGTGTTATCTTTGCCAAAACTAACGCGACGATGTCGGCGAGCGAGTAAAACCATGTCAGGCTTTTCGAGTCAATTTTACAAAAGAGATTACCAGCCACATGCTGCGCTCACAGCCGTGGGACTGTGGGCTGATATAACGTTTCTTATGGTCAAACAATCAGTAGCGAACAGATACCAAAAACAATCCAAGCAGAAAAACGTGATTAGGCTTGAGTGCCCCTGAATCGAACCTGCTCATCGAGGTAATAGCCCGTGTGTTTATTGAACTTTCCAGCTCTGAAAAGAAAGGTATACTAAGAACGTCTTTGGTTATTTTACGGAAACGTAAATTTGCGGGATTTTTAAGTGAACAAAATTTGTCCTAGTACAAAAGACGGACGGTGTACCCATCACAAACTAGCTTGTATCCAGGGAGAGTGCAATTTTGATATGAACGGCGCCGATGGTTAGAAAGCCGAAAAAAATGTTCTTCCGAGCTTCGCTGGTTCGTTACATGATATGGACCAAAGAAATTGACACTGCAATTGTTCAAAGGTGGTTGCTTGAACTCAAAGTCACATCCAGGAGTTCTGACTCCGTCAGTTTGAAGCTAGCGGCTTTTCGTTAACGACATATAAAACTTTTTTTCGATGGCCAGGAGTATTAAGCGCTATTTGAGTACAGCGAAAGTTAACGGAATCATCAAACGTGAAGGTTTAAAGATTTGATGATGATGCTCCCTGAAAAACGGCAGATGATCAACACTACTAAAGCATAGGATGATGAACATCCAAGTTCACAAAGCTTTTCCAATGTTCGCTTGATATACGGTAGCTGGAATGAACGAGGTTATCTGGACCCGCAAAAGGCTCGCGTTTCAACCACTCGAATTGACCTTTTTTAGTAAATGACAACATTTGAAATAATTATGAGAACGACTGCTATTGCAAAGAACATAGCAGCTTTTTTTCAGTAACAGTAATTTAAAATGAATCTTTTAATGTCGCATCTGATTTACAAAAGCATTTGTGACTGGGCAAGAGTTTTAGTCAACACGAGTGAACGCGTTTTAGTCGGCGGAATAAGCTAAATGCACACTAAATGCGCAGAATAAGCACTCAAAATGATAAACGGGTTCGCAGGAGCACTTGCACTAACCACGAAACTAGCAGTGGTGACAACATCATAATCAAGTTATTTAGTAGTGATGTCGATGAAGGTTTGAGAGGTCAGTCACTCATCAGATGGAAATTTATCCCCAAGACCCATGTACTTTTTTTCAAACTATCAGTCGAAATGCGGCAGGTTCCAGTTCTAGAAGCGACTTGAAGCCAATCATCAACCGTGGTCAAACCGAGATTTTCTGCCATCCGATTAACAACAAAAACGGGAGTCTTTTTATATCAAATAAAGACTATAAAGCACCGTGGTGCTATCGCGCCACAAGAACATGCACAAAGGCAAGAAACCGCGCAATTCGAATCAACTAAACGCAACGGCGTTCTGACCCAGCGTACTTAATCCGGAATGCAACTCAAGAAAATGTTCCTTAAGATCTTGAGGCAGTGGTCATCCCGCACCGGAGTTCCATGGATAATAATCGATTATATTGAAGTTTCGTGGTCTGTCTCAATAAATTTCGATAATAATCGATTATAATCGATTAAAAATGGATTATAATGAAACTATTTTCAAATAAAAAAAACTAATATAATCGATTATAATCGATTATTTTTGAAAGAAAATGAAACTTGTTTTCGAGGCAAAATAATCCATTTTTAATCGATTATAATGGATTTTTTCGAGAGGTTATTCTTGAAATTTACAATTTTGTTCAAAATTATCTCATTTCCTGTTTAGTGCAGTTGCTACGAATTACGTTTCATAAAATGTTACATTTCAGAATAAAATTTAAATTTTTTTTGTCTCTAATTTTTTTTAATTCATCGCAGTTTAACTAGCACTTTAACTAACAGTTTACCGCTTACCGCCCCCTCCCAATTAAGCCCCCAGTTTACTACCCATTATAATCAATTATAATCGATAAGCATTATAACCGATTATTATCCATGGAACTCCGGTGCGGGATTCCAGTTTTTGTTCCGACTTTCGATACGAAAGTAACGGAATAATTGTGCTCGGGGTGGGTTTTTTTTCTTCAGACAAGTTTCGACTTTTTAACTAGCCATTTTTGACGGAATTTTTAAAAATCATTCGAAAGGTATTGTTGTCCTAAGCTTAAATTTGAAAAAATTTTTCACCTGTGATCGTTTTTCGTAAAGTTATGAGGGTTTAAAGATTGCTATTTTGACCAATTTTGGACAATTAACGCGCGATACATTTCGCGCTATTAACGCGTAAGCGGAGAGTTAATCTGTCTTAGAAATCGTTCCAAATTAGTTTACGAAGCTTATTTGCCATAAATGATTTGTTACAAGTAGCGAAACCTATCCTTTTGTACTTTATTTGGCGTGTGGGGGGATGATTTAAAAAAAGTTAAAAAATTTTGAAAAAAAAAAATTTCATTTTGTTTTATTACTTTTAATTTTTTAATGATATTACTGCTCCATAAACGTTAATGGGCAGTCGGGACATTCAGGGCTTCGCCCTGATACGAGCAGTCTTGTTACCATTTTAACGCCAAGTATCACGAAGAAGTAAGCGCCTTCTCACGGTGCACGAGGCGATGAGTCAAATCGTATAAAAAACAGACAAACAAAGCTTAGTTAGTAGGGATCGTTGAGTGATCAGTTACTTAAACTGACGATTTAAAGCACGAGTTACAACTATTGAGCCATTCGTGTGGTCTCATTTCAAGCCGCATGTCGCACCCCCCACTTCACTTGTTCAACGAGAGAAATTTCGGATCTACTTAACAATCTCTCCCCCCCCCCCCTATTGTACCTACTAAAGAATCCCCCCCCCCCACTTTCTTGAAAGGGGGGGGGGGAATGTTAAGTGGATCCGAAATTTCTTCTACGTTGCATTCAGTGCAGGTAAATTTTAGGTCAAACGATGAAAGTATTGCACCACTCATTAGCAAACCTAGCGATAAACGAATACCACTCAAACAATTTTGATCTTTTCATGAAAGTTTTCCAGAGGACGTGTATAACAAAACCAATTGTCATACAGCAATTTATGAAATAGTCTAATCTATACTTTGAACGGGTTGTTATACCAAATAAATTAACGTGAGCGTAGAAACAACTGGTTTGCAAACATTTATTGTTTGCTCTAAAAGCCAGCTTTCATTCGTGTGTACGCAACTATCAATGTCTTGCGAACGGTACAAACGGATCATAAAGTACCCGCACCGGAGTTCCATGGATAATAATCGATTATATTGGAAAAATGTTGTCTGAAATGTTGTCATTATAATCCATTATAATCCATTATAATCCATTATAATCCATTATTGTGGCAAATTTAGACCACGTAATCGATTATGTGGTCATTAAAATCGATTTTTTTTGAAAAATAAAAATCCATTATAATCCATTATAATCCATTATAATCCATTATAATCCATTTTTTTCTTCAATATAATCGACTATTTTGTCAAGAAAATCCATTATAATCCATTTTTTTTCGTTAATTAGGCTATTCTATTTTTAGTTCTTTCTATGTCTGGAAGAAAAAAGCAAGTTTAAAAATGTAAGATTACTAAGTTTTCCTAAAAACATGCAGTTAAAGCAAAGAATAATTTAAGACATAGAATCAGCATACATTTAAAACGAATCAGAAAAACAGGTTAAATGTGTTCATCTTCATGTTCTCCCATTTGTTCATATTCATGTTCTCCTAAACTTCTCCAGAACCAGTGACCTCTGCGGGCATCGGATAGGAGGCCCAGTGACCTCTGCGGGCATCGGGTAGGAGGCCCAGTGACCTCTGCGGGCATCGGGTAGGAGGCCCAGTGACCTCTGCGGGAATCGGGTAGGAGAACCAGTGACCTCAGCCGGCATCGGGTAGGAGAACCAGTGATCTCAGCGGGCATCAGGTAGGAGAACCAGTGACCTCAGTGGCCATGGGGTAGTAGAACCAGTGACCTCAGCGGGCATCGGGTAGGAGGCCCAGTGACCTCAGCGGGCATCGGGTAGGAGAACCAGTGACCTCAGCGGGCATCGGATAGGAGAACCAGTGACCTCAGTGGGCATCGGATAGGAGAACCAGTGACCTCAGCGGGCATCGGGAAGGAGAACCAGTGACCTCAGCGGGCACCGGGTAGGAGATCCAGTGAGGGCAACCCTGTTCCAACCTGCGAAAGATTAAAACAATCAGGGAAAAAGGAAAAACAGACACATAGGGGCACACATACAGACACACATAGGGGGGCACACATACAGACACACATAGGTGCACGTATACAGACACACGTAGGGGCACACAAACAGACACACACAGGAGCAGACATACAGACACACGCAGGGGCACACATACAGACACACATGGTGTCCATATACAGACACACATAGGGGCACACATACAGACACACATAGTGGCACATGTAGAGACACACATACGGGCACATGTAGAGACACACTGAGGGGCGCACATACAGACACACAGGGGCACATGTACCGACACACATAGGGGCACACATTCAGACATCCATAGGGGCACACATACAGACACATTGAGGGGTACAAATCAGACACATGTAGTGCCACACATACAGACAAACGTGGGGCCACATACAGACACACATGGAGACTACATACAGACACACATACAGATTCACGTAGAGGAACATATACAGAGACACGTAGTGGCACCCATACAGACACACAGCGGCACATAAACAGATAAACATAGGGGCACATGTACTGACACACATGGGGGCCACATGCATTCACATATAGGGGCAGACACACAGATACTCGTAGGGGCACACATGGTGGCCACATACATGCACACATAGGCGCACACATACAGACACACATAGGGGCACATGTAGAGACACACATAGGGGCACATGTAGAGACACACAGAGGGGCACATGTACCGACACACATACGGGCACATGTAGAGACACACATGGGGGCACACATACAGACACACATAAGAGGCACACATACAGACACACAGAGCGGCACACGAACAGACACACACAGGGGCACACATTCAGACATCCATAGGGGCACACATACAGACACATTGAGGGGTACACATACAGACACAGGTAGGGCCACACATACAGACACACATAGGGGCCACATACAGACACACATACAGACACATTGAGGGGTACACATACAGATACACGTAGGGACACCCATACAGACACATAGCGGCACATTAAGAGACCCACAGAGAGGCACATGTACTGACACACATGGGGGCCACATACATACACACATAGGGGCACAGTTACAAACACACGTAGGTGCACATATACAGACACACGTAGGGTACACATACAGACACGTAGGGGCAGACATCAACACAAGTAGGGGCACACATACAGACACACGTAGAGGCACATATACAGATACACGTAGGGGCACCCATACAGACACACAGCGGCACATGCACAGACACACATAGGGGCACATGTACCGACACACATGAGGGCCACATCCATACACACATAGGGGCACAGACACACACACACGTATGGGCACATATACAGACAGACGCAGGGGCACACATTCAGACATCCATAGGTGCACACAAATAGACACACATAGGCGCACACATTCAGACATCCATAGGGGCACAACTAGAGACACACGCAAGTGCATATATACAGATAAACGTAGGGACTCACATTCAGACATCCATAGGGGCACACAAACAGACAGGTAGGGGCACATATTCAGACATCCTTAGGGGCACAAGTAGTGACACACAAAGAGGCACACATACAGACACACATATGGGCACATGTACAGACACACGTAGGGGCACATATAAAGACACACATAGGGGTACACATACAGACACACGTAGGGGCACACAATCAGACATCCATAGGGGCACACAAACACACACATAGGGGCACACATCCAGCCATCCATAGGGGCACAAGTAGTGACACACAAAGGGGCACATATACAGACATCCTTAGGGGCACAAGTAGTGACACACAAAGAGGCAAACATACAGACACACATATACAGACATACTTAGGGGTACACATATAGACAGTGGTAGGGGCACACATACAGACACACATGGGGCACACATACAGACACACATAAGGGCACATGTACAGACACACATAGGGGCACACATAAAGACACATAGGGGTACACATACAGACACACGTAGGGGCATCTTTGAAGACACGCATAGGGGCACACATTCCCACATCCATAGGGGCACACAAACAGACACGCATATGGGTACATGTATAGACACACATAGGGGCACACATACAGACACTTGTAGGGGTACACGTACAGACACACATAGGCGCACACATACAGACCCACGTAGAGGCACACATACAGACACACATATGGGCACATATAGGGACACACTTAGAGGCACATATACAGATACACGAAGGGGCACCCATACAGACACACAGGGGCACACATGCAGTCACACACAGGGGTACATGTACAGGCACAAAAGGGGCACATGTACAGACACAAAAGGGGCACATGTACAGACACACGTAGGGGCACACATACAAATACACATAGGGGCACACAAACAGACACACGTAGGGACACACAATCAGACATCCATAGGGGCACACAAACACACACATAGGGGCACACATCCAGACATCCATAGGGGCACAAGTAGTGACACACAAAGGGGCACATACACAGACATCCTTAGGGGCACAAGTAGTGACACACAAGAGGCAAACATACAGACACACATATACAGACACACTTAGGGGTACACATATAGACAGAGATAGGGGCACACATACAGACACACATGGGGCCACATACAGACATCCATAGGGGCACACATACAGACACACATAAGGGCACATGTACAGACACACGTAGGAGCACACATAAAGACATCAATAGGGGCACACAAACACGCACACGTAGGGGCATATATAAAGACACGCATAGGGGCACACATTCCCACATCCATAGGGGCACACAAACAGACACGCATATGTGCACACATACAGACACACACATAGACATAGGGGCACACATACAGACACAGGTAGGGGTACACATACAGACACACGTAGGGGCACACAAACAGACGCATAGGGGCACATATACAGACACACGTAGAGGCACGTATACAGATACACGTAGAAGCATTGATACACACACAGGGGCACATGCAGACACACATAGGGGCACATGTACAGACAAACATAGGGGCACATGTACTGACACATATGGTGGCCAAATACATACCCACATAGGGTCACAGATACAGACACACGTAGCGGCACATATACAGAAATACGTAGGGTCACACATTCAGGCATCCATAGGGGCACACAAACAGACACACATAGGAGCACACATTCAGACATCCATAGGAGCACAAGTAGAGACACACGTTGGGGCACACATGCAGACCCACGTAGGGGCACACATACAGACACACATACGGGCACACATACAGACACACGTTGAGGCACATGTACAGATACACGTTGGGGCACACATACAGACACACAGGGGCCCACATACAGACACACACACAGGGGCACATGTACAGACACGCACATTGGGGCACATGTACTGACACATAAGGTCGCCAAATACATACACATATAGGCTCACAGATACAGACACACGTGGAGGCACATAAACAGACACACGTAGGGTCACACATTCAGATATCCATAGGGGCACACAAACAGACACACTTAGGGGTACACATACAGATACAGGTAGGGGCACTTAAACAGACACACGTAGATACACACATTCAGACATCCATAGGGGCACACAAACACACACAAAGGGGCACACATACAGACACACTTAGGGGTACACATACAGACAGAGGTAGGGGCACACATAGACACACATGGGGCCACAAACAGACACTCATAGGGGCACACATTAAGACACACATAAGGGCAAATGTACCGACACACATAAAGACACACATAGGGGTACACATAGAGACACACGTACGGGCACATATACAGACACACATGGGGGCACACTTTCAGACATCCATAGGGGCACACAAACAGACACACAAATGGGCACATGAACAGACACATAGGGACACACATACAGACACACGTAATGGCACACAAACAGGCACACGTAGAGACACACATTCAGACATCCATAGGGGCACAAAAACACGCACAAAGGGGCACATATACAGACACACTTACAGGTACACATACAGACACAGGTAGGGGCACACATAGACACACATGGGGCCACATACAGACATCCATAGGGGCACACATTCAGACACACATAAGGGCACATGTACAGACACAGGTAGGGGCACACATGAAGACACACATAGGGGTACACATAGAGACACACGTAGGGGCACATATACAGACACTCATAGAGACACACATTCAGACATCCATAGGGGCACACAAACAGACACATATATGGGCACATGAACAGACACACATTGGGCCACACATACAGACGAAGGTAGGGGTGCACATACAGACACACGTAGGGGCATACATACACACACACATGGGGCCACATACAGACACACATGGGGGCCACACACAGACACACATAGGGGCACACATACAGACACACGTAGGGGCACATATACAGATACACGTAGGGGCACCCACATAGACACACGTAGTGGCGCACATTCAGATATCCATAGGGACACACATACAGACACACATAGGTGCACATGTAAAGACACACATAGGGTCACATGTACAGACAAACATCGGTGCACATGTACACACATTCACTATATGTATGTGTGTACATGTGCAACGATGTTTGTCTGTACATGTGACCCTATGTGTGTCTTTACATGTGCACCTATGTGTGTCTGTATGTGTGTGCCTATGGATATCTGAATGTGTGCCACTACGTGTACACATACAGACACACGTGGTGGTACACATACAGACACAGGTAGGGGCACACATACAGACACACATGGGCTCCATATACAGACATCCATAGGGGCACAAGTAAAGACAGACACAGGTAGGGGCACATATAGACACACATGGGGCGACATACAGACATCCATAGGGGCACATATTCAGACACACATAAGGGCACATGTACAGACACAGGTAGGGGCACACATGAAGACACACATAGGGGTACACATAGAGACACACGTAGGGGCACATATACAGACACTCATTCATAGAGACACACATTCAGACATCCATAGGGGCACACAAACAGACACATATATGGGCACATGAACAGACACACATTGGGGCACACATACAGACGAAGGTAGGGGTGCACATACAGACACACGTAGGGGCATACATACACACACACATGGGGCCACATACAGACACACATGGGGGCCACATACAGACACACATAGGGGAACACACACAGACACACATAGGGGCACACATACAGACACACGTAGGGGCACATATACAGATACACGTAGGGGCACCCACACAGACACACGTAGTGGCACACATTCAGATATCCATAGGGACACACATACAGACACATAGGTGCACAGGTAAAGACACACATAGGGTCACTTGTACAGACAAACATCGGTGCACATGTACAGACACACGTGGTGGTACACATACAGACACAGGTAGGGGCACACATACAGACACACATGGGCTCCATATACAGACATCCATAGGGGCACAAGTAAAGACACACGTAGGGGCACATATATAGGTAAACGTGGGGGCACACATTCAGACATCCATAGGGGCATAAATAGTGACACACAAAGGGGCACACATACATAAACACATACAGACACGCGTAGGGACACATATAAATACACGTAGGGGCACCCAGACAGACACAGATAGCGGCACACACACAGACACACCTGTGGGCAACATGCATGCACACATACAGACACGCGTAGGGACACATATACAGATACACGTAGGGGCACCCAGACAGACACACGTAGGGGCACACTTTCAGACATCCGTAGGGACACACATACAGACACACATAGGAGCACATGTACAGACACACATAGGGGCACAATTTACACACACATATAGGTGCACATAAACAGACACAGGTAGGGGCACACATACAGACACACATGGGGGCCACATACAGACATCCATAGGGGCACACATACAGACGCACATGTACAGACATACGTAAGGGCAGACAAAGACAGTTAGGGGTACACATGCCGACACACGTAGGGGCAGACATACAGACACACGTATGGACACACACAGGGGCACATGCACAGACACACATAGGGGCACACATGCAGACACACATAGGGGCACACATACAGACACACATGGGGGCACACAGAGACACACAGTGGCACACACACAGGGGCACCTTTACAGACACACATAGGGAAACACATACAGACACACAGGGGCTTTTATAGAGACACATTGGGGAACACATACACAAATAATGGCAAACACAGACAAACTAAAATACTTGCCATTTTAAAACTAAAACATAGGGGCTAGTGCAATGGGTTCCAAATTGCAAATACAGCTAACACGAGATGTCCAGAGCCAACAGACCAACGGAGAGTACTTGATCGCAAAATTAGGGTATCTGTCGTCTCGAAACACCAGTTTTTAACTTCAACATTCAGTTTGATTAGGAGTTAGATAGTTATAACTAAAACTTCAAGCAGCAGGCAAATTACAGAAATCATGTCAAAGACAAACAGAAAAATTTCAATAGAAGTACAAAACAAAATATATCAGTGTCTGCATTGCAACTACTTTATTGCCAATTTTTTCATTTAGGTGACTTGCAAAAAAAATTTGACCTTGCAAAAAAGACTTTTGTTATTTGGACTATTATAAATTGTATTAACATTATATTAAACTAGCGTGTATCGCACCTCCGGTGCTTCGGATTTATGAGAACTAATGAAAAACTGCAAATATTGGAAACGACATTTATATAGTTTGAGTGTACTCCGATAGCGCCCAAAATCAGGGTTAGGAATTCCAAATTTTGCAAAAATCAAATTCAGGATTTTTTTTAAAATGGCAAAAACGCCATACCGCGAAAAAAACGAGGTTTAAGCAGTCATATTTGAAAGAAAAACTCGCAACTCTTAGAAGTGCCCTGACAGAGCATCACTATAGAGAAAGAAACTTCTATTATTCAGAAAACTTTTATAAATAGGTTTTCTGAACATTTGAAAAAAAGACATCACAAACATCACATTTCGGAAAATGAAAGCATTTGAGAACGCAAAATTCGAAAATGAAACTTCTGAGAGTACCTTAAAAAACATCAGAATTTAAAAACCATTTAAAAGTTACTCTAAATTCTAAGTTTTCTGAAAAATTAAAAAGAAATCATAAAACACGTCATATTTCGAAAACTACAAGGCTTTGGGCAGTCATATTCCGAGGCAAGATTTGCAACTACTGTGAGTACCCTCACAACTTACAACTACATGATTGGGATTTCAAATTATTCAATTTTTTAAACCTAAGTTTTGTGAAGATTTGAAAAAGTTGAAAGAAACGTCATATCTCAAAAATTACAAGGATTTGAGAGTGAGGTTTCGAGTCAAAATGCGCAACCCTTAAGAGTACCCCGGCAGCATAGAACTACAGGGTTGAGAAACTCATTTTTTGTGAAGTTAATAAAATTTAAGTTTTTCTAATTCTTTTAAAAACCTGTTTATTCATAAATGAAGGCCAAAATCGCAAAACCTGGGGAAGACCTGACAGCATCCAAATTTTTCGTTGACTCGTTTAAATGAACACTAAAATCAAACTGAAAAATCGTTAAAAACTTAACCATTGCAAATTATGATATAGCGTATACTTGGAAAACTCTTTTGTTAAACATGCAAAACTGATACGTTGAATAAGCTTAAACAATGCGAGATAGTGAAGCCACTGATAGATAGCCGCATCATAATAGATTAAATGACATTATTCTAATTATTGTCTTCTGAATGGCTTGTACCAAACAATTGAAGAGAAAAATAGCCTTCTTAATGTTTTCTACTAAAAAAATGAAGAAAAAAATGGAGCACAGAATCAATTCCAAAAACGGAAACGAGAACCGATGAATTATGTACAATCAGCGCATTAACAGCTTGCACCACTTATAAACAAAGTGCGCCATGTGCTTTTGGCCCAGATCATTTAGGTGGCATTTATCATCAGTTTTAAAATCTTCCAATTTGAACTTTCCCGGCGATGCATAACTTTTTGGGAAAGCCGAACGTAGTTTGTTGTTGATCCTGGTTACGGGATTTTCCCATAATCTTTTTTCTGCATTATACTCCCATGGGTGATCACGCCTCGGTAGAAAGCCGCAAATTTTAAGTTTTATGCGATGCTTCAACGCCCCTTCAAATTGCTTCAAATTATGAATTGTTTGCTGATCAGTTTTGCTGTTCAAATCGTTGTTGCCGGCTATAATTACGACACAGTCAAAACTGTTTGCCTTTTCGACCAAGAAGCGCAGCTTCATGGTAGTGCGCCTTTCTTCTGCGTCAATTTCCCGGCAGTAGCATAATGATAGAAAAATAATCAGTCAAGAAATCATGCTACATTTTTACCAAAATCGAGCAAAACTGAGGACTGTATACTAACTTGAATTTATTGATAGCAGGGCTATCAATATAGGAGATTGATCTCCTCAAATTCGAATCTCCAATAAATAAGATTTTTTTCATCTAAAAAACTAATCTAATGAAACCAGAATTAAAATCAACTTTCAAAATTTCAGACAACTAGCCTAGCAACTTTTATCGAAAAAGTATAAGTCATATCAAAATTGAAGTTCTTCAAGATCGCGACTGGTGAGATACAAAAAGAGGGAAGCTGCGAAAATTTTTTACATATAGTTCTATAAATTCAAGCATAGCAAATGGGGGAACTTGCAAAAAATAAATATCAACAACTTATTACTTATGATCAATGAACTTTGGCACGAATGCCAGCCATTTCTCAGTTTTATTTTCCAAAAGTGCAAGTTTTTTCAGTTGGTTTACGGGTAGCCACATTGTCTGGTTCGATCGAACGACCTGAAAAAAATTTCGAAACTTAAGGTCGATATCATCTGACAAACTAGTTCGGATAGTTTCGTACAGGGTTACGTATGCATACTGATCAACGCTATCTTCGAACGTAATAAAGTACTCGATTTGACCAAAAATTAATGATTCATTTAATTGACAATACACGTGACTATTCGGGCCCTTTAAATTTCGCTTGTAACAGAGGGAATCAAAAAAGCGACGACCTAAACGGCAGCTTGACACTATTTGTGCGTTTGGATGAAGAAGACGAGCAGTAGAAACTTGGATAGTTTCATGGAGTTGCTTTTGCAAAATTTTTTCATTTTGAGAAACTTCCTCTTGGTTGGTCCATGCTCGTGCCAATAAAGTTAAGTCATCACTTTCAACACTAGCTTTTAGCAATTCATGATACTCCAGATATCTCCTACTAATGATTTGACAAAATCCGTGGGAGCCGGTGGCAAAATGAGCTAGAAAAGAATGGGCTGATTCGAATGCCATGGCCGACATAACAAAAAGAGGACCGAATCGTCTGACTTGATCAGGGAGGTGCTGTAAGCAGTGAACATTGATGGTTTCACATTTTTTGTCCCCAAAAATTTTAACAGCGTCTTCGGAAAATCTCATTAACAATTTTTCCGCCCTGGTAATATTTGCTTCTTGCTGGGTTTGGAGTAAAATTCTGATCCCAAAAGACAGACGCAGCAGACTTTCATACTGCAAACCACCAGGCTTCAGAAAACTACGAAATATTACAGGAGCAAGAAAGAACAAATAGTTGAAGTATTCATTTGCTTTAAATTGAGTGATCTCAGAGCTGGGTCTCGGTTTTCGTCCGTGCTGGCATAATTCAACAGGAAGCGACAAGTTACGGACAAGGTCATCCAATTCGTCTCTTTCTCTCTGCTTCAGTAATTTCAATTGTCTGGAAAGTAAGCTGGAAAACACGCCTAGCAAAACACAATGCATGTAGTCGACTGGTGCAGACAACGGCAATCCTTTGACCAATGAGCTGAATGGACTTTTACCTTTCACTCCCGCCATATTCACTGCTTTATTTCCTTCACGTAGAAAATTTTCGGCTTTTTCGACCAGATGTTAGTGATCAGAGGGTTCTCGTATATTACGTTTAACTCTATACACCTCATTGTTAACAACTAAATTCAGCGGATAATAACAGTGAGTAGATCCATATGAGACACCCGGATGGTCACAGTACTGGCAGCCATAGTAGCCGTTATGTTGGTACATATTCAGCAGACTTGGCTTGGCAATCAGGTCTGCTACAATGAGAACCACATTGAATTTTAGAAAGTATAAACTTCCATTCGGCATTTGCACAACTACGCTCCTTTGAAGTTCTGTTTTCAGCTGTGGTAGTAATTTAGACCATAATGGTTTCCCTCTTCCTACAAACAAAGCCGCAAGCGCAATATTTTTCTTTGACATGCGTAGAATAGGCGGCAGCTGTGCTACCGCAAGCCATACTGGATACATTTGATGATTTTCACTCGAACTGACAAATGAAACTCCATCGGTGGAAAGAATCAAATCTATGCAGAACTCATTCGGCTGTTCAGAAATACTAATCAGATCGAGTGGCATGTCTGGTGCTTTGCCTCGACAACGTTTGATGTTATATTCTAGAAGGCTAATGATATTTCTTTGAACTATATCCTTCAGAAGCTCAGACACCTTCAGAACACAAGTTTCACTATGAGAAGAGCGCAGCACTTTAGCTGTTAAACTTTCAAAAGCGAGCTTTTACTTTCTGTATACAAGTATAAGCAGTTGGAAGCAAGTTAGGTCCTGGTGTGATTGCTTCAATTAGTTTCAAAAGATCTGTCTGGCAAGCATCGGATATTTTGTAAAAATTGGTAAAGGCTCTTATCAGAAGTTGTGTATTGTGGTAACCGACTCGGCAGTTAGGGTAGAGCGGCTTATAACTTTCACAGACAGAATTCTCTTCGTTTTCTTCACTTCCGAACGAAAGGAACTGATTTGAATCAAAATGCTTCCAACTCATTTGCGAAACTGATTCACCTACCAAGTTGAAATTATCAATGGAGTGCTGAAGAATTTGACAATTTTCTGGTGGAAACGGCTGAAAAGCACTTGGAAGAGGTGAACTAGTTCTTGGGGGGTCAACCACAAGTTGAAGTTGCTCTAGATAACTTGAATCGCCTTCCATGTGATTATTTTCGAAAGGAGATGTGTTATCATCCAAAATATTTATTGAACGAGAAGTCTGATCTTTACTATCAACCTGATGCAAACTAAGCTCTTCGGCAGATAAGTTTTTTAAATCTAGCACTTGTTCGGCTTGCCGTTCAGCTATGTCTTTGATGATATTTTCATACAACCGAGATTTGTAAGGCCGGCGCATGCGCATTTTTTTCTTAACAACCTCTGGCGATTTTTCCGTGTTGGTGAATCTCTCCATGTAACTTGAAGTTTCATTAGTTTCCGTAACAAGATCCGCCAGAAGAACTCTGTCATTGTCCATTGGTTGACCTGGAGTATGAGTTTGCACGTAGTTACTTATTTGGTCTTGCGTTAGATTATCTATTTCAACATGCTTATTGTTCTCCGACAGTTCTTTTGCTTCTGCCTGTTCAGTCATTTGGTATTTTTTGGCTAGTTTTCTGTTGTTGGAGCAGGTTTGGCACTCACATTCCATGTTTTCAAAAAAATCGTCGCCGTATTTGACTAAAATTTCTTCGTTCGGCTTAATTTTTCGCAAGGTCCTCACCCGAACGAGAGTCTTGTCAAGAGAAGAAAAATTGTACTCACAATTTGGGTTGCAGTCAGAATTAATAAATCTTATAGGTCCAAGCATTATGATGGATTTTTTCTTTTTATCTGAAAATTTGTAAATAACTGACAGATCAGTCGCGTGATGCGGAATGGGCCTTAGAACGCCCTTAGGACCGTTCGATATAACTGTTCGACTCGGTATCGTGTTTTTACCACAGTATAAGAGTTTATAGCCGCCAAAATTGTCGTGTTTGATACTGAACTCGCCTTCTATAGACCCATACAGGTTAAGCATGAATTTGTAGCATTCATCGAACAGCTTTTCTTCAGCAATTGTTTTTTGAAACACTCGTTCCCTTTGCAATCGATTGGTAACTTGAGCAGGCCTACACCCATACTCAATAGTTTGGCGAACAATTTGCCCATCGCATTGTCCCAAGATTGTCCAATCTATATCAGGGTGAAGAGTCCTAGGCACATTTGGTTTTTTCAGTGAAAGTAATAAGAAGAGTAGTTCTACTTACCAAGTATATTTTTTATATTCTATGTTTTTATCTAGAACCTATGAATTTGTTCACGTTTTCAACAATTTACATTTCTGTCAAAGCATTTTGGCATACACCTGAGTCTCCATGTGTATCCATTTTTGTTAAAATTATATTTACATGATTGTTTGTTTAAATCTAATTTTTAATGTATCATCATTCTTATCTACTAATTTGATATGTAAATGTTCATATATCTGTTCAATTTTCTACGAAGGCATCTTCGTTGTATTATATAAGTAAGTGTTCATTTTAATCTAATTTTTCATGTTCTATTCTAATTTGTCACAACACAACCAAGAATGTATGTTAATTACACTATTTTAAATCTGACGTGTGAGAAATCCGTTCTGGCAAAGGAGTGCAAAAATGATGCGAGACGAAAAAAATTATATCAAGGCTAATTACTGCTTAGTCATTTTCATTCTTTAGACGAAACTTTTGCTTTAGTTTGATTTTTTAAACTGAGTAACTCAGGTAACATGAAAAAACGACAAAGGTTATCGTTTATTCTCGATTTGATAATACAAAACACATACTGAAAAAAACACACACTTGATAAATAAGATTTTTCAAAAATCAAATCCGCTTATTTAAATAAGAATCAACAAAATGGCATTATAACCAATATTTATTTCTGAAAACTTTCATAAAAGAAAAGCGGCCACTAAGCATGTGATCACTATCATTTACATAACAACATACTTAAATGAGACAAATAAAAAAGACGTCACAATCGAAAGCGTTTCAAGAGATCAATGAGCACCGTTATTAACAATTGGATGCAAATCAAACTTCAACACGATATAGATAAACTAAGACTGGTTAATTATTTGAGGTTTTTTAGTTTTCATCAGATTACAATGAAAACCAAACAGTCAGCAATAATTGAGCAACAATTAGAATGCTGGATTTTCCTGAATTGAGGATTGGAGCAAATAGCAAATAAAAGCAACTAGCCTGTAACGCACCTCCAAGGCTTCAAATAAATTAAAAGAACGAAAAAAGTTTAAATAAACCGTATGAAACAACGATAAATTTGAAATAACTAACTGAAAACCGTAATATTTATCCTTTTCATCAGTTGCATCTACGAATAATCTTTTATCAATTATACTCTGCATCTGCAGCCTCAGAGAGTACTCGACAGCAACCAAGTACAGGATATAGCGTCAGAATGAAAAAATTTCCTTGTGCATTCAAGAATACCACGTTAAAAAAGCTTCAACATGTCGAGATAATAAATTCCGCATTTGAATATGAAACAGATTGGAAACGAAATCTAATGAAGCTATTGGAAACGATATCCAAAAAGAAAGTGGGACATTCGAGATAACATAGCATACGCAACAATTAGCTTCAAAATAAATCAAAGCGCCGTCAGCAACAACGATTTCAAATATAAATAGCTCAAATTAGTGTTTTATCTCAAATATTACAACACGTGAGTTTGATAGTTCTTTTCAGTTTCTAACCTTCACTCTAGCTGTTGAGGCGCAATATTTTCTCTATCAAGAGAATTCAACGTTTCTTGAGCTCTTGCCAGTGCCTCAGCTGCCGCCATGCGTTTCTTTGCCACAATTTCGGGGCCGAGCCGGTTGAAGCTTTCTTTAGCTTCTTCGTATGCCTCCATTGGATGGTTTGGGTACTTAGTTTTGATGGCTCCTAAATTTTATTTTTTCCAAACTCCTTCCATTTCAAATTTAAATTGGGCTAGGAATCTACTCTATGTCTTGATCAATCAGATGTTCTGTAGTTTTCAAAAAACTTACGTTCCCATATTTGTTTCTCACTCTCCGGGAACGGAGGTCTGCAATGCGATCCACGAATCTTCTTTGGTGAAACCATAAGAGTCATGATTTCAGCATCAGACCAGATCTTACTTCCAACCTTTCGACCAAACTTCCCTACAGAGGACGCAGATATTTCCACCAGGTTGATACCCTGCCATTCTACTTTTTCAGCTGCACTGGTTGTTGCAACAGGTTTCCCGGACGCTGCCTTGCTTCTTACCACCTCACAAAAATAACAAAGCTATGCAACAACAGAAAACACACAATTTTCATGAAAGAAATGAAACTTACAAGGGATTTCAAGGATTTCTCTATACGGACAGTTTGATCAACATGAGTCTTGATCATGGCGCCTACTCCTTCAGTGAGCATCGAAGTTCCCCTATCAAACTTTTGAGCAATGCCATCAAACCGATCTAGACTCGAGTTAACAAAGTCCTTAAACTCCTATAATAAATGATCTTTAAGTAATCAGGTTTTTTTTATAAGATAAAAAAATTAAAAAAATACCGATGAAAGTTCAATCGTGACAGTCGTGGGCGAACTGGTATTCACATGCATTGGAGTAGTCAAATGGTGACTACTTTGATGATTTTGATCCGAATCCACGTTTATATCTGTCGGATGGAACAAATTTCTCCTCCTTTTTGAAGCTGGATTGACAGTCCTAGCATTTGTGTCCTCACTAGCCTGATGTATCTCCTGAGGAATGAAACTGTCAAACTGACTTGTCGGATTGAAGTTTGAAGCCTAAGAAACTTAAAAAATGGAGAAAACAGTTGGTTTATTCATTATCAAAGCCAAAAACTATGATTACCGGTGGTGCCACAAGAGTTTGTGGTAGTCCTACCATTTGCTTTTGAATATCACTGAAGGTCGGCATGAACGGAGATATTTCAACAGCTGAAGCTTGATCACTTGATGATCTTTGCAGTTGAGGAGACGGATGTAATTCGGTGTACACATTTGGAGGCGGCTGAGAGAAGGCCAATGGTGACATGGTCACTGCTGGTGCAGCATTTGGCGGATCAAATTCTATCACAGGATGTTCGTTATCGTCTGCACTGCGGCATATAATAGAACTTTTCTTCAAACACTCGTCAATGTAAGGCTTTGGACCGATCGCGTCTATTCTCGCTGAGAACATATCCTTACCATACTGAATACAGATTGTTCTACCCGTCTATAAAAAAAATGAAAGCAAACCTGAGAAAAAAGAACAAAAATCAAAGGTCTATGAATTGAAACCTGGTATGATTGACGAATATCAATATGATCCTGTATTTGGTCAAGGGCATGTATCGGCCCAGATCTTCTATCTGCGAAGTAGTATACAAGTATCCAAGTATTTTGGAGATGCTGTTTTACAGCCATTTCAAGCTCCCTGATTTGGTCGTTCACTACCCGGTTTCCCTGACGAGTGCTTGACATCTATTGAAAAGCAGCAAAATGTAAACTGGCAGATTACTTGTAATAGTACTGGTAATTCACTTCTGTTCGTATCAAACTACTGATGACTATTTAGCTTGTATTAAACTGTATTTACGGGTCAATGCATTGTACTTAGTGGTCTTGGGACATTGGTCTTGGGACATTGGTCTTGAGACAGTGGTCTTGGGACATTGGTCTTGGGACAGTGCAGCCTTGGGACAGTCTTGGACCAGAGAAGTCTTGGTACGAAACAGTCTTGGGACAGTGGTCTTGGGACATTGGTCTTGGGACATTGGTCTTAGGACATTGGTCTTGGGACAGTGGTCTTGGGACATTGGTCTTGAGACAGTGGTCTTTGGACATTGATCTTGGGACATTGGTCTTGGGACATTGGTCTTGGGACAGTGGTCTTGGGACAGTGGTCTTGGGACATTGGTCTTGGGACATTGATCTTGGGACAGTGGCCTTGGGACACTAGTCTTGGGAGAGTAGTCTTGGGACACTAGTCATGGGACAGTAGTCTTGGGACAGTAGTCTTGGGACAGTAGTCTTGGGACAGTAGTCTTAGGGCAAGGGTCTTGGGACAGTGGTCTTGGGACACTAACAAGAAGTACTGGGACAACACTGAATAGTCTTGGGACAGTAGGGAGAAAGTCTTGGAACAGCATAAAGAAGGGGGTCACCAGGGGATAGACAAGGTGCAACAAAGAATACTTCACAGGTTCGATTAGCCAGGATTGAGGAAAGCCTGTGAGAGGTGGGTGAATGCATGCCTGGCATGCTTGCAAGTGAAAGACCCAAGGAAGATGAAATTCCCACTCAAGTCGGTGGAAAGATCTGAATTTAATGAAGTGGTGCAAATAGACCATCAGAAGATCTGTATGACGGAGTCGGGGTATAACCAGATACTGGTTATAATTGATAACTTCACAAAGCTGGCAGAAGCGGTGCCGTGTCAAACAGCCTCAGCCGAGGAGACATGTGATCATCTGATAACGCATTGGATATCGCGGTATGGTTGTCCAATGACTTTTCAGTCAGACAACGGCAAGGCCTTTGTGGGGACTTGACTAAGGAATTAATGAAGAGGTCACACATTGCTCAAGCACACTCAACGACTTACCATCCTCAGACCAACGGGCTGGTAGAGAGACAAAATAGAACGTTGGTGAACATGCTGAGGGTATTTTGCTCTAGACACATGACGGACTGGGATAAGTATCTGCCGCAAGTCGTAGGGGCATACAACAGTACTCAACACTCAACGACGGGAATCAGTCCATTCATGATGTTGACAGGCAAAGAGAGAGCGATGCCCCTGACGTTCTTTTACCCGGAGTATGAAGGGAAGAGGACGTCGCCTCAAGCTTACGTGAAAAAAGCGATCAAGAGACAGCAGGAAATAAACGAGCTATGCAGGAGGAACACTGTGCAGGCACAAATGAGACAGCGCAAGAAATATGATGAAAAGATATTACAGGCGAAGCCATACGAAGTGGGCCAGTATATGTGGGTTTTCCAGAATGTGATACCGCCCAAAGGCACGAAGAAACTACTCAAGAATTGGAGAGGACCATTCATGATAACTGAAGTACATCAACAAGGACGGTTCTACCGCTTGAGTACTGGGCGAGCAGCACATTATGAGAACCTGAAGCCTCATGTCCCATCCCCAGAGGACTGGTGTATACCAAAGGACATGGAGGGACTAGAGTACCTACTGGTGGAACCAGCATGTGAAGTGAACGAAAAAAGCACCAGAGATAAGAATGATGGCAATGAGAACTTGAGTTTGGATGACAATGAAAAATAGACGCGGACTCTGAAGCGGAATCTTTTTTGGAAGAAGATTGGAACGATCCGGAGCAAGGTGAGGTGCCGAGGTGGACTGAACCAGACTTGTCAATACCAGCGGGGACAAGGAGTGGCAATCGCAAACGCACAGGCATGAGGTACAACAGGTTTGGAGACGACTTTCTGATCGACAAGATACAACCCGATGACCTAGGCAAAGAACTAATAAGTGTGGGCGAGCTGAAGGCAGATGGTGAATGGCAGATCATCGATGATAATGAACACTACCCACAGGAAGACTACTCGACGCCGGAGCTGGAGACGGATTAGAACAGAGCGAGATGGAGAGGAGGGAGAATACGAACCTGAGGATATTAGAATGGATGCGCGATGTCAAGAACGGAAGCGAGGAAGGACAGAGCATACAGCAAGTTGACATTTCAGCGGGGAAGGAGATGAAAACGGAGGATCCTCTTTTCGGCTGGACGGCAACAGACAGCCCGCTCGACATTCCGCCAGATAATTCAGACCCAGCATCATCGACGGGGACGTCGATAAATATTTTTGTCCGGGGAGTGGGGGTAGGACTTACCCACACCGAAAATTTGATGATAAAAAAACTCAGAGAAGTGAGAGAAAAGTGCGGACTGGAACTGGAAGGGGAGGAGGCCGAGCCTACCATAGGACGGAATTTCAAAACGAAGTTTGAAATACCAAACGAATACTCAGAAAATATACTGATAACGGATAGTGACTTCATTCTGTCAGACAGGACTAGCGGACATCTGTATCACGGCGGACATGAGTTTCAAATCAAGACTGGAAGCTGACTTCAAGAGAGAGTACCAGAACGTGGAGTTTCTGTTTAGACAGAGACCAGGACTGGGAGGAATGGCCGCGCTTCCACCATCAGTAGCACAAGTCCCGGGAAAATACCTGTGCTTCCTAGTGACCAGGGTCAATGACAGGAACACGATCGATCCCGAACACGTGATGTTGGCACTAACAAGACTACGAGACTTCATGATGATTGAAAGAGGGATAACGGAGGTCTCAATGTCGGTGTATGACCCAAACAGGGGCAAATTGAGTCCAAGGGAATTGTACCTTATCCTACACGTGGTCTTCGCAGAAACTGAGATAATGGTGCATCTTCACAAGAAATACTACTTGAGCATCGCCTGAGTCGGGTACGCGGGGGTCTCGAGTTGGGCATGAGGGAAGAATCTCGAGTTAGGTGTGGGGGTACAAAACAGGTAAGGAATCTTAGAGGTGATTGGCATGACAATTAATATTTTAAATGATTGATGGTGCTAAAACATGAAATGAATTTGCATGTTTTTAGAAAATTTTCAATTAAACTATTTTAGTAGGACGAAAAGGAAAGGGTTTTAACTATAGTAGTGAAATGGATTTTTAGGTTAGGAACACAGCCTGTTAGTCTAAAAATTGGGTGTTATTTTCAGATCGATTTGGTAAAGTCAAATTGACTACCCAACTGTATTCAATTGAAGAAAGAGAACGGAAATTGAACGACACCTCAAGAAGTAAACTCAAGTTGCTAAAGTAAACTCAAGTTGCTCAGGTAAAACTCAAGTTGCTCAGGTAAACTCAAATTGCTAAAGTTAACTCAAGTTGCTCAGGTACAACTCAAGTTGCTCAGGTAAAACTCAAGTTGCTAATACTCAAGATCACTTGGAAATTACGGAAATGGCAGATCGATTCTGGAAGTCCAAGCCATCGGCTTTGAAAAAACCCACACTTGACGAGTTGTACAGACGTCTGAGCGGCCTGGATTATGCTCAAGTGGATGAGAGAATGGCAGTGATGTTGAATGCCATCCTCCAGTTGGAGGAACAATGCGAGTGCCGGGAGTCTGCGACAGAAGCGGTTTTGATGGTAGGCTACACCACCGATGGAATATACAATCAAGAGCAAACCAGGTGGCTGTCCTGGAACGTGGATGGAGCAATAAGGGGGTTCGACTCGGCAAGGAACCCTGGCTTGAGTAACAATACTGAGGATGGTGCAGGGGAGTTCCCACTGCCAGTCAGACCATCAGTCAGATCCACGGGCCAGAGCACGAGTAAGACACCATCGATGACACGGGCGCAGCAAACGGGGGAAGCGTATCCGGATGTCAGTATCATGAAGAGAGAGCTTGAGAGGACTCAGCGGGAGAGGAACAAGGCGAACCTCGACCGGGATCAAGCAAAGCTCGAGAGAGATCAGGCGAAGCTTGAGAGGGATCAAGCGCGGAGGGAACTGGACATGTTGAGAGCTGAACAGCTAGAGGCAGAAAGAGTGCGAGAGAATGCCGCGAATTGCGAGCAGCTGAAGACGGAGCTTGAAAGGATCCAGCAACGACAACGCGAGCTCGACATGCAGAAAGGGGCTAGGCCCAAAGAGCGGGTGGTGACCGGCTCAAGACCAGAGTCACGTATGGAGGTGGATGAAGCTCCTAGGTCGAAAGGACGACTTAACCTCGATCGCGCGTCTCAAGAACATATGAACGAAGGGTTGGAAGTGTGGATACGACTGAATCAGCGTCCTCCCTGCGTGGTCTAGAGACACTAGTAATACGCCCGTTGATGGACGTCGCGCTGCCTGGATATACACCGAGTTCGACCCCGAGTAGTAGTCAGGTGAGTGGTAGCTCGTCACGACTCAAAGAGTTGCACGAGCGGCTACAGCTAAGGAGTCGCGAGAGTCCAGCAAGAGTGGAGCTACCCTCGACGTGGGGGGAGCAACCTGACAGGAGTGTGGTGATCTCAAGTTACAAGAAGAATACGGAAGGTAGATACCACAGGCACAATCGGATGGACTGGAGCACGGCGCAGAGAGACAGAAGAGATTGCTTCCATGAGGTGGCTTGGGTGGAATACCTCACGCAGCCACGTGTGCCCGAGGGGGCGGTCCACCTGATCATAGGGGACAGCTTGTTGCGGGTGCTGACCCGGATCCAGTCCCATTGGCAAACGGGGATCTTGAGCTTCGCTGGAGCTGCGACGCCGCAGATGTTAGCAACACTTGAGATGCTAGGGATGGCAAGAGTATACACGGTGACTCTGATGGTCGGGACGAATAACGTGTCTAGGGGGGAAGCAAGGAAGGTGACGAGGCTGCACGACAAGATGAGCTGCATTCTTGAGGAATTGCGGATTCAAATGGATCCGGCCATTCTTACAGTGTGCACCATCCCTTACAACATGAAAGCGGACCAACATGCAATGGAGATGAACACAAAAGTGCGAAACCTGAACGAAATAATCAGGCAGATACACCAAAGAAGCGTCCTCCCCGTTGGGCTGTTGGACGTGGCTGAGCAAATTGAGCTATCTGCTTTCCCTGACGATGCATCCTCGGATGGGATTCACTTTGATAGGCCCAGAGGGGTGGAGTGGTTAAATGACGTCTTCCAAAGGCACATGAGCGCATTGGAGGCAGAGTTGCTAGAGACGGCACAGGTCACATTCGGACCACCCCCAAATCCACCCTTCTTCAACCCGAGGGCTTTATCCAGTCGCTTGGGTGCGATGGCCGATTCTAGAGACAGTTCGAGGAACAGCCGGACCAAGTTGCCGGGCGCCGCGCCCATGGAGGCTGAGGAGGCAACATAATCAACTCCTCAGGGATCAGTAATATCCTCGGTGGTGGTGGCGGAGAAGAAGAAACCGGAGAGACCAGCGGAGACCAGCAGGTCGAGATATGTGAAGATGAAGGAGCTGGAATTGGAAGACCTGGAATGCAGTTTAGAGTTAGCGAAAGCTTTGGGTCTTGAGCGGGTGTCGCACGAAGACTTGGGTAGACACCAGTGCGTGGACTGGCTGAAGGCTCACGAGACACATTTCTCGAGAGCGAAAATGATGGAGACGGCGGATCTGACTGGGATTCCCACAAAATCGGTGATGGGACCTATCAACTACAGACCTCTCAAGTCATTGGGGAGTCCGGGACTCGTGGTGGAGCCTCCCAAGCACCGAACCAGCATTGCCAGGATTAGGGTGGCCACTCCAGCACAGTTGAGGGTGGTGGACAAACTGATGGATCCGAGAGAAATGGAATTACCAGACGCCGCGTATGAAGGTACGAGATTAGCCGACAACCCCAGATACGGAAACCCTGCGGGAATACGCAGCTGGCCAAAACCTTGGCAGTTTATTACAGGGAAGACCCAGCCGCTGCGAGGGTGGTCATCGTGGCGGGATCGGACTTTGAGGGAACGTCTTCCAAGTTATTTTGGCCGGAAACTCTGATATATTCACTGCCGAGAGCGGAGCTAAACCAGATGTTAACCCTGGTGGTGGCAATAAAATCTGAGATGCCTTGCGAGCCTGAGATACTACTGTTTGCAGGGATGAACGATCACTTGCATGCGACGGGGTTTCTTGAGCAGCTCAAGGGTGATGAACCGGCACCGAAGAAAATCTGGGAAGCCACCCGGACATTATTTGCAGCCATGAATGAAGTACAAGAGAACGTTGCCTCACGATTTGGCTCCAAGACAAAAGTAGCGTTCACGACGTCCCCCGGGTACGCGAGCATGCCTCCCGCTCTGCAATTTGTGCATGCGATCTTGATCTTGATAGCAGAAGGGAATGGGTGGCGTATTCTGATGGCAGCTCCCAATCGGGAGCTGGAACCTACGAACTTGAGACTTCGCAGATCAGAACTGGCGGCGGCGTGGGCGGATGTGTCCCACGCGTTGAGGGCTTCTACGAGTTGGCTGACAGCCTCATCGTATTGGACGAGGTCCTCTTGCTAGAGATATCCAACTTCGCTAGGCAACTCAAGCTCAGTCCGATTATAGGGGATAATCATCCAGTGGTGACTCACCTGACGCCCAGTCTGTGGTTTCGAAGCATGGAGTTGACCATCACAAGCTCCACCAGTAAATTTAGAGGGCCGAGCAACGAGAGGAAGAACGTGGCCGCAGCGGAGAAGCAGCTGGAGTCGATGGTGTATCGACTGAAACAAGAGAGAGGCAGGTGGCCCTTCCTGACACCAAGGCTGGAGAACGCCACGGAGAAGACAAAAGAAGGTGCCCCACTTCTGGTTAAAGCAGATCTGGGATTTTCTTGAGGAGCAGCTGGAAGTGGCCGAGAAGAGGGAAATGACGGTTGGCAGGTTCGTCACAGCAGCCAACGAAGTCACGATTGGAGGATTCTGGAGGGAGCACGCAAGGGGTGAGCTGAGAACGAGGAGGGATCACGAGATTCTTGAGCTCTTGAGTCCTTGTTGGGGAAAGGAGTTCCTGGCTGGAGTGTACAGCGCGAAAGAGACCATCTTTGGAGCGTTCATACAGGAAATCTTGAATATGCCCATCAGTCTGTTGCTGGCACTGTACCTGGTTTACGCAAGGTACCTGTTCAATATGGGCCCAGCCGGGGCGTGGACACAGTCCGGATTGACGGGTACTTGGCATTGGTGCTTCTAACCCACGGGGAACTGGTGTCATTTCACCGACTGATGAAATACGGAGAGCCTCTGTCGATGGGGAGAACACACTCGAGTATTGACATCTATTCGTATAAGTGTGCTGCCGGACTAAAGACGCTGCTGGTGCAGTACCTACTGATGCAAAACCGGCACCTGGCTGGTGAAGAAAAGAGCCCGAAGACAAGAGATGAGTGGAGGAAAGTGAATGGAGGCATGCCTCTGTTGACGGACCTATGCCTGGCCATGAGATCGGACCCCATGGGGATGATCCGGGGGCTAGAGGAGATCGTAACCTATATCTATGGACCGGCCGTCACGTTCGCGTTTCCAGATCCTCTGGTGACAGCTTATCGGTACTCAGTGACCCACGTTAGATGGGACGATACTCAATTGGTTTCAGCAGGAGGTGCTAAGGGCACAGATGAGCAACACGGTGCTCTCCGGAAAGGTGAAGGATCCGGAGTTGGTGATATACAGTTTCCCAGGACAACTGCAGTGCAGGATGGGAGGCAAGCGCGAAGGCCCCATCGAAACCTATCCCAAGTTCTGGAACCTAAATCCCCTGACAGCAAATGGACAAGAGTTCTTGAGAATTCCCGCATGGAAGAAAAGCTTCGAGCTGGTGAAAGGGAGCTAGAGGCGATATTGGAGAAGGAAGTCCTGCCAGCAAGCATTCCAGAATTTCCAACAGTGAGGAGAATGACCCTGGGGATGAACAGCTCCCTGGTGGTCCCGTCCCTTATCGCGAGAGCAGCAACCGAAGAACAGCAGAAGGAGTTCATCGACGGCTGGGATCCTCTCTTCATCGGCTACTCTGCAGCGATTTATTTTCATACCAGCGATGCGAAAATAAATTCATGGACAACTCAAGCAAGAAAATGAGAGGCTCGATGCCCCCGAAATTCCAGGTGCGAGATGCCCTGAGAACACTTGAGCGGGCAGGTCTGAAAAATAAGTTGCCGGTGTGGGACGATGGCAGGATGATCGTGAATGAAGGACACATCGCACTGAAAGGAGACGAGATGGTGTTTGCCACAAGAAGATACCGGGCACCTTACGGACTGGAGCAGGTGGAAATGAGACAGGAGGGAAAGGAGCTGGATGCAGCAGGCCCATTGTATGTGGCTCTGACAGAGTTTAAGAAAACGGGTCCAGCGACATCATCACCCCTATCAGTGGACACCCCTGGGGATAAAAGGAGTGGTCCCGTAGAAGATCGATTCAGGAGGATTCTTGAGAGAAGAGAAGCAGAATCGGGAGAGGAGAGCATGAATGAGACTCTCAGTGAGGCAGGAGAGGATATGGAGGTGGGAAACTCACCGGAGCAGAAGCCATCAGAGGAAGATTTCACCACGCAAGAACTGTTGAAGGATCTGAGTGGAGAAAATTAGGCAGACAACCCCACGCCACCTCTGACCTCATCTCCCCGCAAAAATCTAGAGTTGCCACTGACGAGCGAGAAGCCCAACAGGGGAATGATCTTTCTTAGTGCGGAGAGGAGGGAGAAGAACACCTTCGAGGGAAACAGGGATGCCTTCTGGATGAGGATGCTTGGCGATAATTTTTGAGCAATTTTAATCGAGAAGTGGACGACGACACCACATTGGACGATTTTAAGGAGGAGCTGCGGGACACAGTGGCGAAATTCGGAGAGCCTGTCCTGATGGGGACAGGTCTGGAGGAGAAAGCTAGAGGAGAGCTGCTGAGCAAGATGGTCGAGTTGAGGAAGGCATCACGAAAGACCAAGGAAGACAAATGTAAAGACAGCTCTACTCTGAAACAAAAAACTGACAATGAAATAATTGAACATGTAAGGGGGGATAAGGTCGGAACTAGTAACATAATTAAAAGTACTAATATCCTTAAGGCTCGAGCAGGGGGAAGCAAGAGTTGGAAGGGTTGGATGGAGACAAGGAAGTCGAATCAGATATGATAACGACAACGCCCCCGAGTAAAGACGTGAGGTCTCGCAAGAGGAAGATAGACGTGGAGGGATTGGGCAGTCCTTCAGCGGATGCGGTCTCGGAGAAAAACTTGAGAGAGACAGCCCCCATGGTTCTGGCACGATGGAAGACAGCGGCCTACAAGAGTAGCTACGAGCCAAGGAAACTGCTCGACGTAGAAAGAGAGATGGAAACCCCCATCAGCTCAACAACGGAAGAAGACTTCAAGCCTCAGAGGACGAAAATGAAGCGAGGTTCGACGAGCGGGCAGACCTGGGAAGTGGACGTCGGCAAACAATGGGTCTCAAATGAACACCAGGCTACTGGGAAGCAAGTGACTAGCGATCCTCTTGAGAAGAATAAAACGAGAAACACCTCCCGACCGTGGTGGGTGGCCCTGGAAACATTGCAGGAATTGGAAGACTGCCTGAAGAAGCTCGAAAGTGGAGTGTCACGCAAACGACGCAACTGGGCTACCCAGCAGAAGGCTGACATCAACAAATTGGAATGGGGGAGCCAACTGAAGAGAACTTGGCAGAACTTGTTAAAGGATCATTTTGAAGAAGCGATGAGAACATCCTCGTCGGCATCGCCGTTGATGGCGAATCCCTTCATTAGAACCGCAGGACAACTGATGTTCGCTTGGAGCCTGTTGGGAATAGAGTTGGAGACACTGACTTCGTACGACAAGTTGAAATTGGGAGGCAAGAATCTAGAGGTGTATCGAGTGCTAACGCAACACGTTGCTAGGGATAACTCAGGCTTGAGTCTGGCAAGGAGGAAAGATGCTACCTGTTTCTTGAGGTGAATAATGTCGATGATGACTGATAGTACCATCCTAGCATGTCACCAGAGAGCAATCGGAAGCAAGACGCTGGAAAGGAGAGTCTCCGCAGTCGTCTTGAACGTGTACCAGAGTACTGGGATAGAAAAGGAGGATGGTTCTAGGCAGTCTCTAGAGAGCCAGAGGAAGTTAGATGAGATACGGAGATTCTACAGAAGAAGTTCGAGGAGAAACACGATGTACACCGTAACTTGGCTTCGCCAGGAGAGTACTTGAAACCCAACAAAAAGGGAGAGTACCAGTATGTGTCTGGAGTGATGAGGATGGCATACAACCCTTTCTTGGACTTGGAAGCTGGAGGTGCCCACAGAAATAACGAAGTGGCGGAGCTGCTGAAGTTCTGGACAGAGAAGATAATGGAGATAGACACTGTGGAGAGAGAGAGACCTAGCCTAGGTTTGATTCTCGAGAAAACACCGGAATTAATAAGTGTGCCGCGCTCAAGTAAAAGAGTCGATTTAAAAATGGGTAACGGGAACGGCATGTTGACCACTAATCTGAGAGTGGTGTGGAAATTGCTCAGGCCCTCCTGGTGTCCACATCCCCATGCGAGCCTGATCGAGGAGGTCACGGAGCGAGTGAGACTAGCGCCGACAGAGAATGAAGATTTGGCGACCTTGAGTATAGTACATAGACTGATCCTGCCTCATGTGAAGGAGTCAAGTGAGATGACGAGTGGAACAGGGTCGGTAAAGAAGATGGAGCCGGGCAGTTGTCTTGACTCGACGTGTGGGAATGGCGAGCACACCTGCGATGGACGATCATGCGTCAGGATACAGTCTTTCCAGAAAGAAGACCTAGTCACCTGGTTTGAAGACATTACCGAAAGGGAGAAAAGTGAGATACAGATGTTACGCGAGTACCACGGTGAACCTAGCAACAGCTCTGGGATTCTTCTCAAGAATGTACAGTCTCCAGTCACTGGAGAGGCTAGAGTCAGAACACCACCTGGTGACCGTGTTGAGCGTGGAGTCATGGCCCGGAGTACTGCAAGTGACCCAGAAACACATCAAGAGTTGGAAGGTTGGACTCGAAGCGGAGATGGGATTTCCCATGAGCGAAGCCTATGGTCTGCCTCTAAATGCGAAGTCCCTAGTGGTTTCAGTGATGGCCAACCTATGTGGCAGCCACTATCCATTACACATGGCGATGGTAGAAGTGTCCAGCCAGAGGATATTGATAGACAAAGCCTTCTCAGTGCCCAAATGTGTAAGACTGGCTCGGATGTCACATCATTCACACAAGCTGTTGAGGAAGATCCGAGGAACAGTGCCGAAAGAACAAAGGGAGACTTGAGTGAAATCTGGGGTGAAGAACTTCTAGGCTTGGAGAGCGAAAATACAAGTGACCACGAGAGACAAAACGTGATTGGGAAACCCATGGTAGGTGCTCCAAACTTGGAAGAAGTCGACGTGATACACGAGAAGATGATGGAACTTGAGCCTCTCCTAGAAGCCTCGGGAGAACGCAATCTTAGGAGCATCGACCTCACACACGGGGATTGTCCATGCCACTGTCTGGCGCAGACAGTGTGGTACCCAGACCACGCCAATCTCTGCCTGATCTGGGATGTAGAAGAAATCAGGTCGTTGGGACTACCCGAGCATCAACAAAAAGTGACCATCTTGGTGGTGAGCACAATGCTGGCTCTACGATGGATGGAAGAAAACATAGCAAAGTATCGGGAATCGAAGACGCCAACAGCAGAGTCGATTCACGCGATAGATTACAGCAGGAGACTTGAGTTGTTCGAGACCGCATGCAAGGTATTCGCCATACCAATGGAAGTCAGACACATGTGGAGCCGCTTGAGATTTTTTCCTTGGTTTCGCGCGACGTTAACATCCTGGTTATATGTGGAAACATCAAAATCAATATCGACGATTCCAGGCCGAGATAGGAACAGATGCCTTCAAGAGACCTCTGCTGGCCCATCGAAATGCGATCACGACGGGGTGGAAAAGAGTGGGTAGAGTATCCAGAGACAACACTAGAGCGAAGGAGTCGATACTGGAGGAGGACCTGGCGAAGAATGTAAGCCTGAGTCTTCACAATTCCTTCTGTTTGAACCGGGAGTCGTAGATGAAGAGCTTACCGAATCAAGCGAAGAGATTGCAAGAGCAAAGGGAGTGGATGCGATCCTATGAACAGCTGAAGGCTTGGGAGGAGATGGTTATCAGCTCCGATGACGAAGAGGCACTATCGAAACAGATCAGTGTCAAACATATCTGGGTCGGGTACCTCGAGGGCGAAGAACACGAGATGAGCCGGTGGCTCAAAAGGAAAATTATAGAGTTTTGAGTCTTGAGAGGGAGGGGGCTCGAGGGTGAACTCGGATGAAATCTGGGTTCACGAAAAAGAAAATTTTTTTAACAAATGAGATATTGTTATTAATATGCTAGATCTATTATATAAATCAAAACGCTGCATGACAATTTCCTGATTGAATAGGACAAAAGAAATTTTAAATTACCAGCTTAAAAAGCGAGAAATCATAGGTGCATGTGTGTGCAGATTTTGATTGCTGTTTAGCGATAGTGTGAAAATTTTATATGGTTGTGAATTTTGGAAGGTAGATAAACTTAAGTCTGCTGCAAACTTCTGTAAATGACCACTGGCACTGTATCTTGAGTGACACTCGGGCTTCTGGGGATTCACTGACAGAGACAGCACGCGATGAGGACATCGATCTTGAGTCCGGGGAGTATGTGCCAGTCGGTCATATCTGGAAGTTTGACCTTGAGGGACACGAAAATACGTAATTTTGGAGTGAAGTTTTAATTTTCAAAATTTCGAATAGAGCCTGTCATGCTCAGTTTTCTCGCACCAACTGAAAACACAAAGTGAAAAATCAGAATTTCTATCAGCTATTCGCAATTTCCAAATACAAAATAAGACACGAGTAGAGCTGTCTTATCCCGAAATAGGAGGAGAGATAAAAAAAAGAAGAGAGAACATCTATTCGAAACGAACCAGAGTGAACCTTCAATGGAAAGGTGGACAGCTTGAGTGTCCCAATGGTTCATACAAAAACTCCAATTCTAGAGTCAGAACTTACTTCTGTTATCAAAACTGATTGGTATTGAACTTAACTTGTTATATTCTCTAATTCTCGAGTTGCTTATCAATTTAATTACTCCTTGTAATCGAGTGCATCAACATGTGAGTCCCTAATTTAATTTTCTCGAGTGTGTTTTATGATTGTTTTGTTGAGATAAGGCGAGTTTTAGGTTGATCCATCTGAAAAGGTTCAAAGTTCCACTGTCCAATAAAAAGTAACTTAACAGATTGTTCCGACCATGTTTTTATCGGCGTTCGTGTATTTTGGGTATTTCGAGACCTATGTATGGGGACGTTCTTATTTTTTAGAGTGGGGGGATATTTTGTTAGTAGCCTTTAAGCTGTAACGGGTTCTAGTCTCATGTCGCAAGCGAACCGAATTGGCTCCGACCGTTTTGAGGTAGAAAAACACAAGAGATAGTGTCCCTGACTCTTGAGCCAATGGTTATAGGGCCTATTTTTCTTAAGCCTCATATGTGACCGAAGTAGGCGACTGTTATAGATGTTAATTAAATTCAATTCAGGACATGACAGGGAAGCTAAAAGTTCACATAAGATGATAAAAGTTTCAGTCCCGAAACCCCTCCGGATTCTCGAATCCACTGAATCAAGCACGTTAAGCTTGATTTCTCTATAATCCGGAAGGCTGGTTTCCACCCCTCACTGTTGTTAGCAACTGCTTGGCAACTATTGTAGCGACACAATAGTTGCAACTTGGAGTGGTTTCTGCTACTTCTGCTTTTCTCTGATTCTTATTCTCAATTTTCTCGCTGTTGTCGTCGTCGGAACTATCGTTGTTGTGTTGCTTTTTAGCTTTTCTGCCAAAATGGCCGTTTTGGACGTTTCTGAGAATCGTTACGTGTGACATTCGACCAGAATGAGAAAAATGCAATCTCTGCAGAATTCGAATTTTTAGCAGCCAGCCTTCCGGATTGGTGATTATTAAGAATTAAGAACGTTATTTGAACGATTGAACAAAACGTGAAGGTTAAAGGATTCGGAAATTGCTAATTTTTAAATTTTCGAAGTGATTATGTAACATTTCTGAGAAACTTCAAAAACGGCCATTTTGGCAGAAAAGCTAGAAAACAACACAACAGCATTAGTTGCGCGGACGATAACTACGAGAATTGTGATAAAAAACAACAGCAGATTGCAGGAATAGCACTGAACGTTCCGAGTTGCAACTATTGTGTCGCTACAATAGTTGCAAGGCCGTTGCAGACAACGGTGAAGGGTGGAGGACAGCCTTCCGGATTCAGAAGAAATCAAGATTAACGAGCTTGATTCAGTGGATTCAAGAATCCGGAAGGGTTTCGGGACTGAAAATTTTAGCCTTTTATATAATCTTTTAGCTTCTTGTCATGTCCTGATTTGAATTTAATTAACAACTAGATCCATTTTGATAAGGATGAGAAGCTAGGAGTTGTGGGAAAGGGTTGATCCATCTTCGATGGAGATGATGATTTTTATCTACTGAACAAAAACAATAGTAATATAATAAATAGTAGTAGCCTTGTTTTTAGGAGTGACCTCGTGGTCTGGGGATACTGAGACCCAGCCATGAGCTCACTTTTTCTGCATGTAATCTTGTTAATTTGAGTGTTTTGACCGAAGCCGAAAGCAGTAACGTTTTTGTCGACCCGATGTTGGAAAAGACCACCGAAAAGTACTGGCTTGGTAGAGACGGTGAAAAGCATGCAAAGCTCTGTTTAGACGTTAGCCAGTCGTCTTAAGACTAAGTTTTGTTTTCCGTCGATATGTATCTTCCGGGCGAATGTTACATACATGTTTTTATGGCGCTCCTGGGTGTTATTTTTTTTTAACATCATGACCGGCAGAACCGTTAACGAGCACTCCGCGCCGAGCGGATGCTCACATTAACTTCCTTATTAGGCCGAAACCACCGGGGCGGAAGGGTAGTTCGGAACGCGGAAGCCTTCCGGATTACCGTGAATAGCTTTTTAACTTAGTTAAGACCGAAAGTTCACGAACCAGGAAGGGTGGGGGGATTCGCGGCGGTCCCGTCATCTCCTGAATGGTTTGCGACCAAAAACACTTAAAGATATATATAAAACCAAACAAAAAGTAGTATAGTACCCATGAAAAACAAAAAACATAAAAAATATACGAAAAAACCAAAAACAGCAAAAAAGTTTTAAAAAAATCAGTAGAAATCATCCCCCCAGACAAGATGTGATCCGACCCCCCCGTTTGTTGTTGATAGATATATTGTTTTTACAGGTATTTATATCAGTCAGGATTGTTACGATCAGTTTTATAGCCCGTTTGTGAGGCTTGTACTGTAGGGTTACTTGAGCATTTAAGCACGTGAATGATAAATTGCGCTCAATCCGGAAGGGTCAGCTGATTTGCGCTCAATTCGGAGGGGTCTTGGGAGAAGACTGATCCGGCAAGCAGTACAAGGAGCAACAAGAAGGGGCTCAACGACAACAACAATCGACTGTTGGGTATCGTTAACAAGTTTTGTATCCCTTTTGGTACAAAAAATAAGATAGTAATCTGTGGGGGGCTCGACAGTGCTACACTGTAGTGACCCTTCACCGAACTGCGAATATCCGAGTTAAGCACCCTAATTCGGATATTAAACACACCCGGAGGGATATAGTATTACTATTATTATTACTTATATCGCCTATATTAATAGTCCTATATCGTTTTTCATTGAAAAACAACGAAAACAGACCGGTTTTTAGCGATATTTTGATCCCCCCACAAGTCGCGATTTTTGAGATATCTATACTTTTTGAAACGAAAAAAAGCGCTAAAGTAGTGTGTTACATCGTAACTGCACTACCATAATAGATAGAACCGGTTAAGTTTAGGTCGAGAGTGGTTGGAACTATTTTGGTACCGAAAACCGAAATTTCGTGATTTTTGAAAAAACGAAACACTATAAATTCAGAAAATTTTTTGAAATTTTTGAGTTACAACAGTAAAAATAGTTGTTCGGACAATGTCCACTGGTGAATCTACAAGTTTTAAAACCCGCTACCCGAAAGCCTTCCGGGTTGCAGAGAAATCGAACTTAACGTGTTTGATTTGGTGGATTCATCAATCCGGAGGGGTACAGGTAGCATAGTTTTTCGCAAATTTTTTCAACTAAAGCGTTTTAGATCGGGTCTTTTGCATTGAACTAGAAGAGTATAGGCCTTCTGAGCTCGGATCAATAATTTTTAGGTCGAAAGGACCAGATTTGCGGAAAAAGTTAGGCGGAACCTATAAGAGAGAAAATTTTTGAGTTTAGAAAAAAGAAGTTTTGGCTAATAACTTTGGAACTACTGGGCATATCGAGTTGATCTTGGTACCAATAGATCAGAAATTAGCTGAGCTTACTGATAGGGACAAAAGTTTTTCGGAAAAGTAAGCGTGAAAATTTTTTGAGATTGTTTTTAGCAAATTTAGCAGATTGTTAGTGTGAATTGTCAAATAAGAGGCTTAACTTCAATCCGGAAGGGTCTAGGAAAGTAATAAATACCTTTCCTAGTTAATTGAAAAAGCAAAATTGCATCGGGGAACGTATTCGGAGGGGTATAGGTTGAAAGAAGGAAATCTCCGGAAAGCTATTATTACAAAACCGGAGGGTTCCCAATCCGGAGGGATCAAAAATTTTTCAAGTTAGGAGGGGTCCGAATCCGGAGGGGTCCAAATCCGGAGGGGTCTTATATTAACTAACTCAGAGGGGTCCCAATCCGGAGGGGTCTAGATTCTATTAGTCCGGATGGGTTCTATTTGTGCCAATCCGGAGGGGTATTATTTTATTAAAGGACTTAGGTAGTCGAAAGAAAGACTAAAGTGAGAGGTATTAAGTTATTAGCACACAGGCTACGTATCAGTGACTGCACTGGTAACTTGCCTTTCAATAAGAACCAGACCAAAACAAAACAGGTCCGAACTCGGATATTCGCGACACTAAGTCTATATTAAAAAAAGCGTGATTCATTGGTGTGGATTGTAACATATTACGTTTTTGTGAAAAGAGACTGCCCTGAGGATTTCAGTAAGTCTAGCTCGGGCAGTACGAAGGCAGATAGGTAACACAGTACTCGGTGGGTGCAATAGACGCCCACTTGAGAAAATTACTGCCTTCAAAGTTTTGTCTGATTGGTGCAGCACCGAGTAAGGAGAGCTTTTTCTTTAAAGGACAAGTTCGACTATTGTACTGCGACCGACTAAGAGTACATTACACATACGTTTTTTTATAGAGATATTCATATTCTGTCATTATATATTTTTTTTGTTTTTCATTTTAAATCAACATAAACTGTGCATGATTGGGTAGTGAGTACACTATCTTTTAAATTGACTACTAACATCATTTTGTGCTAGTTTTCAAATCTTACGACCGATAATCGGTTAGTGTGAATAAATTTTATACAAACTGTACTCTGATAACATACAGGGATTCGTGGTCACTATTTAATAGAATCTTGTGAAAGTTATTGTGTTGTGTCATTATTATTGTTAATAAAACTATAAGGTCACTAGCAATCGAGTGAAGTGTATAGGCATTAAGAAGTGACAAATAGAGAATGAGTCTAGACAAGTCAAGGATACCATAACGAGGTAATAGCTCTAGGAAATTCATACCTGAGGAGCAAAGAAAAACGATGACCATTCCTTTTGTGGATTGGATCAAGCGATCCCGGTCCGACAAAGGGGAGACGGTTTCAGGCAGAATGGTTGAAACGAGAAGTCAGAAGATCTCAGAAGAGCGTAAAGAACTATTAGAAGTGGAGGTCAATACGGACCATGCCATGAACGACGACCAGGAAGTACATGGACTGGAAGGGAGAGGCAGAAGACTGGCGAGTGAATCTACTCCGGTAGAACAAGGCCATGATTTTGCCACTTCCACCGGGACACTGGATCGAGAAGAGATGTCGGAACTGTCCGACATCTCGACTGAAATAGCGGCAACTAGAAGATCTCCGACAGACAACACTATGATGGCAGGCGAAACTGGGAAACAGATAACGTCATCATCATTCTCAGAAAGAATGAAGAACACCTTTGGAAACATCTTTCCATTCAGCATGGGAGGAGGCGCAAGGAAATGAAGGTGAATCCCAGAAGGAAGAGGACGAAGAAGAGCAAGGGGACTTTGGGTCTCAAGTCAGCCTCAATAGTTCGACCCAGGAGAATGAGGCATACGTCGGAAGAGAGACTGGAACCATGGACAAAATTGGTGTAGTGACAACGATAAGCAAAGAGCCAAACACACCGGGCCAGTCAAAAGACTTCGCGATTATGACAAGTTCAGAGCTGCAAGCTGGGGAGAGTAGAAACAGAGGGCTAGGCAACGCATCGGCGGATCATGAGGTAGATAATGAAAAGACGTCGAAGCAGAGAGTCAAAGCCCGGATCTCGACCAGCACGAAGCTACCTGGGACCGACAGGGTTACACCACCACTAGTGACGCCACTCGTGGATAACGGGGCAGCACTAGAGGAAGCCTTTAACAACATAGTGGACAGTTTAGGAGAACAAAATGAACAGATGTCCATAAGAATGAGTGAACTAGAAAGAGCAGTTCACATTGAAAGAGAAAGTCTGCGGGAAGAAATAAACCGCAATAGACAAGAAGTTGACAGGAGCGAAAAACGCTTGAAAGAAAGAACGGACGAGCATATGGCAAAGAACTTGTCGCGAATGACAAGAGAGGCGGAACTGCGAGAGTTACGCTTAAGAGACGACATGGAGAAGTTAAGAATTCAGCAAGAGCAGTCTCTTGGGACTCTCGACACGAAGATAGACGCGATGATGGAAAGGCGAACTCAGGCTATCATGGATAGGTTGGACGGGCTACTAAGCAGCAAGAGTGGACCAAAAGAAGGAGAACCGAACTCGGGAGGTCCCAGCAGGGAACCGAGGGTGAACTTCAATGAACATCAAAAAAGGAAGACGTATGGATCCACTAGAGGCAGTGGCAGTTCATCAGGCTATGCCACAAGGGGTAATGGAGCATGGGGCCCGAACAGTAGAGCAAGTTCAATGGGGAACAAACAAACCTCTAACGAACGACCAACGCAAGGCACACATGCGACTGGGAGAAGTGATTCCGGTAACAGGGGGCACGCAAGCCCGAGGAGGGGTCATGAGGACACCCAAGCGGGAAACACTCACGGCAATTCGGATTGCTGGGATGCACCGCATACGGAGCCTTTGACGAGGTGTGAGGACCCTCAAGCGGGACACTCGAGAGATGCTACGGCAATTGCCACAGCATTTGAACCCCTAAACAGGTCTTTGGAGACATTCCTGACAAGGTTATCCAGAACCAATGAACGCAGTGAGAAGTCCAGAAGAGTCTTTAAGAAACCAAGATGCTATAAAGACGAATCTGATGGCTGTATTGATACCTGGATAGAGGTAATGAAGCTGCATTTCGAGGAAGAGGACTTGTCGGAGAGACAGGAATGCAGCGCGCTCACCAGCAACTTGGAACGGACAGCCCTGAACTGTGTCATGGCCAAGAAGCAATATCAACGTGACACTGCCGAGAAAATCTTCGAAATCTTGTTAACTCTTTTCGGATCAGGGTGCAGGGGCACCAGGCGATGATGCGCGTCGAGAAACGGAGGCAACGAGAAGATGAAACGATAGACAAGTTTCTCGATGATCTGGAAATGCTGAGAAGACGCAGCCAACCGGATTAGTCAAACCGAAGGATGAACCTGGCCGTAGCCTCAAAATTCATCGATGGTGTGAAGAATGATGAACTTCGTACGATGCTAGTAACGCATTACACACCACTATCAACCAATGCGCCAACACCAGAGGAGTTGAGGCTCAAGTCAAAAGAGTATTTTTTGTTGAAACCTCCTTCGAGATCTGGATACTACAAGAACAATTATGACAATTTTAACAACGGACCAGCAAACCAAGGGAACAATTGGTACAAACCGAGGGAGGATATGGACAAGAGACGCTCTTGTGCCAATTGCAGTTCAACGGACCATCATGTGTCAGCATGCCCAGCTTACAAACAAGGCATGAAGGCAATAGGCTTTAGCCTCGAGGACGAAGATGCGTCAGAATTGGACCATGAGGATTTCATGAGAGGAGTAATTGCAAAATTCGGCCCGAGGTGTTTCTTTTGCAACTTGGAAGGTCATTTTAAATCAGATTGTGCGCAATTCTGGGATACAGTGGCAGACATTAAGCATCCAAGACATGAAGAAGCTTTGTCAGGAGTGAAAGCCAGCAAGGCTCGACTTTTGAGTGAAGCGGAGACACGCAGAAAGGATAAACCTCAAGAGCTGGCGGCAAAGAAAATGCAAGCGGTAACAGAGGAGACAGTTGAGCCGGAACCAGCAACTGCGGCTGATGACTTCAAGATCGATTATAGGGCAGCCGCGAGGGATGCTTTAAATAGAGTGCAGCAGGAACTAGTGACGAAAGAGATCGAACAAAAAGTGAAACTTGAACTGGAGAATGAGAAACTTCAGGAGCAACTGAATACCTTCGAAGCAACGGAGTTCGAAGAAACGAAAGTACCAAGTAGTTTGAACATGAAACTTAAAGTGATCTCCGGTAAGAGGTTCGGCATGGTGCCGCAAGGAAACAAGATACAGTCGATAATCTCAGTGGCTGGACACCAGGTAAAAAGAAATCTGAGTGAACCATCTGAGTTCACTTTGATGCATTTAGACACATATGCAGATTATCTGAGGCAGGTGGAGCCACGCACCGAGTCGAGGGCTGTGCGAGCACTACTAACGACGGGTGGCCCTCGCATGAAGAAACTTCATGGACGCTACCTGGAGGTCTATGGGCCGTATCAAATAATGCTGAACGTGGATGGAATCAGTATCTACACCAGGACTTATGTAACAACAGATGATGACCAAATGGGGCAGATCTATTTGGGTGAAGAGGAACTCAAAGTCCGCAGGATAGGCCATGACGCCATGATGGAACAAGACGCGGTACACATTGGATATGAAGCAGATGTGACAGCACAACTGCTCGACACCAACGGAACAAAAATCGGAGTCACAGGGCTTCTGGACACAGGAGCGGTAGTGAGTGTGATGCCGATAAAAACTTGGGAAAGAATGGTCTTCACGCGGGAAGATCTGATTCCTACGAATCTCCGACTGGCCGCAGCTAATCGAGGAGCTATCTACGTGGCCCCATGGGAGGACGGGATCTTTGGATGAGCTTCCCGACGCCGACCAATTCATCCTGGGCAGAGATTTGGTCAGGAATTTTGACGTGATGATTGACTTGAACAACGGTCTGATACGGATTAGGAACCCGGATCGAAAGTATGTTAAGAGACCAATTAATAGGATAATAACAGACGAAAAAAAGGTACCAATTTTTTTGGATAGAAAAGTAAAATTACAACCAGGACAATCTGTGGTAGCAATTTTTAGTATGAGAAATTTGAATTCGTTAAGTGATAGTAAACAGGTTTCTTTAGTACCGAATCCAAATAGTCAGAGTTCGGTGATTTTAGGCCGGAGCTTCTCGGTAACGCGAAACGGACTGTGTGTCAGTGTGTTGTTGAACACACTGGACACCACGGTTTCAATCCAGCGTGGAAAGAAGCTTGGCTACGCTTTGCCGATGAGGACCGACTATGAGGAGACACAAAACTTGAAGAAATATAATGTGAAAGACTGTCCTTATCATGCCAATAAAGATAAAATTTTAAAGAGGATTAATGAATTAAAATCTATTCATAAATTGTTTTCAATGAAATCCGAAACCGACGACGGCTTATCAAGCTGCTCGAATTTTCCGGAACGCCCCTCGTCATATGAACTAGAATCTGACAAACCGGTTTTGCCAGAGATAGAACATGTAAAAGGGAAAATAGGTGAGGGAGATTTCGAAAAATTGCGGGACCTCCTAAATCGGAACGCAGATGTATTTTCAAAACATAAGGCGGATATCGGTTGCTATAATTTCGTCGAACACAAAATCGAACTAGAAGAGGGCGCCGTTCCCCATAGGGAAGGCGTAAGGCGAATGACGCCACACAAATTGGAAGCGTGCCGAGCGGAAATAGAAATGTTGCTTGAATACGACATGATAGAACCCTCGAAATCGCCATGGGCTTGCGGGGTAGTAATGGCGAAAAAGAAGGGGGACAGCTTAGATTCTGTTGCGACTTTCGTTACTTGAACGCGGTAACGATAAAAGATGCGTACCCGATACCGCGAATAGACAAGAGCCTATCTAAGCTTGGTGATGCCAAGTTCTTCACCACATTGGACTTAGGTTCTGCCTTCTGGCAGGTCCCTCTGCGAAAGAAGGACAGAGAGAAGACCGGATTCGCGTGCGAATTGGGATTGTACCAGTGGAAGAGGATGCCCTTCGGCTTGTGCAATGCAACGGCCACCTTTCAAAGACTGATGGCTCAGGCTTTGACGAGAGTGACCAAGAAGTACGGGAATCTCGTGATGTGTTACGTGGATGACGTAGTCAGAGCGACACCGACCCTGAAAGACCCCATTGATAGGCTCGATGAGGTCTTTGGATGCATGAAAAGAGCAGGATTGAAGTGCAAACCATCGAAATGTGAAATCCTTAAGGATTCGATTAAGTACCTGGGAAGAATGGTGGATAGGCATGGTGTGAGGCCGGACCCGGAAGCGGTGGAAGCAGTGTTGACATGGAAGTCCCCAGAACGGACACACAGCTCCTGAGCTTCCTAGGGTTTGCCAATTACTACCGAGAATTCATAAAAGGATATGCGGACAAGGTGTATCCGATGCAGAAGCTGATACGCAACAAGGGGAAAAAGTTCGAATGGAACGATGAGGCACAGGTTGCTTTCGAGAACATAAAGCGGGAACTGTGCGAAGCGCCAGTGCTGGGCATGCCTACAGAAAAGGGCATGTATGTTCTCGACACAGACGCATCGGTGGTGGCCATCTCAGGAATCTTGCATCAAGAGCAAGAATGGAACGGAAGAACAGTTCTCCGTCCCATTGCATACGGCAGCAAGGTCTTGAGTGACACAGAGATGAAATATGGCGCATCAAAAGCAGAAATGTTTGCAGTGGTCACCTTCGTGGAAAAGTACCGTGCATACTTGGGGAGCGCTCCCTTCAAGTTACGCGTGGACAACAGAGCGTTATCCTGGTTGAAAACCTACTCGATGGATCAGAGTTATATTGGTAGATGGATAGTAAGATTGGATGGCTACCATATGATAATCGAACATAGGATGCGTGATAAACACCAGAATGCTGACAGCCTCAGCAAGAAAATTGAGTTCTATGAAAGATTGGAGCAGAAGCAGGCCAATCAGGCGGAAATAAAGGAGGGATTCTCGTTTCTGGACAAAGAAACTTATGAAGCGCTTCCCTTAACGAGATGGTTGGATAAGTCTGGACATCCAATTCCAGGGCACCCTGAGTTACCTGTAGAGAAAGCAGCCGAGATAAAGATCCTATCCAATGAGGACCCGGTCCCCTTGGATCTGTTGCTGCGCTCGAACCTGGTCCAGCAAGAACTCTCCCGCATGAACATAAACAGCCTCTCATTATTGGATAAGACGGTGCAAGTCACACCGCAAGTGATGCGGATGCTGGGTGGATTATCAGAAAGAGAAGTGACCAGAGATGACCCCGAGTGGACAGCAGCAGTGGCATCGCTAACAGTCAGTGAAAAGGTGAAGATCATGCCGTCCAGATGACAGCACGAAGAGAACGAGAGGGATTGTAGGACAATAGTTCAGCAACTAGTATCCTCAATACCCCAAGAGATTTTAACCAGTACTTCTCACGGACAGAAAGAACAGGGGAGCAGCAAGCGAAAGAAAACCGTCACCTTTGTGGACCGGGATAAAGAGGGTGAAGTGGTAGAACAAAACCTGCTGCAAGACTATTTGTCCGGGGAGACGGATGAAGAGAAGAACCAGCGATCACAAGATCAACACCCGGGACAAGAAAATTTGTCCGGGGAGTCTGAGATAGACGAGAAAATTCCTGATGAGAAACAGGACCTAGAGAACAAGGTTTTGTCCGGGGAGTTCAGATGGATGCGAAGAAAGCACAGACATGATCTGGAGGAGCGTGCAGTCTCCAGCACAACCTCTTCGACGGATGATAATTCCCGAAGCTCAGGAATGGACACCTATTCAGATAGGAATTCGAGCTCGGGATCAGAACTGTCAGAACTAGCGATACACACGCTACTAGTGGAAACTCGGGCAAGGGACCTGGACAGAGAGGTGTACCAGGATCCTGACAGTGATCGCTACCTTATACCAAGCAAAAGAGTCTTTGACAACGCAGTGGATGACTTGGAGGTAATAGCGGTATCGAAACGCTCGATAAGCCTGTTGCCGCAGTAAGAGGTAGTCAGGACTAATCTTCTGCCGTTTGAACAAGAAACACAACCGTTGGCGAAGATTTGGTGCGTTAAGATGGAAGAAGACACACATCAACCCAACGAGCTGAATAGTCAGATGAGGGTCATGAAGACGTACTTGAAGGCGAGATACAGACTCTCGGACCTTCTAAGGGCGCAGAGAAATGATCGCATGACAAGCAACCTGAAAAGGTGGATCGAGAATGGTTCGCCGGATAAAGGGGACCTCGAGGAAGATAGTTATCGCATCCTGAGACAATACTTCATGGAAGGAAGGGAGGTTATATTTGAACAAGGACGGGATTGTGGCTTGCAAAAGAAGGGAGGAAGACAGAGTCCTTAACAAGTATAACGCGATAGTGTTACCGCAACTCTATCAGACAGAACTATTATTCAAGTCACATGATCAGATGGGCCATCAGGGGATCGACAAAGTATTTCAGAGGATCCTGAAGCGCTTTGAGTGGCCTGGGATGAAAAAGGCATGCGAGAAATGGGTAACAGCATGTCTGTCATGCCAACAAATCAAGGATCCAAGGAAGTTGCGTTTTCCTTTACAATCGATCGAGTCGTCTGAATTCAACGAGGTGGTGCAAATAGATCACCAAAAGATATGCATGACAGACAATGGTTATAATCAGGTGCTGGTCATGATAGATCATTTTACGAAGTATGCAGAGGCCGTGCCCTGCATAACTGCCTCGGCGGAAGAGACATGCGACCACCTGATCAATACGTGGATAGCAAGACATGGTTGTCCGATGACGTTTCAAACGGATAATGGGACAGCTTTCGTAGGAGAGCTTACGAAAGAGCTAATGAGACGCTCACAGGTCGCTCAGGCTCACTCCACGACATACCACCCTCAGACGAATGGCTTAGTGGAAAGACAGAATAGGACGTTAGTGTCGATGCTAAGAGTATATTGTTCCAGGTACATGACCGATTGGGACAGATACCTTCCACAGGTGATGGGGGCATATAACAGCACGCAACACTCCAACACCGGAGTCAGTCCACACATGATGCTAACTGGACACGAAAAGTCTTTACCCTTAACCTTCTTCTACCCGGAGTATGAGGGAAAGAAAACGTCCCCACAGGTCTACGTGAGGGATGTGATCAGACGCCAACAGGAGTTGAACGATTTGTGTAGACGAAATGCTCAGCAGGCACAGGCAAGGCAGAAGAAAAAATTCGACAAGAAAGCAGCTGGTGCAAAGGCTTACTCGGTGGGAGACTACGTATGGGTATTTCAGAACGTTATACCACCGAAAGGGACAAAGAAGCTCCTAAAAAAATGGAGGGGACCCTTCATGATTACAGAGGTGCACCAAGAAGGACGCTTTTATAGACTGAGTACTGGCCGAGCCGCCCACTACGAGAACATCAAGCCACACAATCCATCGACAGAAGACTGGTGTATACCTGCAGACATGGAAGAAGGGGATTATCTAATTATGAATCCTGCTTGTGAGGTCAATGAAAAAGGTACCAGGGAGTAGACAATGGAAACGAAGTCGTAGAGGAAGGTACGGATACACCGCTGGACCTGGATCCAAACGAACAGATTGAAGCGGACGATGAAACCATACCCTACGCAGAGGAAGATTGGCAGGATCCCGAACAGATACAGGCTCCCAAGAACTTGGAACCGAATCTTCCGTTCACGATACAGAATCGTCAGATGGACGGGACGAGACCAAGAAAGAAATACAATCCTTACGGTGACGACTTTGTAGTGGATAGGATAGATCTAAAGAAGATAGTGGAGGAAGTAGTGGGTCTAGAGGAAATAACTGTGTCACAAGACATTGACATAGTCGATGATCACGACGATGAGTGGGTTGACGACTGGTCGAAACCCGAGGTAGAATTCGACGACGAGCAACAGCATTGTGTGCACGTCATTGTGAACAAGACTTGACGAACCTGCGTGTCTTAGAATGGCTGAATGGAACGACCTCGGATCCTGAGGAGACCAGCGTCACGATTCAAGACGTAGATCATGAAAGCATGAAATTCATCAAGACCGAACAAGATGATCCTTCCTGGGCTGCCCAGGAAGGACGACTACTCATTCCTGCTTCTAACCTCGACTTGATACCCGGTATGCGATCGACGGGGACGTCGATGGATATTTTTGTCCGGGGAGTGGGGGTAGGACTTACCCACACTGAAAACTTGATAATAAAAAAATTAAGAATAGCAAGAGAAACAGGAGACTTAGAAGCAGAAACAGGCGAAGAACCTAAGAAACCTGACATAGGCAGGATGGTTGAATCATATTTTAACTTACCAAATGAATATTCAAGTAACATAATACTAACGGACAGTGATTTCATACTCACAAACAGAACATGTGGGATAGCAATCTTCGCAGACATGAGTTTTAGGACAGCATTAGTATCAGATTTTAAGAGAGAATACAAAAACGTGGAGTTCCTTTGGAACTAAAGACCAGGGATAGGGGGCGTAGCAGCCTTACCTCCGGCGGCGTCGCAGATACCGGGAAAATACTTATGCTTCTTGGTAACGAGGGCGACGGAGAAGCAGCACGTGGACCCGGAGAACCTAGTCTTGTCCTTGACGAGGCTGAGGGACTTGCTTGTGGAAATGGACGTGTAGGAGCTCTCGCTTCCAGTGTACGATCCAAACAGAGGAAGACTGCATCCTCGGGAATTGTACGCGCTTGTACATGTGATATTCTCTGATACGAATATACAAGTATATCTATATAAGAAATATTAATTAAGTATAGGCTGAGTGATGTGCGAGAGAGTGTTAGGCCAAAGACTAAGTTGTATGGAATATGTGTTATGTTATGTTATGTTATGTTATGTTATGTTATGTTATGTTATGTTATGTTATGTTATGTTATGTTATGTGTTAGGTTATTAAGATCATGGGTAAGTAGGGGTTAGTGACCATGAACAACTAAATGACGATCTTAGGAATAGATCCAAAGTTTGAACTGTCCAATCTTAGGTCGATTTCCAAAATTTTAGAGACCAATTGATTTTAATAAATTTTAGGATAAATATCTTTTTATCTGAACTGTTTTTAAGCAAATTTTAACGATATATGTTAAGGTGAAACTGACAAGTGTGATAATTGTGATTTCTTTTCTAGATCCTGATTGATCATTTAATTACTCACTTGAGTCAAAACCTTGGAATCGAATCGAATCAAATCAAACTTGAAAGAATAGAATGGATAACTTCAACATGGATGAATTGATGGACCTGGCTTAGGCATATGTAGGACCGATGATAGATGCGATCTATCGTCGGCTGATCGACCGAGACTTCGCTCTGGAGGACCCAGAGGTAGTCATGTTGCTGACCGCCCTGATCAACATATTGGGGCACGACAACCGTGGGGACCGCCCCACGGAAGTCCTGTTGATGGCAGCATATGGAGAAAGAGGAGTACTAGACCGCCCGAACATGAGAGTGATGAGGTGGAGAAACGGGGCTCTCTCAGGGAGTGACTTGGCGAATGAGCCTGGACTGGGAAGTTCTAGGACTTACCAACCAGGTGAGATGCCAATGCCCTCCAAGACCAAACCTGGGCTGACGAGAATGCATCGGGAAATGAACAGCGAGGCGACCTCGTCTGGTTCACCACTGAGAGCAGCTGTGCCACCAAAAAGGGCGAAAGTAGGACAGAAAGTTCAGACGAACCAAACCATGCAAGATCTGGATGAGGTGAACGATGAGCTGAAAAGTACGAAGAAGGAACTGGACGAGATGACCAGAAGCATGCTCCAGATGGAGGAAGATCGGGACATGTGGAGAAAGTTGTTTGAAGACTGCAACAAAAAGCAGGGTCAAGAGATTGAGCGCTTAAGGCAGGAATACAAAGAGCAATCGGAGCAGGTGGCGTTGACAACGGCCGTGGAGAAAGTGATACCTGCAAGGGATATTCCTCGTGGGCAGTCCCCGATGGAGCTCTTGACGCCTCGAGAAATGAGTCAAACAACGGAGACACGGATCCCAGCAGAGACAAATCGAGTAACAATCCCGGATCCTAGCGACACCTTGGGTGATCCCGTCGTAGAAAAACAGTGAGGAAACTGATAGAGACAGCTGGACGACTGGTGGCTAACAAGAATGCGCCAGGTTCCGGGGTGACTGCACCCTATGGAACGATTGACGACACGGGCAGAGTACAACTCTCCCAGACCGTGATTAGACAGGGGATAAGTAACGTGACACCACTCATGGGGAACTCGAGAATCCCAGAGAGGAAATCACGGAAGATGCCAGCGAAGAAAGTGTCTCGCATAATAGACGTGCAAAAGAATAATCAATTGAAATACAATTTCACGGGAGTTCCGGAGACAGATCCGAGGGCCTGCTTCAATCGAGCTACTTGGAGCCCAGCTATAAACCTGAAGCAACCACCACTCGGGACCTCTCATCTGATATTGGGAGACAGCTTAGTCAGAGTGCTGTCGAATTTGAGGAACTCGTGGGTCACCACGGCGATGGCCTTTGGAGGCGCGACGATAGCCCAATTATATCGGATGGTAGAACTGATGAATCCAGGGAGGATTCCCAATGTGATGATCTTAGTTGGGACGAATGACATCTCCAGAGGTTCAGATGAGCAGGAAGCACTATGGGAGTCGATGATGGTGTGTTTGTTTACGACCCTCTGGCAGAAATTCAGTTGCGCGGTACTGACCGTTTGCACTGTGCCAATGAATACGAGAAGCCTGACAGTATCAGGAAGAAGGCAAAACGAGGGAGTCGTCAGGTGGAATAACATCCTGAGGAACCTCGCAAGTCGAAACGCCGGAAGAATGATCCTCATGGACATCGAAAATGAGTTGAGAGCCATGGATCAGGCCAGACTGACCACGGACGGCATCCACTTCGACAGTATCGAAGGACAAGCTTGGTTGAATCGAGTCTTCCAAGAGCGGTTGGACGAGCTGGAAGCAGAACTCCTTGACACAGGAGTGCTGAAGGAAGAAGGAACAGTGAGTGATGCGGTGATTACCTCCTTTGTGCCTCCTAGCCTGGAATTACGCTTGGGTACGGTCCCGGCCGTCACGAACTACAGGCAACAAAGCTCCAGCGAACCAGGTCAAAGGACAGACGTACAGGATCGATTGGGAGAAGCGCCGATGAGGAGGACCATCCATCCTAGGAGAAGAATAGGACCTGTCAACCCAATCGAAGAGATAGCAGGCACGTCTAGATCGGACACTAGATCGGAGACGACAAGTACCAGTCGAGAGTAGAGACGACCGAGCAGAGGCTCATTGATGTGGTCAAGACCCATACCGTCTCCCTGGCATATATACAAAGACGAACTAATGAAGCTGGATCTCCAGAGAGTAAGCTTCATCGAAGATGCAAGGAGGATGCTGAATGGAGCGATGCTATCCGTCAGCAGATTGTACTCGATAACCGGCGTAGACTGGTTGATAGCCGCTAGCATAAATTTCAGCTCCACGACGGCCTTGAGATTTGCTGACTTGGAGGGACTGCCCTCTAACAACACGATGAGACCAGTGAATGCGAGACCGTTGCAAGATGTGAGACTGAATCATGATGAGGGGAATCGTGAAGAGAGACCAGGAAGATTCCTGACGACGAGAGCGCCGATTGGACAACACGAGAAGATATTCAGGCAGCTGACGACACCCCCTGGTCATGTGAAGGAAAGAGTGTACTCAAAACTAGTGAATCAAGATGGTGATGCCCAAAGATATGGCGGATTGACAGCGATAAAGAAAGATGAGACCATCTTCGCCGCCTATGACAAAGCAGAGATGAGGAAGGCCAAGATTATGGTAGTAGCGAATTCAGAGTTCGTGTACACCTCCAAGTCTTTGTTTTGGCCGGACGTCATAATGTTGGCAGCGGTCGACCTGGACTTACTGCAATCAATATCTTTGGCTATAGGGGTGCAAAGACAGACGGACATGAACCCAATTACGATTGTGTTTGCTGGCATCAATGACCATCTACACAGTAGAGGTTTTCTGAGCAGACTCAGAGATCCTACAACAGCAGAGAACGCTGTATGGCCAGCGATAAAAGATATCCTTGAGTCGATGGGTGAAGTGGTGGACGCGAGGAAGGAGGGGTCATTCAATAAAGTGGCACTGAGAGTAGTATTCGCGTTGTCTCCGGGATATGCACATCTCCCTGATGGACTGAAATTCGTGTATGCGATTGTGGCTTTACTTTCGGAAGGAAAATATGATGTGATCATATCAGCCCCGAATCGCAAGATAGAAATGGAGAACCTGAGGCCACTTAAGGCTGAACTGCCTGCAGTATGGTCAGATATCTCAAACGCGATGAGAGGATTCAAGGACCACGCGCTACACATGTTAGTATTGGACGAGGTGCTGGGGTTGGAACTGTCCAATTTCAGTCGGCAACTCAAACAGAAGTCGGGAATAGACGACTACCATCGAGTGATCGCGGCAATGTCCAACGACCTATGGTTCCGAGCAATGGAAGTGGCAGGTGAAAACACAAGAAGGAAAAATTCACTAGAGACGAGAGCTCATCTGGAGGCGTTGGTTCTGAGAACCAAGCCGGAAGCCAACCAGTGGCTACACCTGAACCCTAGAGTAGCGGCATTGGGTGCAGATGCTTTTGAGCAAGGCCCCGTGATGATCACCAAGATACATGCCTACTTGTTGAAGGAGGTGAACCTGGCGGAAAATGCCGGAGAAAAGACCGCTGAGTTTGTAAACAGAATGTGTCAGATTACTCTGGAAACCTTCTGGACCCAGGAAGTGAAAGGACAGGAGGGCTTTGAGAGAACAGACAGCATGTTGGAAGGGTTGGGAGCCGGATGGACCGCGTCCTTCTTGGCGAAAGTTTACCCGAAAGTCTCGCACTACTTGATAAAAGAATTCCTCCAAGCAGTAGTGAAAGTATCGATGGTGGAACTAATAGCCTTGTTCGTGACATTCGGAGCGGAGAGCTTCGTGAAAGGACCGGCGATACTGCTCACCGATGGAATACAGAACCTGCGGCTAGACACACTTCTGACATTAATTGCAATTACCCACGGAAACTTGGGAGGACTGATGAAACTGGCACGTTGTCCGGAGCAAATGAAAGAGAAAGTAAGGAACTTGGATATGAAGAAATCCACAGACTCGTGGAATAAGATAAGAGACCTGAGACACACTCTTATCCAGTATCTCTTACAACAAAATCGCTTTGGAACGGGAGAAGACGAGACGATTGAAAGAGAGGAAGATGTTAGACGACATGTTGGAGGCATGCAGCTGTTAACTGATCTGAGCTTGGCTATGAGAACCGATCCCTTGGCGCTGATCAGAGGAGTCACGGAGTTCGTGACAGTGATCTATGGACCAGCAGTCACGTTTGCGTTCCCTGACGTTAAAGTGGAAGCATATAGGAGGTCGGTGCTGCACCTGAACCTCATATCGGCAGTGGACGTTAGTACACTGAACTGGTGTGAGCAGCACACATTGCGGGAGCTCATGAGTGAAGATCTGTTATTTGCGAAAATATCGGAGCCAGAGATGACAGTCATCAATTTTGACGATCACTTCCGTGATCGCATGGGAGAAGTAGAAAGAGGACACATCGAGGTGTTTCCAAAGCTTTGGAATCTGAGACCCTATGATAAAACGAATGGTGAAATAACCAGAGTGCCTCGTCTCACTGCAGCACATCACAAAAAGAGAGAAGAGACGAAGGACTGGGGCGATTACAAGAAGCTGCCGGAGGCAATCCCTGAATTCCCTCTGATAAGAAGGATGTTGCTCGGAGCAGTCTCCGTGGTACAAACTCTCAGATTGAGAGCATTCGAAACCAATGAAAGGAGAGTAGGGAATTTCGTGGGAACGATGGATCCATACTTTGTGGGGAGAAATGCCGCCGTGTTACTGTACACACGATTTGCATACACGGATCAAGCGACGAGGAGGCGAATAAGCAACGCCGCTACTCCCAAACCTGGAAGACTTGATGAGGAATGGAAGGGATTAGGCTTAGCTCCGATGAGGATGAGAGGCAGGACCGAATTGCCTGAAGCCTCATTAATCCTGACTAGTGTAAAACAGGAGATGAAAGTGGGAGGAATACTGCAGACGAGAACCTTCCTAGCACTCTTCGGCTGCGAAGAAATCAAAGTGGTCCATGGAGAAGAGGAAGATAAATCGGCCGGTACATTGCTCATACCGAGATTCCCGGTAGAAGCCGACAATGATGAACAAGGACCCTCGAGCTCGAACAAGGATAAATCAGAAGGAGATGACGGACAGGGAGGAAGCCGTCAAATCGAAGAACCCATGCAACAAGATCAAGCTGGTGGGGAAGACGACAGGGCATCGACAGGAGGAACATCCAGCCTGGATTTCAATATCTTCAGTGATCTTGAGAACAATGCAGATGCGTTGGAAACGACTGAGCCAGCGGTTGAAGGCATCTCGACGCTGGAACCTCCGTCAGCCTTTATGGAAATGAAACGGAATTTGCCGGAGAGCAGCTCTCCTGGCAATTCAAGAAATAACGACCAGAGAATCCTCATGGAATCACCTCGGAGGAGAAGAATAGAGGCCTCAGCCAGAATACATTTCTTGGGAACGCTGCCCGAAGAAGAATGGGAAGTACATCACCGCGACCACGAGAGTAGGACGGGATGCAAGCTGGACAGAGTGGCGTTTATGGAAGAAGTCTGGACCGTGGTTCAAAGCTATGGGACCCAGGCTTTTCTGAAAACGGGTCTCAACCAACCCTTGATGAGAGAAGTACTTGACAAGCTTGATGAGTGTGAAGGGAGACTGAGTGAGTTGTTGATCGACTCAGCCACTGATGAGAGTGAAGCGAATTCTCCCATCAAGATGACACCGCAGGACGATGAAGGAGAGGTGGTGTATCTGTCAACAACCAGGAGAGGGACCATGCGATCAAAATTGGTGATTGATAAAATCAATGCGATGAAAATGAAGTTAGGCAGCAGAGTGATGCCGAGGAGAGTTGGAAAGACGAAGGTGGATTCAGAAATATCGATGAAAGCTGGTAACTCAGCGAAAAGGAAACGAGTTGAGGAGGTCATGGATTTGGGGCAAGGTGATTATCAATTGTCTGGCACAGATAGAATGTTAACTGATATAGCGATGGTGCCACCCATTCTCATGGCGGGGATAAATTCAACCGGTTATAAATCCAAAAGGAGTGACCGCACTCTGACTAGAGCAACCTTAGAAATGGAAATACTCAGCCAATGTGGAGAGAGCAAAATGAAAGACTTCAAGCCATCTCCCATGAATCATGGAAAGGGAAGTGTCGCAGGACAACTAACACCAGTGGAATACAACCGACTAACAGTGTCGGAGACTGTGTCGATAGATGAACCCACCGGTGGATACATGGAGATGTTAGAATACAGAAACTCGGCTAGAGGGTATGTAATGGCCCTGGAAGACGAAAAAGCCATGGAGGGTTATCTGGAAACGATGTTGCAAGGCACCACCCTCAAGCAGAAGGCGTACGGGACTTTGGCGTCGTCTGACATACAGGCAGAAACGATAGAGCAAGTGGTGAGCCTTCCAAGGAAAGCAGTAGTATTAAGGTATTTCGAAGAAGAAATGAGGACTACGCCAAGAATACATGCTCTCGTGGCAGTGCCTTACGTAAGAACAGAGTTACAACTCAAGTTCGCCTGGTGCATGATGGGACTGACTCGCGAAGAATATGATTCAGAAGAAAGGAAGATATCAAAAGAGGAAAAAGTTTTCCTTATGACGAACCTGAGGAATCTGATAGTCCAGGAGGGAGCAGCAGTAGCGTGTGCGAAGCGGAGAGACGCTCTCTGTTTCATTCGATTCCTGATAGAGCAGATTTCAGTACCTGCATTAAACACTTGTGTTAAAAAGTTGAGGGAAGGCGATGAGCGAACGAAAGCCTTATTCTTGCTAGCACTGCTGGATATGCAGCAAAGTAAACCCATGAGGGTGAACATGAAAGAACCCGAGGAATTGGAACCCATGAAAAAGATAGACGAGATCAGGAGATTCTCAAACAAGGAGCTGAGACTCACTAAAGAATCTATGGGAGCCTTGCCGAAATCCAGTGAATACTGTGGACCGATCAAGAAGAAATCGTATAGCTACGTATCCGGGATCATGGGGATAGCGTACAATCCTTTCCTGAGTGAAGACATACGCGATTGCTTCTTCGATTATGACGAGGCGGTGTTGCTAAGATTCTGGACGTCCAAAATTGTAACGATTAAGAGCGTTAACAATACACAGGCCAAATTGGGACTGGTCTTGGAAGAAGAGGTGACTGCACCTTCAGTACCAAAATCCGACAAAAGAGTGGAGTTGGGGTTGGGATTCTCAGATGAATTACTGAGAACGAGCTTGATGGCAGTGTGGGAATCGATGAGGCTATCATGGTGTGCTAGTCCCAACGCTGACTCAATATTACGGGCGACGCAAGACGTACAGAGGGAACTGAATGCAGACTGTAACCTGCGTGACCTCAACATCATATATAATGTGATGATAACAGCCTCTAAGAGCAACGGAGAAGATAAAGTGGAGTTGCCTGGCTGGGGACCAGAAGACTGGGTCAAACCCGGTAGCTGTCTGGCGGAAGTATGTGGACTGGAGGGTCACGTTTGTGGAGGTCTGGACTGTGTGAAGACCCTGGAGAAACAACACAAGCAATTGACGGTATTGTTTGGAAACGTAGTGATGAAAGCAAGAACAGAAACGGAACTGATAGCAGATTGCCATGGAGGAACCGAGGTGAATCTAGTGACTGCACTAGGATTCTACAGCATGTTTGGTTCTTTAGAGTCACTGTTGAATCTAGAACAGAAACATGAGATGGTCACAGCCATCAGTGTAGAAGTATTCACAGGAGTTCTGCAGACTGAGCAGAAATACATAGGAAAATGGAGGGAAGCAATCGAGACGGAAATGAACATTAGACACAGTGAGACTTATTGTAGACCATCAGGAGCACGATATTTGGTGGGCTCAACTTTGGCTCCAATGTGCAAAAGCAGATACCGTGTACATTTCGTAGCTGTGGACGTGAAGAGTACAAGAACGATTGTGGATCAAGCCTTCTCAGTGCCGAAGTATGTGAGACTAGCGAGAATGTCCGAGAAGTCTTACGAGTTACTATGTAAGATGTTCTCAGCAGTTTCAGAGAGAACCAAAGAAGAATTGAATTCAATATTAGGAAAGAAGTTCATGGGATATGTGAGCGGGAACTTCAGTGACTTCGAGAGACAGAAACAGAGAGGATCAACTGTCACATATTACAATGCAGTAGATGAGAATGATGAAGTCCACCGAGTGATGATGGAAGTGGAACCATTGCTGGAAGCTTCGGGAAAACGTAATTGGAGGAGCATCATGTTGACGCATGACGAGTTTCCTTGCCACTGCTTGCTGCAGACCTGGTAATATCGCAAGCGTAGTAATCTGATGTTGATCTGGGACTCTGGAGAGCTGCTCTCCATGGGTTTACCAGATTCATCACAGCCCGTAACAATAGTGATAGTGGGAGTTAAGATGGCGATACGATGGCTGGAAGCTCATGTGAGAGAAAATAACAGACAGGAGGCACCGACGAGAGAACAATTGCGGAAGTTAGATTGTCTAAAAGATTTAGATCTTTTTGAGACAATGTGCAAAGTTCTAAATATTCCGATGGAAGTGAAGAAGATATGGGCAAGAAAACGATTGATGCCATGGTTCAGAGCTAACATGACTGCATGGTTGTACGAGTATGCGAAAAAGCATATGTCGAAGCATGGCAGAGTGTACAGTGAATATCAGCTGGACATTGGAGCAGGAGTTTTCAAGCGAGCTCTCGTGACTCATCGGAATGCAGTGACCACCGCTGTGAAAAGAATTTCCAGGACGAGTGAACGTAGTGGAAAGGAGAAGGCAGAGATGCTGAAAGAAGATTTGGAGAGAAACGTGACGTTGTGTCTCCACAACAGCTTCTGCAGGAACAGAGAATCTAACGTGGATCCCGTACCTTGCTGCAAACAGAGGGTAGAAGAGCAGAAGTGTTGGAGGACGACTTCCAGCAGCGTCAGGATAGCTAACGACGTGTTACAAGATACGGAAACTGAGAGTGCAGAGTCAGTATCACAGGAGGAAGAACTGGAGCATTGACGAATGACCGAAAAGCAAGATGAAATTAGAAGAATTTAGAAGTTTTAGAACTTCTACACGACGAAAAAAGAAGAAAACAAAGGAGTGATGAAGAAAAGTTAAAACTCAGATTTGTTTTATGTGTGTGAAAAAACTCAAGTGAGAAACCAAGCAACCAAGTTGTAATGGAAAACTGAAATATTTAGTTGAGTTTTGAAATTGTTGCATTTATAAATTTGCATTTTGATTTTAGTTGAAGTGGCTTTAGAGACACTCACTTACTATTTATTTAGGAAGGCTTAAGTGAAGGAGTATATTTAAATATTCCAGCCTACGTGACTGTTTTTAATCAGCTAGAACTGATCACTTTGTGGTGACATGGAAAGCTTGAGTAATCTCTCGAAGAGGGAGATTGTTTCATTGTTCTTTCTAACCACAGAGTTTCTTAGTTTTATTATTCAGGACAATAACAAGCAAGATTTCCAAAGGGAAAGCATAGTAGGATAATTTTAGCTTGTTGGTTGGCAGGACTGTCCTGCAAGCCAACACCTTTCAAATCTAAGAGAAAAAGTTTTAATCAGGAAATTGACATTGGAAGTCAGAAAATATGTTTTATCTTAGGTCATATCCTCAAGGTGCAGATTAATGAAGAATTTGAAGGCTATAGTGATGTAGTATGATGCCATTTACATTCTGCAGTGAGTCGATGCGACGTGGATAAAAGTAATTTCGTGCATTTTGTAAATTCTGTTCGATGACACTGTATCTATTTTACGAACATTGCGTGATTCAATGAGGACATTGACCGGACTGTCCGGGGAGTATGTGACATTCGACCAGAATGTGAAAAATGCGATCTCTGCAGAATTCGAATTTTTAGCAGCGAGCCTTCCGGATTGGTGATTATTAAGAATTAAGGACGTTATTTGAACGATTGAACAAAACGTGAAGGTTAAAGGATTCGGAAATTGCTAATTTTCAAATTTTCGAAGTGATTCTGTAACATTTCTGAGAAACGTCAAAAACGGCCATTTTGGCAGAAAAGCTAGAAAACAACACAACAGCATTAGTTGCGCGGACGATAACTACGAGAATCGTGATAAAAAACAACAGCAGATTGCAGGAATAGCACTGAACGTTCCGAGTTGCAACTATTGTGTCGCTACAATAGTTGCAAGGCCGTTGCAGACAACGGTGAAGGGTGGAGAACAGCCTTCCGGATTAAGAAGAAATCAAGATTAACGAGCTTGATTCAGCGGATTCAAGAATCCGGAAGGGTTTCGGGGCTGAAAATTTTAGCCTTTTATATAAACTTTTAGCTTCTTGTCATGTCCTGATTTGAATTTAATTAACAACTAGATCCATTTTGATAAGGATGAGAAGCTAGGAGTTGGGGGGAAAGGGTTGATCCATCTTCGATGGAGATGATGATTTTTATCTACTGAACAAAAACAATAGTAATATAATAAATAGTAGTAGCCCTGTTTTTAGGAGTGACCTCGTGGTCTGAGGATACTGAGACCCAGCCATGAGCTCACTTTTTCTGCATGTAATCTTATTAATTTGAGTGTTTTGACGAAGTCGAAAGCAGTAACGTTTTTGTCGACCCGATGTTGGAAAAGACCACCGAAAAGTACTGGCTTGGTAGAGACGGTGAAAAGCATGCAAAGCTCTGTTTAGACGTTAGCCAGTCGTCTTAAGACTAAGTTTTGTTTTCCGTCGATATGTATCTTCCGGGCGAATGTTACAACGTCATCACTTCGAAAATTTAAAATTTAGGATTTTTCGAATCCCTCGGCCTTCACGATTTGTCCAATCGTTCGAATAACGTTCTTGTTCCTTCTAAATCGCCAATTCGGAAGGTTCGCTGCTAAAAACTCGAAATCGCCGAATCTGCATTTTGGCAAATTCTGGTCGAATGTCAAAGACTGTAACCTCGGTTACTATGATGTTTTCGACCTTCTGATCATATAAGAAAACTTAAAAAACAAAAATAATTTGCTTTCGGCCAATGTAAAATTTTTACTGAATATAGGAAATGTCCAAAATAAATGTACACTGAAAACAGTCATTTTACAGAGTAAAATCTAGAAGTTGCGTTTAATTTCGTCCTATAGTGTGGTTCCCGGCTACTGAACTCTTCGCGGGTGTTGATATTTGGCCTATCCGTACAAACTAACATGTTACTACAAAAGGAGTAATTTGCATTATACCCCCTACCCTAACGCTATGATGAGTAGTAGATTCGAGGAGAAATATCAGTTGAATTTGTTCTTCAGATGCTCATGAAGTGATCTCATTTGCAGAATACTCATCGCAATGTGCGCTGATATTCTCTCTTTTGATGAACTGAAAAATGGGACAAAATCATTCATTGAAAGTTTCGATAAAAAGTTTCTAAATCAGCATCACGCCGCAGATTACTTCAAACTTCAGGAGGCTCTGAAAAGCCGCCGACCAGTATCAGTACCTGACGTCTTTGATATTAAGAAAAAGAAATCAGGTAAGCACTCCTGTCCTCAATTCATAAAAAATTAGGTCACAGTCTTCAGTCATATGAGTGATGTTTAGATGATTTGAATGTCCTGATTAAGACCCTGACAAATATTTCAAGGACACAACTCAGGAGAAATTTGACAACTGAACAGCACCCTGCTAGACAGATGTGTGTGGAAGCACTTTTGGACCGCATGAAATGGTTGAAATCAACTAGCTTGAATATGCCCGAAATGAGATTCACTGCTCAGCAGACAAGTAATGCCGGGAAATTGTATTCATTTGGAAAAGTTAAAATGGCTTTCAATCTTTGTGTCAGGGGTTTGTATTGTCACTAAATCAGTACAACAAGTTAAGGATAAGTGATAATTTGATTCAAGTTTTCGGTACAAGTATGATAGTTGGGTCCCTTAAATTTAGATGAGTCCCTGAAAGAAAATTTCCAGGCCTTAAAATTTTCGAAAACATGGTTCGCATTTGTTTACTTGTGTAATTTCACAAAATTGCCGTTTTTTTTAAACCTGGGGACCCAACTATCATACTTGTACCCACGTTTTCTGTCACCAATTAGTAATGTCATGTTCTTATACCAATTTTAGTCAGTTGAGATTTTAGTGCCTGCGATTTAAGAACAATCTACCTGCTATCGGTGTTGATGGCATACGTCTAATGAATAATTACACTTCAGTTTCGGTCTATTAATTAAGAACTTTTTGATATCTGATGACCATGAAGAGTAGTCTTTGGCTACGAATATTTAATTTGAAGAAAGTCCGGAATATAATAGTTACTAGATAAATAAAACTGTTTGAATAAAGTTGAGTTTTTCTGAAATAAATTTTAGTTTGAATATAATCATCACTACAAAGAAATGAGAAAAGATGATAAAGTCAGCTGTGATCTTTCGGACGCAAATAAATTTTAAAAACTGAGGGTTTACAAAGAAATGCTAATTAAATGCATCATGAAGTAAAAAAAAATATTGGATTAACAGTAAAAAGAATAGACGAAAGTCAAATAATTGGCTATCATCAAGCATAATTAGCAAATTAGATATGAAATTGTACTCTTACTTTCATTGTGTAAATAAACTTTTTGGCGAACTTGGAAAATACTAGAAAGTGTTTCAACTAAAATACAAACCTCTGCTGACAGAAGGACTGTCTATGGATGAAAAAAAGGGTAAGTTATCTGTAAATTGAAAAAATCTTCATGCTTACATATGCATATTAATGCAAAGATTTAATTGACTGGAAACTAAAGATTGCTTTGTTATAGCCCTTCTTTCACCACTTAATGTGAAACTTTCAGTCTGGGATAATTGTGTTGTGTGAACTTCTGAGCATAAATGTGGTTTTCATAAAACGTTCTAGCAATTGAAAAAATTGGGTGATTAAGTTAGATCTAGAAAGATCCAGGCAAGAAAAATTGTATTTTTGGTTTTACTGTCAATCTTGATTTATCTGTTGACTATCTTCAATTCCGTTACCACTTGAAAAATTAACGGTTCCTTTGGAATAAAGTGATATAAAACGTTTTTTTTGTTTTAGAGAGAGATAATTTCTGCAAATCATGCGACATATTTTTGATGACATCAAGATACTACAGCGAAAAAGGCCCACCTTCCTTCAAGAAACAGTTTGAAAAAAATGAATATGGCCTGCTTTCATTTAAAGCACAGTATGAAACATTTCTGTCAAACGAAACTGAAGTTCTTAAACTTGAGCCCACAAAATTAAAACCAAAAACAGCGAAGAAGGTCAAAGCTAATGACGGTACAGTTGGAGTACCTGAAAGCAGCTTTCATCCACAGCTTTGTTCTCTTTGTGATGATGGCCAAAATATCCTTATGGAGTGGTTAGAATGGCTCGACCTGCAGGTTCAGTGCAATTCAGCTTTTGAAAGTTTCAAAGATGACGGTCGAAAAAGGACGGATGATTTGGTCGCTAAAAGATACTACAACCTCGTTTTCAAGTTCACCTTGCCATGGAAGGAATTCATTTATACGAATCAAATGGAGCCGAATGTTGAGAAAGGTAAATAATCTATTTATTTAAATGCAAAAAATTTTATCAAATCGGTTTTTATGTGTAAAAGAACGGAGTGATTTCATTTATATAGGTCTTGATTATTTGTGTGTTTGTTGTTTTCAGGAGAAAGTCTTAAAATGATCTAATATAATAATAAAGAATTGCATTCTACATAATAATGCAAGTATGTCCATAACAATGCAGTCCATAATAATGCACTTAGGTGTATATGCAATTTGTGTTCAGTTCAAGTTCATTTTTCAAAAGGTAGGCAAACTGCGCGCTCAATTACGAATTGGCGCGAAAACACGTGAAGTTAATTTACAATCGTGCGCAGACGACTTCAACTCCTTCATTCAGTCGAGTAAATTTCAAGAAGCTTCCTCTGTCTAATCAAACAACTTAAAGTTTCACCATTTTTTTTACGTTTACACAAGCAATGTTTATGTTATTGTATGAACTATCTTTTTTTCCAACCTAAGTCGCAAATATTGTTACGATAAAATATGTTGTCTATGTTGCCTTTGTTGGCTATGTTTGGGCTGACAACTTGATTGAAAAAGGAAACCTTTTTCAGTTCTTGCAATTGTATGTACTACAGCAGCACTTAAATATAATCTAATTTTCAAATATCAATGTCAACCAAAAAATCGAATTGAAAATCATTTTAGTTAGGTCTATAGGTCTTTTATCAGGTCACATCTCCGATTATCTGTGTTTCATACAAAAGCGCGGTGATTAGCTCATGTGTGCCTATCGTTTTTCAGTTTTGTATTTTTTTCTGATTTGGTGAACGTAGTCAAGAATGTTATATAGATTGTGATGATTTTGTTTTGTTCAGGAAGTTGGGGATTGACTTTCGATTTCAGTTTAAGTTCAGTTCAATTTTTTCGTTGAAAGGATACTATTTCCACTATCGAACAGCAAAAAGATCGAGAAAAACGTGATTGACTTCTAATTAAAAAAAAAGGATTTGAAATTTTGGATTTTTTGTGTGAGGTAAAAAAATCTATTGTTCCTCTTTTCAATTTGATTTAAACTTATCAAAAAAATTATCAATCCAAATTTGTTCTTGAAATTTAAAAAGCTTTAGGAGCATTTTTCTTTCAACTTTAATTTTCGACAATAGAAAATTTAAAAAAAATGGACTCTTTTTTTGTCGATTTGCGTTCATTGACTCTTTTCCAAACGTCTATTAGCTGTGGGTTAATATTTTTATCCACGATGGTTTTAGCATTTTTCGAGAGATATCATGAAAAGTCTTGTACCAGAGTGATCTATTATGCGCGAGAGCTTTAGTCATAGTTCGTAATGATTTTAACATTCGACTTTATGCCTTAAAAATTTTTGTTCACAGGACTCATCTTCTGAATGTAAGTATTAGAAAGGACAAGTTTTGATCTTAAAAGTGGTTATCAGGCCTGTTTGATTCCTGCTTTTAATGTTGATTGTAATCTTAACAGTTCGTAACCAAGCCTAATTGTAGTGATAAACTTAAGAAAAATAGATGTTGTTTCGACAAACTAGATATTTCAACTTGGCAGCCTTTCTCTACTAAGGGATTTTAGAGATCCTGTGTATGTACCTGACCCTAAAACGACTCTTGATTTTGAATATTCAGCCTGCATCAAACTTATAACTTGTAGTTCTCATCGTAGAACTTATATTTTGTAGTTACAAGAAACAGTTTATTTTCTTGATTATTTTGATAACATTAGATTGTTCAACCTTATCAAGTTTTCTGGCGGCCAGATTATTCAACCTTATCAAGCTTTTAGTCCGTCAGATTTTAGGAGTTTTTGCTCAATATGGCAGATCAAGTGAATATAGCTGATGCTTTTTATACCGAATGGATGTTATGCAATGGGACTTTTACAGTTTCCTTGTCGGTCAGTGAATTTGAAATGTGTTGAAGTTATGTTGCCATCCTCTAGTTTGCTTAATTATGGTCTTCTTTAATCTTCTTGTATGGATTGACCCTCGGTCATCAACGATCTGCTTTACGGCAACTTCATTGGTTTTCTTGATAATATCAACAAGCGACTGTCAAAGCTTGAAAGTCTAGCAATCAATGTTGAGGAAATAAAACAAAAGCAGATAGCGGTTCAGTGTTTAAGATGAAAACCAGGGTAGTGCAGAGAAACAGCCCTTTTTCAGAGAAATTATACGGCGGAAGTCTGCTGTAAATTTACGCAGGAATTCAAATGCTGCATAATTGTCAGATAAGACCGGAGAGAAAAAAGATATAGGCGAAACTATTTGCGGTTTTGAGCAGCTGAGAATGAACCAAGTTAAGCAAGGAACGGAGAAGACCAGCAATTAATTCTCGTCAACTGAGTAGCTACGTCCAGGAGATGTATGTATGTTGGTAAAGGAAATAATGGATTAGCTTGTTAATTAGTGATGGAACATTGCAAATTTAAGCGAGTGAATCCCATACGAGTTCTATTGGTATCAAAAGAGAACTCAAGAGCAATCGCTTTTCACTGCGTTTTTGCTGAATACTCTTAAGATAAGGTTGAAGCTTGTTTTATCGGGCCCGAGAAAGTAATATACCAAAAATTTAGAAACAGTGAAGATGCGAAGACGGTTGAAATTTTGGAGAAAATGTTGACTAAAAAGCTGAAACCTGCAAAATGTCAACTGTTGTCTGTGAAACGTCAGATCTCTCCGAAAAGATTTTCGCATGCATGGAGTTCCGATCCTTACTTTTTATTTCTCACCGAGACATGGGCAATAGATAAAGAGATCGATCAAAATGTTTTAGTTGGCTGTAGCCCAAAAGAAATAGTAAACTTATTTGTGCTAATATGAAGGATAAAAGATGAGGTGGGCTATTCCCAGAATCACCAAGAAACCGAGATCGAGAGTTATGGAAATGACATATAGAGATTCTTCTATTTGAAATCATAGGTAGAGATTCGATCATCATTTGCCTCCTTTATCGACCCCGCCGGAATCTTTCATGGTTTTCTTGGAGTTTCTGAATCACGTGAAATCTTAGCGCTCGTGTATCGAGCGAGTTATTATTCTTCATTTTAACATCCATTCCAACAATTCTCCTGATTATGAAACAGCGAGGCTCCTCGACGCCATGCTTGAGACACTAATTGAACAAATGGTTTTTTCATCCATCACCGTGGAGATTAACTTGATCAAAGTTTTTTTTCGCTAAGTGTGAGGATAACTGATGTTTCCGCTGGTAATTGTAATCTCAGCGATCACTGCTCTTGTTTTTTCACGATTTTCGAAAAGACAATGATGACCATCAGTGCTTCGTGGAGACGAATGTGTTTGTAGCGCCATTGCACTCAAAATGGAACTGAAGGCATGCTGTAGTTCTTAGATTGTCCACTGTCCTGCGTTAAAACGGTTGCTAAGAAAGACAGTTTTTATTTGATGATGATGTAGTTGTTCAGAGAGTAACAGGAAGAGAGAACGGCCGATGAAAATCGTTTGCTGCACTCAGATTTTGTCAAAATACAAGCGCAGCTCTTTTCTTCAAAGTTTAGTGTCGGCAGTGATTCCAAGCTGTTCTACCAGTCAATAAAGCATGTGATTGAACGGTAACACCAGGAGGTATGGTCGAGAGTCCATCTCAGGAAATTTAACATTATAGTTTCTATGTTTCTTTGACTCGTAGACTTATAGGGTTATTTTTGTCACAAAAATTATCTGCCGTATAAACAAGTGTCTGCTAGTTACCTTAAAATAAACTTGACTTGCTGGTCGACAGCGGCAGATGTTCATTTTGACTGAAAAATTTTCAAAGCTATCCTTTGCAGATGATTTGTTTGAATTTTAACTTGACATCGGCGGAGTTGCTGAACTCCTGATGGTTGGCCAGTCATCCCCATTGTTGAAGGATGCATCATTGATAGGCGTTAAGTTCAGCCATTTTCAAAAAAATGTCTGGAACGTTCCTATACTCAGCAAGATTCTAGAGAACCATGTAGCTAAACCTTTCATAATTTATCTCCATGGTAGTTGTCTGTTAGACTCAAATCAGTCTGCTTATTTATCTTAACATTCAACTGAATTTGCACTGCTGAAATTCAAATCTGATGTAGCTGCAGTGATTCATAATGGCAAAATTGTTCTTTTAGTGCATATTAACCTCAGCAGTTCCTTTGATACTCTGCATCACAGTTCTCTGCTTGCAATTTTGCAAAAGAGATTGGGCATGAAAGGGAAAGTTTGTTATTTGACTGACAGAACTGACGTAGTGACATGAAGGCGACAAATCGTCCAGGCGAAAAATGAAAAGAGGCGCCATCAGGCACCGTGATGGGAGCTCTTCAGTTCATTATTGATCTTCTCGTTGTTGGCAATGTTTCGAGAGAATTGAATCGGCTATACAACAAAAATGCTGACGACAGCCTTCTTTTGATTTTTGAGGCTCGCAATGGTGATGATCGAAAAAGCTTAAGGGTTAAAAGATGTTTAGGCTCTTTAGCACCAGCCCATAATGAGAAGATAATTGAGTTGCTTGTCATATCAAAGAAATCAAGACGGATTGTTTGGCCGCAGATTGTAACATTTTCAGGTAAAAATATTTATATGAAAATAAACCCAGAAAATTAGGGTTTTGTGCTGAAAATTTTTCAATGAACGAGCAGATCAATTGTGTTGGTGGACTATGTTACTGGCAATTTAGGCACCTCCGAAAAATAAGGAGGTATCAATCAAAAACGCTGCTCATCTAGCTCAATTTTTTGTTGTTTATATGCAGGATTACTGTAACAGCCTCTAATTTGAATCGACTGCTGATCAAATTTACAACCTTCAGCGCGCTCAGAATGCAGCTGCTCGTTTTGTTATCTGCTTTGGAACGACTTTCATATTAACCCGACTAATTGAACTAGATTGGCTGCCGATTAAGTCTTTACTTATTTTAAAAATTGCAACGCTTGTTTTCCGAATTCTAGGAGATTAAAACAAGCAAGTAATCTCTGCATTAAGTTGTTGCCGCTGTTGCGCTGTGAAGGAACAGGTGAATCATTACTCCAAGCGAGAGGAAGAACGAAATATATCCAGCATTTTTTTCTTTTCTGCTGCTGCCGTTTGTAGCGCTTTGTATAAAAGTTGTATATATTTTCGAACTTTTTTTTCAAAGTTTGATTTTTTTTCTTCAAAAAACGACCTTGCCTTGCGCTCAGTGACTCTCTTTGAACTGTCTCTTGGCTAATTTCAATTTTTCCTGGTCTGCGAAGGTTGTAGCTATGTTTAGGCGGCAACATGCGGTATCATGAAAAGCTTTCTGCGGTATCAGAATACCTGTATCAGGGTGATATATCATACTCGAGCCGTTTCAGTCGTAATTCGTAATGATATTTACACTTGATTTTTTCCCGTAAGAAACGTAGTTCACAGGACTCATCTCCTGGTATCTTCTGTTGAAAATACGCGAACAGTCAAAATCTGAGCATGAAAGCATATTAATCATCCGGAATATGCAAACCTTGGTTTTTATGTCGATGGTAATTTTACCAACTCGATTTGTAACGCAAACAAAACAAGCTTGCGATTTTTTTGTTTTAATACAAATTTCGATTTTATCTAATCCAACTTGCAAGTAGAAGGGTTAAATTTGGCGGTAAGTTTGCTGCTTAGCTTGAACAAAAGCCATGCTAAATTATTAACATGTGTTTATCTGCGTTGTTTTGGATACCGTTGTGATAAAGACTCCTAATCTCCAGGTTGGAGATTCATTTCCACCGCTTCGTATTTATTTACGAGGCAATTTTTTTATCTACCGATGATGCCGATATTTCTTTCTATCTTGAGATTGCACAGAATAAGCTAGTTGAATGTAGCAAATGAATGAAAGTTTTGTAGCAAATGAATGAAATACAAATGCCTGGTTGTATTGTACGATACAATTAACTTGCTACCTTGGTCAGATGAAGGAGAATTGGGTATTATTTTTGGCGCCAGATAATTTTGTTTGACATTCTCAAAAGCGTCTTTAATCTACAGATCAAGTTTTTCATTTAGCTGTATTTGATTATGTGAATACTGAATCTACTCAATTCATTAATTTGGGTTTTAGCTGTTTTTGACAACCATCCAGTATACGCAGTCTCTCCCGAGTTTGTGTTTGAAACTCACTCCAGACAAGATATAGATCCTGATGGTTTTTATCTGTGGAAATTAGCTTTCGGCTCTTTCGATCGGGCCCAGACTGTCTCGGATATTGTGGACAAAATGCTGATGCCCAGATTCAAAGGAGTTCTGGTAAATGCGTTGGAGGTTGGTTTTGATTATGCAATTCGACATACTGTCTTTGATTTATTTGTGTTACAGCTGGTCAATATAGTTTTTCCTTCGTTTTAGAAGTTGCTAGTTTAAAAATCCGTTTGAGGTGCTACCAAATTGCTCATAAATTCCGGTTTTTAAATTTGTTTTTTTAGAGTTTTAAATGATTTGATAATAAGTAATGGCGCGTTAATCATCGTAATCTAAATAAGCTGACTGCCGTCTGAAGATTTTCGTTATAAATTTTTATATTTTTCAATCTTAAAAAAACTTGAATTGATGTAATGGATCATGTTGGCAATTGAATCTCTGTTTGAAATTTGTAAGTTGAAATTTTGAAAGTTGAATTTAAGTTAAATGTAAATTTTTCAGGCGATAAAAAGCTCAGGAAGCCATGAAACGCCGAAAGCGTGCACGCCAGATGAAGCTGATGATTTGATAACGATGTCCACTAGAGATGCTATCTTCCACGCCATTAAGTCTTTACTACAAGAGTTGAGAAAAATACCAAAAGGTTGAAATGTTTAGATGTTATCCCGAGGTGAAAAATAGTTTGGTTTCACCTGGAAGTTTTTGGCTATAGTTTAAATTGAGTTTTTCTTCAAATTTTTATTTTTGAATTTTCAATTCAATTATGCCCTAGAACAATTGAAAGTAAAATCGTATAACAATTAAAATACCCCTCCGACACACACACGCACACAAACCCGCAATAGTTCAAACCGCTGGCGACCTAAAGGGCCCCCGTAGGCGTTGATTAACGTCATCAATATAAGAATAACCGACTCTAAATTGACAAAATTTTCTCAAGGTGAAGTTAGGCGTCAGTCTATACTCAAATTGAGATGAGGGGGACTTTTTGTGAAAGACAAAAATATTGCTCGAAATGTCACTTGACCAGATTTTTCAAAAATCCTAAAACTTCCCCTGCCTACGTCAATATTGTTTCAGGTGATCGAAAGCGACGAACTCCCAATATTCGGACAAGTTTTGATCCAAATTCAATGACAGCAGACGAGTTAGTGGGGGGGCCTCTAAGTGTAGGAGAAAAAAGTAAAAAAAGAATCTGGAGTTGGTTTCAAGACATCTGTGACTCCATTGACTTGCAGAGATCGTGAGTGAATACATACGTCTTTCAGGGTTAATTGTTATAGAGCTTAAATTATTATTATTTTTTTGCTATTATGGGTAGCGTTTTTCTGAAGTTTTGAACGGTATTTTTGGAGTTTGATGGATTACCACACTTGCGATTAGCAAGCGTTATCAAATCGGAATATAGAATTTTTTTTGGGTTAACAACTAGCTTAACAGAATCACTTGAATTTATTTTACCTTCTATTTATATGAAATAACAAGTTTGACGTTAATTTGCGCATGTGGCGAAGAGCTAACAGCCCTACCTGTATAGACAAAGGTCTTATGTTCGAATCCGGCCAGGACCTGTTTTTTTTTTGCAAACGAAAAATTGTCCGCGCGTCAAAAAATTGGTTAGGTCTCAAATGGCATTAATCTCAGTGTCAAAGATATTGAAAATTTCTCAAATGGCATAAACTTCATGCAAAAGTTGCATTAAAAAAATTCTTCGTGAAAAATGTGAGAACATTAGTCAAGTTGTCAATTCAAATATTGATTGACATTTTAGCTGAAAATTTTTTTTTATTTCAAGCGAAAAGCATAAGCTTACGGTTATTTATAAGCTTCTTGTGGTCAATTTTTCCGATAAATTGGTCGGCTAAAATTTGTTTGGAAGCAATATGAAATCAAATCTTTTTCATATTTTTTCGTTCCTGACAAAATGTTTGAATTAGAAAATGATAGAAAACGTTTGAAATAGAAACGCGTGTCTGCTTGTTTTTTATCGGCTTAGTTACCGCAGCACCAAATTTGCCTGATATTTTGGCTTTTTTCTTTAATTGAAAGGGAGCTCATTGTATTTTGAATTAGGGAAAGTAAAGTTCAAAGAAGTTTTTTTTACTATTTTTGATTTTTTTATGTTGTTTATGATAAAATTATGGAAGTTTTTTTCTTTAAAAATTCAAGGAGTGTTCAGTGCATTTGATGGAATGGTAACACCCATGCTTGAGGCGGCAAATCTTGGAAGTTCGATTTCAGTCGGGATCTGTTTTTTTTGCTGAAACTGAAAATTTTCGGCCAATTTAGACTTTCATGTCTGCTAACTTTTGTCGGCTCAGTTCAGCAGAAAAATCGGTTATTTGTTAGCGTTTTGAAAGCTCTGTAAAGTTTCAAATGGTGCAGGTTATTTTGTTCCAGGAAGCGTGTTGCTTTATTTAATGGTAAAGTTATTTTCTTCCAGTTTTTTCTTCCAAATTTTGATTTTTTTTTTCATTTGCTTGTAATCATAGTCAAAATCAGAAACATCTAATCATAGTCGCCCATTTTTGTATCGCAAGTGGCGCGAAGCTCAATTTTGCCTCTATCTGTAAGAGAATATAATAATAGCTGTGAAATCTGCAGGATTGGCTGATGTGAGGTGTTTAAATTTTATTTGAATGCGGTATTTTTAGGGGTCGAGAGAGCACCAAGGATACTATAGTGAAGCGAGAAAACTTCGGAAGGATGATCAAAGACGGAGTTCACATGGGAATAATGACGAAAGACCAATCCGAAAGAGTTCTCTCTGAACAACCAGTAAGTGTGTATATGGCTCTTGCTTTTTTTTCAAAAATTGATTTCATTTTGATTTCTGAATTGTTTTAGTCATTAGTTTGCGAATTCAGGGTGACGCTTTCAGTTTTTTGTTCAGTTTTTTTCCGATGTTTCTGAGTTTTTATGTTTTTTTAATGTGATAATAAACGCAGTGATATTACTCTTTTTAGGCCCACTTTTTAATTTATTTATTTTCAGGAAAAAGTCCGCGGTCAAGTTGTGTTTTTGCGGTCAATATAATAATTTTTTAAATTTCCTGTACCGAAAGAACAAATCGCGCTAAAATATTGAATGACTTTGTTTCGAACGTAGACTTCAGTTTTGAGATTTCCCTGAATAAAAAAAAATGACCCACTTTTCTCTAATTGGGTTAGTCCTATTTCTAGTTCTATCTTAAAAGATTGTTGAAACTCAAAAGGCTTTAATATGAAGGGTTTTTTTTCTTCGAAATTTAAAAACATTCAATCATTTCTTTTCGTTGTTTAATCATGTTTTTTTCTCATTTCCTTGTTCATTGACACTGGCTATGTTCTGATGATTTTAAGTGTTAATGAACAAAATTGCGCATTTTAAGGTGAGTGTGTTTTTTTGTCTCATAGCAAATGTTTGTTCTCAAGTTTTCAAGCTTTTGTATTTTGTTTTGACCATTGAAATTGGGGGTGGAACTTTGTCATCGGGTGTGTTTAGTTTTTGCTTACTACGCAAATCAGGTCCCACAAATAACCATTGAAATGGGTCGAGTCGTATATCATATGATTTGAACATCAAAAAATTTTCAAAAATTTGTTCCAATATCGAGAAAAGCCCGTTAGAAATTTTTCATTTGTTCTAATTTCGCGCGATTAGGCGAGCGAGGCGAGCATGCTTGTAATAAAGTTATTACACTAAAGAACCTTTTTTTTCTAATCTAAGTCACAAATCTTGGTGCCACTTTTGGGGCACCGTTATAGTTTTCTGATAGCATGTGCTTTGACATTCGAATATTAATAAGTCAACACAGATGATGCATTTTTAAGAGTAATGTTCGTAGTGAAGACTTTTATATAGGTCTTGCTGATTTTTTTCCATGAAACCTTCTTAAAATATTGTTGAAATTAGGTATATATACACATTTTGAGTTCAATTGAAATTCATCTGCTGAAAGTGACGTTACTAGCACTCTCCAAATACGAACGTGCAAATGGCGCAAAATTCGTGAATGATTTCTAGTCTCGAAATTGGAATTTAATTTTTAGAATTAACCCTCCAGTTTTCTCAAATTTGGTTAATTTTTTATCGAAAAAGTACCAATCATAATTTGTTCTACCAAGGGCTTCAAAGGTATCTTTTTTTTGAACCTCGAAAGTTGAGTTTTTGTAAATGTTTAATTGGATTCATTGACTCTTTTCCAACGGTCTGTTGGTAATGTTTGTTTGTGTAGATTTTTTGAATTTCAGCTTACAAATTCATTTCCGCTCGGAGCGTCTAATACGCTCAACAATCTAAATAAGAATTGGCCCAAAATAAATCCGTGATTGGAATGTTTTCATAATAATAAATAGAACGAAAGTAAAAACTTGACTCAAGGTGCATGGTATTTTTCATTTTAATTTAACACTGTGCTCACGTCTAACTCATCTTTGTAAATTTTGATAACGAGTGTAGCATTAATTTAGGCGGGAACAAGATATTTAGGTTGGCGAAGTGCTCACGTGTACCTTTTGTTTTAGGCGGGAGTATTCCTCCTGCGGTTCAGTACCTCGTGTCACGAAGAGTGCTGGGTTGTTTTGTCGCTTGTAGCAGAAGCAGATATTGAACATTTCTCGTTCCCAGTGGTACAATCACAGTCGGGTGAAAACCAGGAAAATGTTGCTCTTCGCATTCTAAATAAGATGGAAAGCTTTAGTAGTACTAGTGGATGTAAGTTCAGAAATTGGTGTATTAATTTACAAAGTTTCTATAAAAACGTATTGTTTGTGCATAGCGCATCAGGATTCACCACCCTATTAAAATAACAATGAGCTTTTTAGTTTCCAGATATATTTTATATCTGATTTAGAATCCTTAAAATTACTTCAGCAAAAAGCCACAGATGTATGACTTAAACATCAACAGTCACACAGTGTGACCATTTTTATAGTACGAAACATTGGTGATCCGAGTCAAACTGAAAATAATTTGATGAATCATTTCGTTTTACAATTTTTTCAAAATCTTAGCAATGTTACCACGCAGATTTGTCTCACTGAGTCCTTGTTCTCGTATTGTGTATAAGATTTATCGGAGGTATGTTTGAAAAGCGCACACTTCAATTGCAGAACTATGAACTGGGCGCTGAGTTTTAATCAACTTACCTTTGATTTGCAAATAGATGATTCAGCACTGTCAATGTATGGTACAGTTCTTAATTTTACAAATTTGCGGTAAAAATTTTGGACAAATACTGATTCGCTTACCGACATCAATAAGGGTAAAAAGTTTGTTAATTGCAACAAAAGTTGTGTTTTATGAATCTTTGGACTTGTGAACGTTCTAGAGACGGTGCGTTTGCATCTGGCAGTTTCCGGGACTAGTTCAATATCGCGGGAACAGTATTAAATAGATTTTTTCAACCAGAAACTAAGGAGAAAGTTAGAAAACAATGTAATCAAAAATTTTGAGAATATCTGCGAGTGTTTGTGTTGTAGTACGAGGCAATTTTTTAAACTTTCCTACATAATTGGCCGAGTGCTAGTACAGTTTCAATATTAGTTTTTGGACTTCAAATATGACGTGTTATCACAGCGCTAAACTACAGCATCCATTCTAAGTAATTATGACAAATATAGGAGCGGTTCTTGGGTTTGTCATTCTCTGAATCAAGCGGTTTTCTGGTATGAGCATTACTATTTTGGACTTCTTTTGAACGGCTACTGGTGCACGTATAAATCAAAGTTATTTGCCTTTTCAACAGTAAGTTCTTCTAATAAATTTGCCAAAAAAAAACTTTTGATTTCAAACTTGAGTTGCACAGTTTAGAGCACGAATAATTAGTTATCGACTTCATTATCTGTATATTGCTCTTATTGTTCGGTAATTTAATAGCATGTGTTATATCCGCTTTTTTTGGTGGCTGGAAAGCGATCAGTGCAAATGTGGAGACCTTAGATTCGAACTCAGGGTTTGGTGGTTCGAATCCTGTACGTGAGATTTTTCGTCCAAGCTTTGTTTTTGTATTTTTAAGTGTAAAAGAACAAAATTATTGTCACCTATGTAGGTTGTTATAATTCTTTCCCCTTTTTCTGGAAAATGTATTTCAAAAATGGACTTAAACTTACTAAATTCCCAGCGGGATGAACAAATTGCCTATTGTTCCACTTTTCTTTTGACGGGATAGTTTGAAAAGAAGAGTGCCAGTCATAAACAACTCTTTAAAATCAAGCACTTCAACGTGCTTCATCTTTTTGCTTTTGTTTGCGAACCACAGATGTCTGTTGAAAAAAATACTTTCGCTTAAGTTTTCTGTTAAATCATTGTAAAATCAATCAGCTTCTGAAAATTAGCTTTTCGTATTTGAACGTAAGACCATCCACGAAAGCATTTCACCCGCTCGTAGGCTCAATGATTTAAGGTTCTCATTTGTAAATTTTTTGATTAGTATTGTCACGAAAATCAGACGAATTTGCGATATCGCCAATATCAGTTCTGAAAAATTATTCTGCTGAAACCAAACCGACAGGATCTAAAATGCAACCGACTTATCAAGACGGAAATCAGCTATCTCTCACACTTGCCAGAATGAATCTAAGCAGAGGCCCCACTCCATCGACAAGTAGTGTCAATGGTTCTGTCGGATCGCAAATGCTTAGCCCAACTGGAGGTTAGTGATATCGGCTGTGAACAGTTTAAAAGATTAATTTCTGCTGGGTTCAGGGGCGGATCTAGGATTTTTTCGAGGGGGGGCTTATTTTCAAAAAAGTTTCGAAAATTTTGACGCCTTTTTTTTTAGCAAAAACAGGAAATTTTGTGAAAAAAATAGGTAAAAAAAGCCGTTTTTTGAAAAGTTTTGAGAAAAAAATCGCGTTTTTTTGGCGCGCGCTCCCCCTCAAAGTTAGTATATATTGGCGCCAAAGGCGCCTTTAGAAAAATTCTAGGGTCGGTCGGCAAAAAATGGATTTCTTAAAAAGTACCAAAGGGGGGACCCTTTGGGTCGGCTGGGGGTCGAATCCCTGAAGAGGGGGGAGGCGTCCGCCCCCCTAAATCCGCCCCTGGCTGGATTCAATTGGTAATGAATATGTTAGCTGGTTATTTTATATGTAATTGTAACGTAGTTTTAAATTCATGTTAGTCAATTTTCAATGAACCAAGTGAAGACAGTGATTTTTTTTCGCTTTTTTCACGCTTTTCGAGTTGTTCAAGCTCAAGCTAGTTTTTACCAAAAATTGTTCATTGAAAGATTATGCATTTTTCAGCAGCTGCAGTTGTTTTGATTTTCTTGAGATCATTGGCAATTGTTAACTGTCTGCTGTTTTTTTTTTCGTTAGGCGTGCAGTTGATAGGGCATGAAGATGTATTCATGAGCTCGCTAATTGACCAACAGGATAACTTCAATGGCAATCAAATGGGCGTTGGAGGAAACGAGTATTCAAATCTACAGTCTTTATCGGGTTTGATGGCTCTTTCACACCAAAGCGGACCAGTCACTCAAGTGTTGGGCGTCTTAATGGATAACCAATCAAATGTCCCTCCTGATCTTCAGGATTGTGATCCTGATCCAACTTTAAGTTGGGGTGTGTGATTTGGAGTAGAGTTTTATGTAAATGGTTAGGCATGTATGCGTTTAAAAAATACTTTCTGTTTAACGATCAGATTCACCAACACCCTAAATTCAACAGGTCCTGTTTGTAAAAGCTGTCGTCTTGCTTGCGAGTCTGTGATGAAATGTTTAGGCTCTTGTTTTTGTCAATCTCATCTAATTGGTTATTAGGAGCAAAGAACCAAAAGACCAAATTGTAAAATGCACATTATTAAGAGTCGATGAACGTAGTTCAGACTCTTATATAGGTTTTGTTGATTTTTTTTTTTGTTTTTTTTTTCAGGATAAGTCTTGAAAAGTTTTCACGCTCAAGCTCAATTTATTTATGAGTTGACGTTTAATCTACTTTATTAAAAGGAAATCAAACTCCACTATCGAATAAGAAAAGTGTAAAGGTCACAAAAAATGTGACTCATTTCTAATTTCGAAAAGGAAACAGGGAATAAAGGAAAGATTAAATATTTTAAAAATTTATTGCTTACACTGGCCAGATTTAGTGAGCGTTGTGTAATTGTACGGTTATTCTTTATTCCAATCTACGTCGCAAATTTTGGTGCCACTTTCGCAACTTTTTGATAGAATGTGCTTGGAAATTCGATTAGTAATAAGTTTATACAGTTGATGCATTTTTCAATCATCAAATGAACCGCGAAAAAGCTGTTTCAAACAACAGTACAAAATAAAAAACTCGATTTAACAAATTTTCAAACTCAATATATCTCGCATTTTTTAAAATGCATAATTTAAACATGTTTTGGTTTTATGGTTTTCAGTGCATTACAGGCAGTTTTATTGTGGAAGCCTTCAGATTGTTTTAAATAAGAGGCGATGAGCGTAGTTCACACTCTTGTCGCGGTTTAATTTTTGATATTTTTAAATGTTTCTATTGAAAGGACGGCAAACTCCACTATCAAATAGCAGACGTTTACAGGTCACAAAGAACGTGTTCGATTTCTGATTTCGGTAGAGGAATTTAAACTCAGTGTTTTTCTTATTTCTTTGCCGTCATTGATTCTTTTCAACTGTCTGTTGGCTGTTTTTTTTTATGTTAATCCTTCAAGTTTGTTTCGCATTTAGTGAGAAGCTCGGTTTTGCGTCTGTGGTAATTTTAAAAGCTCCGCTTTTCGTTTTCCTTCGTTTTTTTAACTTGACTGTTCAATGAGCCTGTTTATACTTGCGAGCGAAGTGTATTAGTACGAGCCTTCTTTTTTCTAAGCTAACTCGCAAATAAAAATGTTGATAAAATTATTCTTTTGTTTGGTGGCACTGTTGTTATAATCACAATCTGTAGCATTAGAAATTTCATAGCATCTAATCTCTGCTTTGTTTATGGCTATTGTTTTTGATTTATTAAGCGTCCGTGGCTGAGTGGTTAGTGCGTGAGACTCATAATCCTTAGGTCGAAGATTGAATTCGATTGATACGTAGGCATCTTTTTTAACCTCGAGGCGTTTTTCTTCTTTTAAGAGTAATGAACTTAGTGAATACTCTTATCTAGGTCTTGCTGATTTTTTTCAGGAAAAGTCTTAAAAGTCTCTAATAACTACAGATGTGCATTCATACATTTTTGTGATTTTATGAATGCACTTATGTATATATGCACTTTTTGAGTTCAATTGAAATTCATCTGCTGAAAGTGACGTAAATAGCGCTCTCCAAAAACGAACGTGGAAATTGCGCGATAAACGTGAACAATTTCTAGTTTCGAAAGTGGAATTTAATCTTTAGATTTCCAGCAGAATAAAAACTTTATCTATTGATCCAGTTTTCTAGTTATGTTCATGTTATCGAAAAAGCGCCATTGTTCTAGACAATCAAATAGCTTAAATCTCATCTATTTTTTTCTCTGAAATTTGAGATTTTTTCAATAAAGTATGTTTTTTATGCTTACTTGCATTCATTACTATGTTTTTTTTGCACTGTATAGATGTCATTTAATTTCGTTAGTCGGTTAACGTTGTGATTTGTCTATTGTTTTTTTTTCAGTTAAAAGGATTAACTACTCTAATATCTACCGAAGTTCATTCGTACGTATTAATGTTTTTTGACTGCACATAAGTATATTTGCACTTTCTGAGCTCAATTTCAGTTCTTTCCTAAAAGGTAGGCCACACGCCTTCTCCAAATACGATGGCGGAACTGGCGCGAAGAACGTGAAAGACTTCCAGTTTTGAAGGTGGAATTAAGTTTTGAGACTTCCCAAAGGAATGAAAATTAACACATTGATTTATTTTTCGCAAGTTTTGTTAATTTTATCAATCACTATTTCTTGTTGAAATTCAATGAGTGTCAGGCCATATATTTTTTTTCTTTGGTTTCGAAAATTGAACTCTTTTTTTTTTCTGTTTCCTTGCATTTATTACCCTTGCGATAAGCAAGGGTATTGCAATCGGGTACTAAACTTTTTTTCCGGAAATAGCTTTAGCGACAGAATAGTCAAATGTGTAGGAATGGTAAATTTAAGACATGCTCAATAACACCGGAAATGGAATAGGTGGATTCCATTTCCGGTGTTAGTTTGTTTTCAAATAATTTTCTTGATAAAACTTTGATTTTATTCGGATTCGTGGTGTTCGGCCTAGTTTCCATCAGTTCATTTACCGTTTTTTGTATGGCCTTGTTTTTTCGTTTGATTTTGAATTTTTCGCTCCCGCTGAAAGTTTGTAACTTGTGTCCTTTTGCCAAGTCTGAACTTTAATAGTTTTTTTTCTATAGTTTTTTTTTCATTTAAACGTTTTCAGCTTGTATTTTATGGCATAATGACTATATATTACGTTGTTTCGTGGGGAAAAAATCGTGTTCGACAAAATGAGGTATTATACCACTTACGAGAGCAAGTGTCTTGAAATCGGGATTAAGACTTTTTCCAATAACTTTTTATATTAAACCTTCACATTCACCAGGTTCCTTCTTCCCATTTGGCCTAGAGTTAACGCCGTCTTTTTTGTATCCTAAGGTCTGAGGTTCGACTCTCGACCGGACCTTGTTTTTTTTCAGCATACATGCAGTTGAAAAAAATTGATTAAAAATTTAGTTATCGGACTTCCCTTATTCTGCTAAAGTTTTGTCGGCTTTGTTGCCACATCCCAAATCTTGTTTGTCCTGTAAGCAATTTTCAAGGCAAGCGCAAGTGTTTTCTGTAGGTTCAGGGAGGTGGACTAGGAACTTTTTTTAAAAATATGAAATCAATTTGTTTTTCGGCTCAAAGGGTGTCTTTAAGATTATCGGCTTAGCTGTCATTTCATTGACTTTTTTCTTGTGCTGTAGGCAACTTCCTTTTTAGTTGACTATGCAAGTGTTTTTCTTTCTATTGTCAGGTTGGATTTTAAAATAAGTACATATTTCATAAAACAGAGGCGAAGCGGAGCTTCGCATCACTTGTAATTAACCATTAAAATTTAAAAAGATAGGTCGAAGGATAATGAAATTTCCGAAGTCGCGATGGAATTCCAATTCAGGCAAAGATACCAGATATTTGAAAATTAAATTATCAACAGAGCAAAACTTAGTAGAGGAAATAAAGCCGGCAATCTTTGAGCCGACACAACTTGAGCAGAAAAAAATTAGATCTCATAAAAAATCTATTTTTTTTCTTCTCAGTTTGTGTCTGCTCAAGGTTGCCGGCTTTATTTTCTCTTGGTAAGTTTTGTTCTGTTGATAATTTAATTTTCAAATTTGTGGCATGTTTGCCTAGAATGAACTTATATCGAGACATACGAAAATTTAATTTTTGATGGAACTAGTTTTTTCAACATGTTTCCGAGTTCTCATGTTTTTTATGTTTGTGTTTTTCCAACTGTCCGTTGTCTTTGTTTTGAAAAATAAAAATCAAATAAGAAATATAAACTCGAAAAAAATATAAAATTTTAGCATTAAAAATATAAAATTTTAGCAATCACACTCCCCCACTGTCTTTAAAAGTCGTCAGCAACCATCAAGGAAGTGTGACTTCGAATGGCTCGGAGTTGCCCACATTTGAGAGTTTTCTGGAAAGTCCGACAAACAACCCGACTATATCCTTGCAGATACCGAACGAAGAGGATGATTCGCCTGAAATGCAAGCAAATGTGTGTCCTACAAATGATTATTGAAAAAATCCATCTGTACTTAGCTGAAACATCAACACACATCTTAATATTTTTGCAGCCATGATTGCATATTATTGCTGAAGTTTGGGTAAAAGAGCGGCATCTGAAGATAGATTTAAAAACAAAGCGATGAAAAAGCTAAGTACTTATTTTGAGGCCGAAATTTCGTTCAAAAAAGATCCAATTCAATAACCATTTTGGGTAACTGAATTCATGCGGAAAACGAATTTTAGTTTTGGAACATTTCAGCCTCAGAATTCGATGGTACAATTGACTGTTGCGTACTTGGTAAAATTGTCCTAGAGCATCGTTCTTTATTTTCATTAATTGCTGTCATCGTGAATGTTTGTAAATTAGAGCTCACCTTTATTCTAAGATTCGATTTATCTGTGTTTTACTCAGATCACATTTTTGAAAGTATTTTAATATATCCTAGTTGCATATCTCGTCTATCTTTGTTTCTAAGCGTCCATGTCATGTAAACTGATATAAATAAGCTGGCTTGTTTTTAAAATGGCGCTTTCTTTGCGTGTGTACATGCTTTTATTTTGCTACGCAGCTTTATTTTTGTACAAAGTACTACGATTTCGAAAAACTATGTGATTTGATCTGCTGAGTTGTTCTAATTTGAAAAAAAAATCTCTAAATGTTTGTCTTAGTCGACACGCCTCAGTAGTGTGATCAATTATAGTCGGTAGTTTGGTAATTGTTTGATACTTTGTGATAAGTAGCTCATGTAATTTAGGCACAATCCCTTAAGATAGACTGGCCAAAGTTCGAAATTATTAAAAACCAATTAGAATTGAGTATTCAAATATGAAAATTAGAAGAAAAAAATAAGTATAAAGTTTTCAACAGAATGTTTACCCAATACAAAATCAGCAGATAATGCAATCGGGCTGACAGTCCTGAGAGGTTCCCCAAAGCAACTGTCTTGTAATCGCAAACTATGCTTTTTCCGTAAACCCGTGAACAACTTTTTTTACTTTCTTTATTATTCAAGCTTAAGAACTTCCAGGTGCGTTCCCACGTGGCCTAAAGATAACGTAATAGCCTTTGCAACACAAGGTCAGGAATTTGAGGTAAAAAAGGGGGTTCGAGTCCCGGACGCACCTTGTTTTGTTTCAGTATGTATTTCTATAGAATTTTTTATCCAGTAATAATTCGTTGTCTGCAGAAAAATTGTCGGTTTTGTTGCCATATGACGGGCTTTGCTTGTGCTATAAGGAGGTTTCATTGTAGTTGCAAGTGCAAGTGTTTTTCAATGAGTTTCGGTGAGACTTGGATCATTCAAAAATAAAAAATAAAAATTTAAATATGCTCAAAGATTGTCGGCTTAGCTGTCTTATAACAGAATTTTCTTACTCTGTAAGCAAATTTCATTAAAGGTGCAAGTGTTGTTCAATGTAGTTTCAGGGGGACTTGAAAATTTGATTTTTTAAATCCTATTACGCGTGCGATTAGCAAGCGTTATCAAATCGGAAATTATATTTTTTATCGGGCTAACAACTAGTTTAACAAAATCAGTTGAATGTCTTAGTATGCTGACACGCTCAATTTCACGAAAATTCAAATTCAACTACAGCATGCTAGGGTACTATTTACTACTGCATGCTATGGCTACGACTGTGTACTTATAGAGTTTTGATGTTAATTTTTTGCTGTGTTTTCGGCTTCATAGATGCCGACTTAATTTTTTCGGTTTAGTTTCTAAATTATGTAGTCTACTCTGCATACACAAATGATATATCTATCGTAGATCTTTTGTGGCGTTACTTGAAATATATTTGCTGTGCTTTTCTCGTTTTTAAGAGTAATGAACGCAGTGAGGACTCTTATATAGATCTTGCTAATTTTTTTTCAGGAAAAAGTCTTAAATTGTACACAAAAGTCTAATAACTACAGATGTGCATTCATACATATAGATGCATTTATGAATGCACTTGGTTATATTTGCATTTTTTGAGTTGAATGGAAATTCATCTGCTGAAAGTGGCATAAATATCACTCTCCCATTGCGAGATTGGAATTTTTTTTTAGATTTTCAGCGGAATGAAAATTTTACCTGAAGAATTTTTCACAAACAAGGCAGTTTTTCCATGTTTTCTTGCGTTATGTGACTCAATGACAATGGTCTGTTGACTGTTTTTCACTTAAAAGGGCTGTTGACTTTTTTTCGGATAAAGTGATAAACTTTGTTCACGCTAAGACTTTCTTTTTCACGGTTTAAAGTTTACTTATTCAAGTGTCAGTGATTGCAGTGAAGAAATTTAGAAATAAGGAGATGATTTTAAGTTAAATAATATTTTGCTAACAATGAAAAAGGGGTTGATTTCCTATTCCGAAAATGGATTTCAATTTTAAGAATTCATAGCTGAATTAAAAGTTATGATTAATTAATTTTTTTTCTGATTGGTTTATTTTTTATTTAAAACAGCGTAAAGTATTTTTGAAAACCTTGAATTTCAAACCGATATGACGTTAAAATTGGTTTTTCTGAATTTCAAAAATTGATAAATTTGCTTATAAGGTTATCAGCTTTTTTCGGTTTACTGGATTCTATTGACATTTTGATGGCCATGTTCTGCATAAAGCGTTCAGCGAGTACGAGCTGGCTACAACTCTACTATTGTATGTATAATTAAAGAGTTTTGATGTTAATTTTTTTGCTGTGTTTTTGGCTTCATGGATGTCGACTTAATTTCTTTCGGTTTAGTTTCTAAATTATGTAGTCTACTTTGCATACACTAATGATCTATCTATCGTAGATCTTATGTGGCATTACATGAAATATATTTGTTGTGGTTTTCTCGTTTTTAGAGTAATCAACGCAGTGAGGACTCTTATATAGGTCTTGCTAATTTTTTTTCGGGAAAAGTCTTAAATTGTACATAAAAGTCTAATAACTACAGATGTGCATTCATACATAAAGATGCATTTATGAATGCACTTAGTTATATATGCATTTTTTGAGATGAATAGAAATTCATCTGCTGAAAGTGGCATAAATATCACTCTCCCATTGCGAGAGTGGAATTTTTTTTTAGATTTTCAGCGGAATAAAAATTTTACCTGAAGATTTTTTCACAAACAAGGCAGTTTTTCCCTGTTTACTTGCGTTATTTGACTCGTTCACAATGGTCTGTTGACTGTTTTTCACTTATAAGGGCTGTTAATTTTTTTTCGGATAAAGTGATAAACTTTGTTCACGCTAAGACTTTCTTTTTCACTGTTTAAAGTTTACTTATTCAAGTGTCAGTGATTGCAGTGAAGAAATTTTAAAATAAGGAGATGATTTTAAATTAAATAATATTTTGCTAACAATGAAAAAGGGGTTGATTTCCTATTCCGAAAATGGATTTCAATTTTAAGAATTCATAGCTGAATTAAAAGTTTAGATTAATTAATTTTTTTTCTGATTGGTTTATTTTTTATTTAAAGCAGCGTAAAATATTTTTGAAAACCTTGAATTTCAAACCGATATGACGTGAAAATTGATTTTCTGATCTTCGAAAATTGATAACTTTGCTTATAAGGTTATCAGCTTTTTTCGGTTTATTGGATTCTATTGACATTTTGATGGTCATGTTCTGCATAAAGCGTTCAGCGAGTACGAGCTGGCTACAACTCTACTATTTTATGTATAATTAAAGAGTTTTGATGTTAATTTTTTTGCTGTGTTTTTGGCTTCATGGATGTCGACTTAATTTCTTTCGGTTTAGTTTCTAAATTATGTAGTCTACTCTGCATACACTAATGATCTATCTATCGTAGATCTTATGTGGCATTACATGAAATATATTTGTTGTGATTTTCTCGTTTTTAGAGTAATGAACGCAGTGAGGACTCTTATATAGGTCTTGCTATTTTTTTTTGGGAAAGTCTTAAATTGTACATAAAAGTCTAATAACTACAGATGTGCATTCATACATATAGATGCATTTATGAATGCACTTAGTTATATATGCACTTTTTGAGTTGAATTGAAATTCATCTGCTGAAAGTGGCATAAATAGCACTCTCCCATTGCGAGAGTGGAATTTTTTTTTAGATTTTCAGCGGAATGAAAATTTTACCTGAAGACTTTTTCACAAACAAGGCAGTTTTTCCCTGTTTACTTGCGTTATTTGACTCGTTCACAATGGTCTGTTGACTGTTTTTCACTTATAAGGTCTGTTGATTTTTTTTCGGATAAAGTGATAAACTTTGTTCACGCTAAGACTTTCTTTTTCACGGTTTAAAGTTTACTTATTCAAGTGTCAGTGATTGCAGTGAAGAAATTTTGAAATAAGGAGATGATTTTAAATTAAATAATATTTTGCTAACAATGAAAAAAGGGTTGATTTCCTATTCCGAAAATGGATTTCAATTTTAAGAATTCATAGCTGAATTAAAAGTTTAGATTAATTAATTTTTTTTCTGATTGGTTTATTTTTTATTTAAAGCAGCGTAAAATATTTTTGAAAACCTTGAATTTCAAACCGATATGACGTGAAATTGATTTTCTGATTTTCGAAAATTGATAAGTTTGCTTCTAAGGTTATCAGCTTTTTTCGGTTTACTGGATTCTATTGACATTTTGATGGTCATGTTCTGCATAAAGCGTTCAGCGAGTACGAGCTGGCTACAACTCTACTATTGTATGTATAATTAAAGAGTTTTGATGTTAATTTTTTTGCTGTGTTTTTGGATTCATGGATGTCGACTTAATTTCTTTCGGTTTAGTTTCTAAATTATGTAGTCTACTTTGCATACACTAATGATCTATCTATCGTAGATCTTATGTGGCATTACATGAAATTTATTTGTTGTGGTTTTCTCGTTTTTAGAGTAATGAACGCAGTGAGGACTCTTATATAGGTCTTGCTATTTTTTTTCAGGAAAGTCTTAAATTGTACATAAAAGTCTAATAACTACAGATGTGCATTCATACATAAAGATGCATTTATGAATGCACTTAGTTATATATGCATTTTTTGAGATGAATAGAAATTCATCTGCTGAAAGTGGCATAAATATCACTCTCCCATTGCGAGAGTGGAATTTTTTTTTAGATTTTCAGCGGAATAAAAATTTTACCTGAAGAATTTTTCACAAACAAGACAGTTTTTCCCTGTTTACTTGCGTTATTTGACTCGTTCACAATGGTCTGTTGATTGTTTTTCACTTATAAGGGCTGTTAATTTTTTTTCGGATAAAGTGATAAACTTTGTTCACGCTAAGACTTTCTTTTTCACGGTTTAAAGTTTACTTATCCAAGTGTCAGTGATTGCAGTGAAGAAATTTTGAAATAAGGAGATGATTTTAAATTAAATAATATTTTGCTAACAATGAAAAAAGGGTTGATTTCCTATTCCGGAAATGGATTTCAATTTTAAGAATTCATAGCTGAATTAAAAGTTTAGATTAATTAATTTTTTTTCTGATTGGTTTATTTTTTTATTTAAAGCAGCGTAAAATATTTTTGAAAACCTTGACTTTCAAACCGATATGACGTTAAAATTGGTTTTTCTGAATTTCCAAAATTGATAAATTTGCTTATAAGGTTATCAGCTTTTTTCGGTTTACTGGATTCTATTGACATTTTGATGGCCATGTTCTGCATAAAGCGTTCAGCGAGTACGAGCTGGCTACAACTCTACTATTGTATGTATAATTAAAGAGTTTTGATGTTAATTTTTTTGCTGTGTTTTTGGCTTCATGGATGTCGACTTAATTTCTTTCGGTTTAGTTTCTAAATTATGTAGTCTACTTTGCATACACTAATGATCTATCTATCGTAGATCTAATGTGGCATTACATGAAATATATTTGTTGTGGTTTTCTCGTTTTTAGAGTAATCAACGCAGTGAGGACTCTTATATAGGTCTTGCTAATTTTTTTTCGGGAAAAGTCTTAAATTGTACATAAAAGTCTAGTAACTACAGATGTGCATTCATACATAAAGATGCATTTATGAATGCACTTAGTTATATATGCATTTTTTGAGATGAATAGAAATTCATCTGCTGAAAGTGGCATAAATATCACTCTCCCATTGCGAGAGTGGAATTTTTTTTTAGATTTTCAGCGGAATAAAAATTTTACCTGAAGAATTTTTCACAAACAAGGCAGTTTTTCCCTGTTTACTTGCGTTATTTGACTCGTTCACAATGGTCTGTTGACTGTTTTTCACTTATAAGGGCTGTTAATTTTTTTTCGGATAAAGTGATAAACTGTGTTCACGCTAAGACTTTCTTTTTCACTGTTTAAAGTTTACTTATTCAAGTGTCAGTGATTGCAGTGAAGAAATTTTAAAATAAGGAGATGATTTTAAATAATATTTTGCTAACAATGAAAAAGGGGTTGATTTCCTATTCCGAAAATGGATTTCAATTTTAAGAATTCATAGCTGAATTAAAAGTTTAGATTAATTAATTTTTTTTCTGATTGGTTTATTTTTTTTTAAAGCAGCGTAAAATATTTTTGAAAACCTTGAATTTCAAACCGATATGACGTGAAAATTGATTTTCTGATTTTCGAAAATTGATAAGTTTGCTTATAAGGTTATCAGCTTTTTTCGGTTAATTGGATTCTATTGACATTTTGATGGTCATGTTCTGCATAAAGCGTTCAGCGAGTACGAGCTGGCTACAACTCTACTATTGTATGTATAATTAAAGAGTTTTGATGTTAATTTTTTTGCTGTGTTTTTGGCTTCATGGATGTCGACTTAATTTCTTTCGGTTTAGTTTCTAAATTATGTAGTCTACTCTGCATACACTAATGATCTATCTATCGTAGATCTTATGTGGCATTACATGAAATATATTTGTTGTGATTTTCTCGTTTTTAGAGTAATGAACGCAGTGAGGACTCTTATATAGGTCTTGCTATTTTTTTTTGGGAAAGTCTTAAATTGTACATAAAAGTCTAATAACTACAGATGTGCATTCATACATATAGATGCATTTATGAATGCACTTAGTTATATATGCACTTTTTGAGTTGAATTGAAATTCATCTGCTGAAAGTGGCATAAATAGCACTCTCCCATTGCGAGAGTGGAATTTTTTTTTAGATTTTCAGCGGAATGAAAATTTTACCTGAAGAATTTTTCACAAACAAGGCAGTTTTTCCCTGTTTACTTGCGTTATTTGACTCGTTCACAATGGTCTGTTGACTGTTTTTCACTTATAAGGTCTGTTGATTTTTTTTCGGATAAAGTGATAAACTTTGTTCACGCTAAGACTTTCTTTTTCACGGTTTAAAGTTTACTTATTCAAGTGTCAGTGATTGCAGTGAAGAAATTTTGAAATAAGGAGATGATTTTAAATTAAATAATATTTTGCTAACAATGAAAAAAGGGTTGATTTCCTATTCCGAAAATGGATTTCAATTTTAAGAATTCATAGCTGAATTAAAAGTTTAGATTAATTAATTTTTTTTCTGATTGGTTTATTTTTTATTTAAAGCAGCGTAAAATATTTTTGAAAACCTTGAATTTCAAACCGATATGACGTGAAATTGATTTTCTGATTTTCGAAAATTGATAAGTTTGCTTCTAAGGTTATCAGCTTTTTTCGGTTTACTGGATTCTATTGACATTTTGATGGTCATGTTCTGCATAAAGCGTTCAGCGAGTACGAGCTGGCTACAACTCTACTATTGTATGTATAATTAAAGAGTTTTGATGTTAATTTTTTTGCTGTGTTTTTGGCTTCATGGATGTCGACTTAATTTCTTTCGGTTTAGTTTCTAAATTATGTAGTCTACTTTGCATACACTAATGATCTATCTATCGTAGATCTTATGTGGCATTACATGAAATTTATTTGTTGTGGTTTTCTCGTTTTTAGAGTAATGAACGCAGTGAGGACTCTTATATAGGTCTTGCTATTTTTTTTCGGGAAAGTCTTAAATTGTACATAAAAGTCTAATAACTACAGATGTGCATTCATACATATAGATGCATTTATGAATGCACTTAGTTATATATGCACTTTTTGAGTTGAATTGAAATTCATCTGCTGAAAGTGGCATAAATAGCACTCACCCATTGCGAAAGTGGAATTTTTTTTAGATTTTTAGCGGAATGAAAGAACCTGAAGATTTTAAATACTTGGAATTTAAATACGTGAAGTTAAATAATCTTTTGCTAACAATGAAAAAGGGGTTGATTTCCTATTCCGAAAATGGATTTCAATTTTAAGAATTCATAGCTGAATTAAAAGTTTAGATTAATTAATTTTTTTTCTGATTGGTTTATTTTTTATTTAAAGCAGCGTAAAATATTTTTGAAAACCTTGAATTTCAAACCGATATGACGTGAAATTGATTTTCTGATTTTCGAAAATTGATAAGTTTGCTTCTAAGGTTGTCAGCTTTTTTCGGTTTACTGGATTCTATTGACATTTTGATGGTCATGTTCTGCATAAAGCGTTCAGTGAGTACGAGCTGGCTACTACTCTACTATTGTATGTATAATTAAAGAGTTTTGATGTTAATTTTTTTGCTGTGTTTTTGGCTTCATGGATGTCGACTTAATTTCTTTCGGTTTAGTTTCTAAATTATGTAGTCTACTCTGCATACACTAATGATCTATCTATCGTAGATCTTATGTGGCATTACATGAAATATATTTGTTGTGATTTTCTCGTTTTTAGAGTAATGAACGCAGTGAGGACTCTTATATAGGTCTTGCTATTTTTTTTGGGAAAGTCTTAAATTGTACATAAAAGTCTAATAACTACAGATGTGCATTCATACATATAGATGCATTTATGAATGCACTTAGTTATATATGCACTTTTTGAGTTGAATTGAAATTCATCTGCTGAAAGTGGCATAAATAGCACTCTCCCATTGCGAGAGTGGAATTTTTTTTTAGATTTTCAGCGGAATGAAAATTTTACCTGAAGAATTTTTCACAAACAAGGCAGTTTTTCCCTGTTTACTTGCGTTATTTGACTCGTTCACAATGGTCTGTTGACTGTTTTTCACTTATAAGGGCTGTTGATTTTTTTTCGGATAAAGTGATAAACTTTGTTCACGCTAAGACTTTCTTTTTCACGGTTTAAAGTTTACTTATTCAAGTGTCAGTGATTGCAGTGAAGAAATTTTGAAATAAGGAGATAATTTTAAATTAAATAATATTTTGCTAACAATGAAAAAAGGGTTGATTTCCTATTCCGAAAATGGATTTCAATTTTAAGAATTCATAGCTGAATTAAAAGTTTAGATTAATTAATTTTTTTTCTGATTGGTTTATTTTTTATTTAAAGCAGCGTAAAATATTTTTGAAAACCTTGAATTTCAAACCGATATGACGTGAAATTGATTTTCTGATTTTCGAAAATTGATAAGTTTGCTTCTAAGGTTATCAGCTTTTTTCGGTTTACTGGATTCTATTGACATTTTGATGGTCATGTTCTGCATAAAGCGTTCAGCGAGTACGAGCTGGCTACAACTCTACTATTGTATGTATAATTAAAGAGTTTTGATGTTAATTTTTTTGCTGTGTTTTTGGCTTCATGGATGTCGACTTAATTTCTTTCGGTTTAGTTTCTAAATTATGTAGTCTACTTTGCATACACTAATGATCTATCTATCGTAGATTTTATGTGGCATTACATGAAATTTGTTTGTTGTGGTTTTCTCGTTTTTAGAGTAATGAACGCAGTGAGGACTCTTATATAGGTCTTGCTATTTTTTTTCGGGAAAGTCTTAAATTGTACATAAAAGTCTAATAACTACAGATGTGCATTCATACATATAGATGCATTTATGAATGCACTTAGTTATATATGCACTTTTTGAGTTGAATTGAAATTCATCTGCTGAAAGTGGCATAAATAGCACTCACCCATTGCGAAAGTGGAATTTTTTTTAGATTTTTAGCGGAATGAAAGTACCTGAAGATTTTAAATACGTGGAATTTAAATACGTGAAGTTAAATAATCTTTTGCTAACAATGAAAAAGGGGTTGATTTCCTATTCCGAAAATGGATTTTAGTTTAAGAATTCATAGCTGAATTAAAAATTTAGATTAAATTTTTTTCTGATTCGTTTATTTTCTATTTAAAACAGCGTAAAATTTTTTTAAAAACCTTGAACTTCAAACCGATATGACGTGAAAATTAGGTTTTTCTTATTTTCGAAAATTGATAAATTTGCTTATAAGATTATCAGCTTTTTTCGGTTTACTGGACTCTATTGACATTTTGATGGCCATGTTCTGCATAAAGCGTTCAGCGAGTACGAGCTGGCTACAACTCTTTTATTGTATGTATAATTAAAGAGTTTTGATGTTTATTTTTTTGCTGTGTTTTTGGCTCCATGGATGTCGACTTAATTTCTTTCGGTTTAGTTTCTAAATTATGTAGTCTACTTTGCATACATTAATAATCTATCTATCGTAGATCTTATGTGGCGTTACATGAAACATATTTGTTGTGGTTTTCTCGTTTTTAAGAGTAATGAACGCAACGAGGGCTCTTATATAGGTCTTGCTAATTTTTTTCAGGAAAATGTCTTAAATTGTACATGAAAGTCTAACAACTACAGATGTGCATCTATACATATAGATGCATTTATGAATGCACTTAGTTATATATGCACTTTTTGAGTTTAATTGAAATTCATCTGCTGAAAGTGGCATAAATAGCACTCTCCCATTGCGAAAGTGGAAATTTTTCTTTATATTTTCAGCGGAATGAAAGTACCTGAAGAATTTAAATAACTGAAGTTAAATAATCTTTTGCTAAGAATGAAAAAGGGGTTGATTTTCTATTCCGAAAATGGATTTTAGTTTAAGAATTCATAGCTGAATTAAAAATTTAGATTAATTGTTTTCTGATTGGTTTATTTTCGATTTAAAACAGCGTAAAATTATTTTGAAAACGTTGAACTTCAAACCGATATGACGTGAAAATTGGTTTCTTTGATTTTCGAAAATTGATAAATTTGCTTACAAGATTATCAGTTTTTTCGGTTTTCTGGATTCTATTGACATTTTGATGGTCATGTTCTGCATAAAGCGTTCAGCGAGTACGAGCTGACTACAACTCTACTATTGTATGTATAATTATAGAGTTTTGATGTTAATTATTTGCTGTTTTCGGCTTCATGGATGTCGACTTAATTTCTTTCGGTTTAGTTTCTAAATTATGTAGTCTACTTTGCTTACACTAATAATCTATCTATCGTAGATCTTATGTGGCGTTACATGAAATATATTTGTTGTGGTTTTCTCGTTTTTAAGAGTAATGAACGCAGTGAGGACTCTTATATAGGTCTTGCTAATTTTTTTCAGGAAAAAGTCTTAAATTGTACATAAAAGTCTAATAACTACAGATGTGCATTCATACATATAGATGCATTTATGAATGCACTTAGTTATATATGCTCTTTTTGAGTTTAATTGAAATTCATCTGCTGAAAGTGGCATAAATAGCACTCTCCCATTGCGAAAGTGGAAATTTTTCTTTTTATTTTCAGCGGAATGAAAGTACCCGAAGAATTTAAATAACTGAAGTTAAATAATATTTTGCTAACAATGAAAAAGGGGTTGATTTCCTATTCCGAAAATGGATTTCAATTTTAAGAATTCATAGCTGAATTAAAAGTTTAGATTAATTAATTTTTTTTCTGATTGGTTTATTTTTTATTTAAAGCAGCGTAAAATATTTTTGAAAACCTTGAATTTCAAACCGATATGACGTGAAAATTGATTTTCTGATTTTCGAAAATTGATAAGTTTGCTTATAAGGTTGTCAGCTTTTTTCGGTTTACTGGATTCTATTGACATTTTGATGGTCATGTTCTGCATAAAGCGTTGAGCGAGTACGAGCTGACTACAACTCTACTATTGTATGTATAATTATAGAGTTTTGATGTTAATTATTTGCTGTTTTCGGCTTCATGGATGTCGACTTAATTTCTTTCGGTTTAGTTTCTAAATTATGTAGTCTACTTTGCTTACACTAATAATCTATCTATCGTAGATCTTATGTGGCGTTACATGAAATATATTTGTTGTGGTTTTCTCGTTTTTAAGAGTAATGAACGCAGTAAGGACTCTTATATAGGTCTTGCTAATTTTTTTCAGGAAAAAGTCTTAAATTGTACATAAAAGTCTAATAACTACAGATGTGCATTCATACATATAGATGCATTTATGAATGCACTTAGTTATATATGCTCTTTTTGAGTTTAATTGAAATTCATCTGCTGAAAGTGGAATAAATAGCACTCTCCCATTGCGAAAGTGGAAATTTTTTTTAGATTTTCAGCGGAATGAAAGTACCTGAAGAATTTAAATAACTGAAGTTAAATAATCTTTTGCTAAGAATGAAAAAGGGGTTGATTTCCTATTCCGAAAATGGATTTTAGTTTAAGAATTCATAGCTGAATTAAAAATTTAGATTAATTGTTTTCTGATTGGTTTATTTTCGATTTAAAACAGCGTAAAATTATTTTGAAAACCTTGAACTTCAAACCGATATGACGTGAAAATTGGTTTCTCTGATTTTCGAAAATTGATAAATTTGCTTACAAGATTATCAGTTTTTTCGGTTTTCTGGATTCTATCGACTTATTGATGGCCATGTTCTGCATAAGGCGTTCAGCGAGTACGAGCTGGCTACAACTCTACTATTGTATGTATAATTATAGAGTTTTGATGTTAATAATTTGCTTTTTTCGGCTTCATGGATGTCGACTTAATTTCTTTCGGTTTCGTTTCCAATTTATGTAGTCTACTTTGCATACACTAATGATCTATCTATCGTAGATCTTATGTGGCATAACATGAAATATATTTGCTGTGCTTTTCTCGTTTTTAATAGTAATGAACGCAGTGAGGACTCTTATATAGATCTTGCTAATTTTTTTTCAGGAAAAAGTCTTAAATTGTACATAAGTCTAATAACTACAGATGTGCATTCATACATATAGATGCATTTATGATTGCACTTTGTTATATATGCATTTTTTGAGTTGAATGGAAATTCATCTGCTGAAAGTGGCATAAATATCACTCTCCCATTGCGAGAGTGGAATTTTTTTTTAGATTTTCAGCGGAATGAAAGTTTTACCTGAAGAATTTTTCACAAACAAGGCAGTTTTTCCCTGTTTACTTGCGTTACTTGACTCGTTCACAATGGTCTGTTGACTGTTTTTCACTTATAAGGGTTGTTGATTTTTTTTCGGATAAAGTGATAAACTTTGTTCACGCTAAGACTTTCTTTTTCACAGTTTAAAGTTTACTTATTCAAGTGTCAGTGATTGCAGTGAAGAAATTTACAAATTAAGGAGATGATTTTAAGTTAAATAATATTTTGCTAACAATGAAAAAGGGGTTGATTTCCTATTCCGAAAATGGATTTCAATTTTAAGAATTCATAGCTGAATTAAAAGTTTAGATTAATTAATTTTTTTTCTGATTGGTTTATTTTTTATTTAAAGCAGCGTAAAATATTTTTGAAAACCTTGAATTTCAAACCGATATGACGTGAAAATTGATTTTCTGATTTTCGAAAATTGATAAGTTTGCTTATAAGGTTGTCAGCTTTTTTCGGTTTACTGGATTCTATTGACATTTTGATGGTCATGTTCTGCATAAAGCGTTCAGCGAGTACGAGCTGACTACAACTCTACTATTGTATGTATAATTATAGAGTTTTGATGTTAATTATTTGCTGTTTTCGGCTTCATGGATGTCGACTTAATTTCTTTCGGTTTAGTTTCTAAATTATGTAGTCTACTTTGCTTACACTAATAATCTATCTATCGTAGATCTTATGTGGCGTTACATGAAATATATTTGTTGTGGTTTTCTCGTTTTTAAGAGTAATGAACGCAGTGAGGACTCTTATATAGGTCTTGCTAATTTTTTTCAGGAAAAAGTCTTAAATTGTACATAAAAGTCTAATAACTACAGATGTGCATTCATACATATAGATGCATTTATGAATGCACTTAGTTATATATGATCTTTTTGAGTTTAATTGAAATTCATCTGCTGAAAGTGGAATAAATAGCACTCTCCCATTGCGAAAGTGGAAATTTTTTTTAGATTTTCAGCGGAATGAAAGTACCTGAAGAATTTAAATAACTGAAGTTAAATAATCTTTTGCTAAGAATGAAAAAGGGGTTGATTTCCTATTCCGAAAATGGATTTTAGTTTAAGAATTCATAGCTGAATTAAAAATTTAGATTAATTGTTTTCTGATTGGTTTATTTTCGATTTAAAACAGCGTAAAATTATTTTGAAAACCTTGAACTTCAAACCGATATGACGTGAAAATTGGTTTCTCTGATTTTCGAAAATTGATAAATTTGCTTACAAGATTATCAGTTTTTTCGGTTTTCTGGATTCGATCGACTTATTGATGGCCATGTTCTGCATAAGGCGTTCAGCGAGTACGAGCTGGCTACAACTCTACTATTGTATGTATAATTATAGAGTTTTGATGTTAATAATTTGCTTTTTTCGGCTTCATGGATGTCGACTTAATTTCTTTCGGTTTCGTTTCCAATTTATGTAGTCTACTTTGCATACACTAATGATCTATCTATCGTAGATCTTATGTGGCATAACATGAAATATATTTGCTGTGCTTTTCTCGTTTTTAATAGTAATGAACGCAGTGAGGACTCTTATATAGATCTTGCTAATTTTTTTTCAGGAAAAAGTCTTAAATTGTACATAAGTCTAATAACTACAGATGTGCATTCATACATATAGATGCATTTATGATTGCACTTAGTTATATATGCATTTTTTGAGTTGAATGGAAATTCATCTGCTGAAAGTGGCATAAATATCACTCTCCCATTGCGAGAGTGGAATTTTTTTTTAGATTTTCAGCGGAATGAAAGTTTTACCTGAAGAATTTTTCACAAACAAGGCAGTTTTTCCCTGTTTACTTGCGTTACTTGACTCGTTCACAATGGTCTGTTGACTGTTTTTCACTAATAAGGGTTGTTGATTTTTTTCGGATAAAGTGATAAACTTTGTTCACGCTAAGACTTTCTTTTTCACAGTTTAAAGTTTACTTATTCAAGTGTCAGTGATTGCAGTGAAGAAATTTAGAAATAAGGAGATGATTTTAAGTTAAATAATATTTTGCTAACAATGAAAAAGGGGTTGATTTCCTATTCCGAAAATGGATTTCAGTTTTAAGAATTCATAGCTGAATTAAAAGTTTGGATTAATTATTTTTTTTTCTGATTGGTTTATTTTTTATTTAATAATAAAACCTTCAAACCGATATTACGTGAAAATTGGTTTTTCTGATTTTCGAAAATTGATAAATTTGTTTACAAGATTATCAGTTTTTTCGGTTTTCTAGATTCTATCGACCTTTTGACGGCCATGTTCTGCATACAGCGTTCAGCGAGTACGAGCTGACTACAACTCTACTATTGTATGTATAATTATAGAGTTTTGATGTTAATTATTTGCTGTTTTCGACTTAATTTCTTTCGGTTTCGTTTCCAATTTATGTAGTCTACTTTGCATACACTAATGATATATGTATCGTAGATCTTATGTGGCGCTACTTGAAATAATATCCCAAAGTTTTTCGGCGAAAGTTTTCGACTGAGTCTCAGCTCATTGGATGTCGGCTTCATTTCTGTCGGCCTTCTTTCCGAGTTTTTGTTCCTTAAAATTTCTGTCGGCTTACTTTCCCAGTTGTTTTTGTTCCCTAAAATGTAGTTTTTTTGCGTTTTTCTCGTTTTTAAGAGTTATGAACGTAAAGAAGACTTTTTTATAGGTCTTGTTTTTTTTTCAGGAAAAAGTCCTATTTTGTGCATAAAAGTTTCTTATAACTACAGATGTGCATTCATACATATTGATGCATTTTTGAATCCACTTAGTTATATATGCACTTTATGAGTTGAATTGAAATTAATCTGCTGAAGGTGACATAAATAGCACTCTGCAAATGCAAACGTGGAAATGGCGAAAAAATCGTAATTGATTTCAAGTTTCGAAAGTAGAATTAATTTTTTAGGTTTACAGCGGAATAAAAACTTTACCTGTTGAACCAGTTTTCTCAATTTGTGTTATTGTTATCAATAAAGCGCAAATCATAAATCGTTCTACAAATTCAAGGAGGTTAATGGACATCTACTTGTTTTTGAAATTCGAACGTTGAGCTTTTTCAACAAAGTCGGTTTCTTTATGCTGACTTGCGTTCATTACTCATGTTTCCCTTTCCGTCTGCAATTTTAACTTTGTTCGACATTCTGTTTGCTAATTTTTCACCATCTTGGTGCACTCATTCTATAAGTGTTGTATCGCAATTGATGTGAAGCTCAGCTCCGCCTGTGTATTAAAATAATTTTTTATTATTACTTTTTATTGTTAATTATTTTGTTTTTAAATTATTTTTTTTGGTCTCCTATCTGCTGCAAGATTGTTGACTTTGTTTACTCTTCGTAAGTTTTGTTCTGTTGCTATTTTATTGTTCAATTATCTGGCATCTCTGCCTCAATTGAAATTCCATCGAGACTTCGGAAGTTTAAATTTTGGTAGACTTTAAAATTTTTCCTTGTTCTTCGACCTATTTTCTTGTTAATTACAAGTGATGCGAAGCTCCGCTTCCTTTCTGTGTTATGGAATTGGTACTTGGTGGTCATTTATATTTCATATTGGTCAATTTTGATGCTGGTTTTCATATGTTAATGATTGAAATGATTATAAAGGGTCGTTGAACGTGGTTCAGACTCTTCTATAGAACGTGATTTTTTTTTCAGGAAAAGTCTTTTTCGCTGTTTGACTTTTGATTTCTTTTCAAGTAGTGTTCATTTCCTTTGTTAAATGAAGGCAAACTACACTATTGCTAAGAGCAAAACGTTAAAGGTGAAGAAGAAGGTGATCGAATTCTAATTTCGAAAGTTGAATTTATCAGGTTTCCCAGCAAAAAAAACCTAATGATCCATTTATCTCAAAAGGTGTTGTTTTATCAAAAAAGCACCAATCATAAATTGTTCTCGAAACTCAAAGAGCTTCAGGGACATCAGTTTTCTTCTTGGAGTTGAAAGTTTGAGATTTTTTCAAAAATAGGCAGTGTTTTCCCTGTTTACTTGCGTTAATTGACTCTTTCCAAATTGTCTGTTGACTATTTTTCACTTATTAGGGCTGTATATTTTTTTCGGATAAAGAAATAAACGTTTTTAACGCTCAAAGTTTTTTTCGCGGTTTAATTGTTTACTTATTCAAGTGTCAGTGATTGCAGTGAAAAAATTTTGATATAACGCAATGATTTTAAGTCAAATAATCATTTGATAACAACGAAAAAGGGATTGGTTTACTTTTCCGAAAATGGATATTAGTTTTAGAATTCATAGCAGAATTAAAAACCCAGATTATTTTAGTTTTCTCTGATTGGTTTATTTTTATTTAAAACAGCGTAAAACGTTTTTAAAAAACCTTGAATTTGAAACCGATATGACGTGAAAATTTGTTTTTCTGAAATTCGAGAATTGAAAAGTTTGCTTCTAAGATAATACATTTTTTCGATTTTCTGGATTCTGCTGACATGTTGATGGCCATTTTCTGCATAAAGCGTTCAGCGAGTACGACCTGGTTTTTGGTTATATACACTTTCTATTGGCTGAAATTTTTCCATCATTCGATCTCTCCATTTTGAAAAAAGCAACAAGTATACATAACAAATTGGGATTTTTTTGTAAACAGTATTCTAGTAAGGAAGTACTGGCTAAGAGAAATGTAGTCAGAGGCAGACCATCTTGTTTTTGAGTTTTGCAGCGACTATTAGACATCGTGACTATAGCAGCGACGATGTGGCTGGTGTTTTGAAGATTTTAAGAGCAATTATTTTAAAATCAGGACATGAGACTCGAAAGCTGTAGGTCGGAGATTGGAATCGCATAGCTGCATTTTTTTCAATATACAAAGACTGATTTTTATTGGTGTTTTATTTCAGCTTTTTTCAAGCTACTTTCGCTGTTTTTTTTTGTTACTGCCTAGCTCATCTTCGCTTCTGTATATTATGCCACCGAAAAAGTGTTTGAATGTTTTTTGCAAGTGTTGAATAAAAGCGGTGGGCCTTGGTTTTAATGAGTTCAAGTATTTGTTAAAATTTCATCTACAGTAAAGTTTCATTTTCATTGCCAAAATCAAGTTAAAATTCAGCGTCCTCTGGAAATCAATTTGCTAAATTAAAAGTTCCGGCTACGTTTTTTCTTGCTTCTTTTATGATAAAAATCGATTATGCAACTGTTAAAAGGAACCTATGTTTGGGTATGAATTTTTATTTGATTTTCTTTTTCGTTTATCTGTTCTTAATAATTTACTAAATTTTTTCCCCGTGAATAAGAATCTCCAATTGTAGAAGATCTCTAATTGATCAATATTTTTCGATTTTTAAATCTTGATTTTCTTTGTCCTGAGAAAGTGTGCCGTTAGCTTGGTTGAAAAGAAGGCAAACTCCACTATCAAACAACAAAATTCAAAATGTTACGAAAAACGTGATCGACTTCTAGTTTCGAAAGTGGAACTTGGATTTCAGATTTCAAATCAGTTTTTTTTTCTGTTTACTTGCGTTCATTGAATCCTTTCCAATTGTCTTTTGACTATGGTTGAAGTTTCAGCTTTCCCCTATGTTGCTGTAACACCCATGCTTGAGACGAGAAATCACGGGAGTTCGATTCCTGTCGCAACTCGTTTTCTCGCAAAACGAAAGTTTTCGATGCCTAGCTTTTTTTTGTCGGCTTAGTTTCCGTAGAAAGGAGATTTTTGAAATTTCGGCTCGTTTCTACCAATTCTGTTGTTTCTCGAAAGTTGGGGGTCATCTTAAAGTTTTTCAAACTTAGATAAAAAAATGGTTTTTCCAAAATTTGAATTAAAAAACTCTAGAAAATTTAGCAGAATTTGAAATTACGAACCCTGTTAATGGGTGCTGTCAGGGTAAACTCAAAGGTTGCAGATATTTTTCAAAATGTTTGAGGTTTTTAATGAGTTCTCAAAAATTCGAAGCACCGGAGGTGCGTTACACGCTAGTTGTCTTTATGGGTATTGAAAAACATTTGAAAAAGCGTTACACGCTAGTAGTCTTTATGGGTATTGAAAAACATTAAGTGTTTTATAACCATTGTACACTATAAACGGCATTAATTGGATTGCGTCGTTAGAATGTTTGTAGAACCGGCATTAAGGTTTTACACTTTTTTATTTGAAAATTAGTTTATCTGAATCTATGTTGTTACACTTCCGAGAGCAAGTGTCTTGTAATCGGGAACTAGACTTGTTTCCAGAAAACAACTTTTCTTCCAGGTAAGAGAGTAAGTTAAGTAGTAAGAAATAGTGAAGTTGCTTTATAAGTTAACCTTAGCAACTCCGAAACTCTTTTCGACTTGGCCCATAGATAACGCTTGTACCTTAAGGTCTGGTGTTTGAGTTCCGGCCGGACCTAATTTTTGTTTCAGTATGTATGAAACTGAAAACTTTTTCCGGAAAAAATTGAATTGTCGGACTTTCGTTTGTCTGCTTATCTTTTGTCGGCTAATTTGCCAGATCGGGGCTTTATTTGGAGTTGTCAGCAATTTTCATAGTAGATGCAAAGATTTTTTGTTTGACTTCTCGAAATTATTAATAGCCCTGACGTATATTCGATCTCTTTTATTTTTCGATTTGAAGCTTTATTTGGCCTAGATGGTTTTGGCGTATTTTTATCAGCTTGGTTATTTTTCTTTGTGTTGCTCTAAACGGAAAAATTGGTAGATTTTTTTGTGAAAATGTCAGGTAGATTGTGTTGCAAGATTTTAAAATTAAACTTTCGATATTTTATGACAATTTTTTTGTTTTCGGATCTATGGGTGTCTACCCAGTTGTCTGATTTGTAGCCGCTCGTTAAATACTAAAAGCCTATTTAATTTTGGTGATTGTGTTTTTCGATTGTTTTTTCGAAATTCGTGTCATTTTTCACAAACGAAATTTCCGTCTCATTTTCTATGCGCTTGCTTCCATTGTATCGTAAGTAATGCGAAGCTCCACTTCATCTCTGTGCTTACTCTTGCCATCAGCAAGGGCCTTGCAATCGACTCATGGACTTTTTTTCCCATTGATAACTTCGTTTATACGAATCAGTTCCTGGATCCTGATCACATTCATCTACTGGACCTTTCTGTTGCAGCAGAAATTTTTGAGCGTGTTAGTTTTTTTCAAAATATACGGTCTAATCGAAATTTGATTTGTACGTTGTATTTTTACCAACTTGTTATGTTGAAATTTCTTTTTTTTCTGACTTTTTTGCGATTTTTTTTGGTCTTATGTTTCTGCTTATTTTATATCAGCCTAGTAGCCTCTTGTTCCGTCGTTTGATGAACGAAATTGCGTCGTTTAATGAGCGAAAGATTTTTGTATGCGTTTCTGTGTGCTGGGGGTATTTGGGACCTATTTTTAAAAAAATTTGTTTTGAGTTTTTCTTTAGGTAGTTTCTACTTTCTTACTGCTGGGAAAGTTTTGTTCCGATGCTGATTTTGCATTCTATTATATGGGCATATTTTTTTCCACTATATCTTCCATTGAGTTTGATAGATCTGTTTTTTATCGCAAGTGGTTTGAAGTTTATGTTTGTCAATGTGTTGAATTTTTAAAACTGTTCTTGATTTTCTGATGTATCCTAGGTGCTGCGAAGCTTCCCTTCGCGACTGTAAAAACTAAGTGTTACCCGCTCTACTAAATATTGGTGCACATTCTTGTGGTAAATCCGACGCGCTACTTAGTTTGCCACAAAGTGTACCAAAAAACAACCATAGATTCATTTTAAAATTTGAGTTTTGAAAAGTGATCGCTTTCTGGGTCAGTAAATTATTAATTTGCGAATTTGCTTAGGGTTTTTTTCACTTGCGAGAGCAAGTGACTTGTATTCGGAAACTAGACTTTTGTCTAGGTAAACAACGTTTCTTACATGCGACAGGTTGCGGGTTCGAATCCCATCCGGACCTTGTTTTCTTTTCCACCATGTTGTTGTGAGGGTTTTAAGAAACGTCTCCTAAATACCGGAACTGAGTGGGAAGCTTTCCTTTCCTTTGAGGGTATCTCGGTTGTTGATTAATGGAGTCATGCTAATTTTTTAATGGAGTCAATGTTCGCATAGGTCTAGCGACAAAAGCACAGTTTCAACGAGTACGTTCGCTTCGAGCGCGACTGGTCCTTTAGATTAATATACATGTAGATTAATTTTATCACAATGGTTGAAATCTCTTTACTTCAGTAACGGAAATGCTGCACTCATACATATGATATAATCATATAGCACCTTTTATGTTTTAGGTGCCTTATCCGGCTACTTCTCCCCTGACATCTCCCTAGCATCGCAGAGCCTTTTACTTTCTTCGTACTTGACCCCAATGAAATCTCTAGGCATCGATCACCTCCCCATACTTATCGAATTACCTCTAGATAACAGCATACACTTTTCTCCGAAAAAGACATTCAATAACTTCATGGGCGGCAATTTACCAACGATATTGAGTCGGTTGCCTTGCCTCGAGGTTTCCTTCAGTTACGGCCGGGGAGAAGTTCTTTCGGGATCTGGTACTGAGGGCAGCAGGTCACCACATGCCCGCCGGGCGCCACCGCCATAACACCCCGACTCTTTCTCCAGAGGCAGCCTCTCTTGCTGCTGAAAGAGATCTCGGTCGGCACAATAATCAGCCCATGGAACCTACACAGCATTTTCGTTTCACTCCTTCCCAATTGAACTCCCAACTCCTCAATCCGACAGCGAAAGACAAGAGAAACAAATGGCGGAATTTCCTCAAGACATGTGATTAACGCACAGGCGCCAGAAAGTTCTGAAAAGTGGTACGATCCCTAAATGGATCCAGGCCTGTGGTAGGAAGGCACCCTATTCAAGTTGAATCAAAAACAATCTCTTCAGACACAGACATAGCCAAGGCTTTTAATAAACAGTTTAGAAATGCCAGGATTCATGGGTCAGATAAGCTACTCCGGAAAACCAGACGCAAAATAGCCAAGCTCACCCTGCGAGATAGCCCCACTTTTTCCCCCCTACAATTTAAACAAGCCATAGCGGACAGCAAACCCTCGCGAGCTCTTGGTCCGGATAGCCTTTACATCATTCACTTAAACATCTGGGATCCCTAGCTCTTGAATGTTTAACCCTTTTTTTAATAAGTCGCTGTCTGAAAATATTATCCCTCAAATGTGGAAAAATTCTAAGATAATCTCCTTACCCTAGCCCGAAAAGGACCTTAATATATCCACTTCTTATAGGCCCATCTCTTTACTCTGCCCCGCTGTTAAAGTTTTAGCAAGTCTCATTCATCCTCTTACAAAGTATCGCTCTACCGCCACACATCAACATGGTTTTCCTCCTTTCCATTACCACTACTGCGCTTTCCACACTCAGAATTTTTTTTGTCACCGACGGTTTTAATCAAAATCGCCCACCCTTCTGCACCGTCCTCGCAACGAGTCGACATCTCGAAGGCTTTTGATATGGTGTGTCATCGTACTCTCGTGGAACTAATTCATGACACGCTGCTCCCGAGAGGTATTGCTCGGTGGCTGAGTAACTCCTTGAACGGCCGACAAGCCACCACACTTTTTAGCAACCAAGAATCCCCCGCACAATAGTTCACTGTAGAATTCCCCTGGGCTCTGTTCTTTCGCCTATCAAGGTGAAGAAGAAGGTGATCGAATTCTAATTTCGAAAGTTGAATTTATCAGGTTTCCCAGCAAAAAAACCTAATGATCCATTTATCTCAAAAGGTGTTGTTTTATCAAAAAAGCACCAATCATAAATTGTTCTCGAAACTCAAAGAGCTTCAGGGACATCAGTTTTCTTCTTGGAGTTGAAAGTTTGAGATTTTTTCAAAAATAGGCAGTGTTTTCCCTGTTTACTTGCGTTAATTGACTCTTTCCAAATTGTCTGTTGACTATTTTTCACTTATTAGGGCTGTATATTTTTTTCGGATAAAGAGATAAACGTTTTTAACGCTCAAAGTTTTTTTCGCGGTTTAATTGTTTACTTATTCAAGTGTCAGTGATTGCAGTGAAAAAATTTTGATATAACGCAATGATTTTAAGTCAAATAATCATTTGATAACAACGAAAAAAGGATTGGTTTACTTTTCCGAAAATGGATTTTAGTTTTAGAATTCATAGCAGAATTAAAAACCCAGATTATTTTAGTTTTCTCTGATTGGTTTATTTTTATTTAAAACAGCGTAAAACGTTTTTAAAAAACCTTGAATTTGAAACCGATATGACGTGAAAATTTGTTTTTCTGAAATTCGAGAATTGAAAAGTTTGCTTCTAAGATAATACATTTTTTCGATTTTCTGGATTCTGCTGACATGTTGATGGCCATTTTCTGCATAAAGCGTTCAGCGAGTACGACCTGGTTTTTGGTTATATACACTTTCTATTGGCTGAAATTTTTCCATCATTCGATCTCTCCATTTTGAAAAAAGCAACAAGTATACATAACAAATTGGGATTTTTTTGTAAACAGTATTCTAGTAAGGAAGTACTGGCTAAGAGAAATGTAGTCAGAGGCAGACCATCTTGTTTTTGAGTTTTGCAGCGACTATTAGACATCGTGACTATAGCAGCGACGATGTGGCTGGTGTTTTGAAGATTTTAAGAGCAATTATTTTAAAATCAGGACATGAGACTCGAAAGCTGTAGGTCGGAGATTGGAATCGCATAGCTGCATTTTTTTCAATATACAAAGCCTGATTTTTATTGGTGTTTTATTTCAGCTTTTTTCAAGCTACTTTCGCTGTTTTTTTTTTGTTACTGCCTAGCTCATCTTCGCTTCTGTATATTATGCCACCGAAAAAGTGTTTGAATGTTTTTTGCAAGTGTTGAATAAAAGCGGTGGGCCTTGGTTTTAATGAGTTCAAGTATTTGTTAAAATTTCATCTACAGTAAAGTTTCATTTTCATTGCCAAAATCAAGTTAAAATTCAGCGTCCTCTGGAAATCAATTTGCTAAATTAAAAGTTCCGGCTACGTTTTTTCTTGCTTCTTTTATGATAAAAATCGATTATGCAACTGTTAAAAGGAACCTATGTTTGGGTATGAATTTTTATTTGATTTTCTTTTTCGTTTATCTGTTCTTAATAATTTACTAAATTTTTTCCCCGTGAATAAGAATCTCCAATTGTAGAAGATCTCTAATTGATCAATATTTTTCGATTTTTAAATCTTGATTTTCTTTGTCCTGAGAAAGTGTGCCGTTAGCTTGGTTGAAAAGAAGGCAAACTCCACTATCAAACAACAAAATTCAAAATGTTACGAAAAACGTGATCGACTTCTAGTTTCGAAAGTGGAACTTGGATTTCAGATTTCAAATCAGTTTGTTTTTCTGTTTACTTGCGTTCATTGAATCCTTTCCAATTGTCTTTTGACTATGGTTGAAGTTTCAGCTTTCCCCTATGTTGCTGTAACACCCATGCTTGAGACGAGAAATCACGGGAATTCGATTCCTGTCGCAACTCGTTTTCTCGCAAAACGAAAGTTTTCGATGCCTAGCTTTTTTTTGTCGGCTTAGTTTCCGTAGAAAGGAGATTTTTGAAATTTCGGCTCGTTTCTACCAATTCTGTTGTTTCTCGAAAGTTGGGGGTCATCTTAAAGTTTTTCAAACTTAGATAAAAAAATGGTTTTTCCAAAATTTGAATTAAAAAACTCTAGAAAATTTAGCAGAATTTGAAATTACGAACCCTGTTATTGGGTGCTGTCAGGGTAAACTCAAAGGTTGCAGATATTTTTCAAAATGTTTGAGGTTTTTAATGAGTTCTCAAAAATTCGAAGCACCGGAGGTGCGTTACACGCTAGTAGTCTTTATGGGTATTGAAAAACATTTGAAAAAGCGTTACACGCTAGTAGTCTTTATGGGTATTGAAAAACATTAAGTGTTTTATAACCATTGTACACTATAAACGGCATTAATTGGATTGCGTCGTTAGAATGTTTGTAGAACCGGCATTAAGGTTTTACACTTTTTTATTTGAAAATTAGTTTATCTGAATCTATGTTGTTACACTTCCGAGAGCAAGTGTCTTGTAATCGGGAACTAGACTTGTTTCCAGAAAACAACTTTTCTTCCAGGTAAGAGAGTAAGTTAAGCAGTAAGAAATAGTGAAGTTGCTTTATAAGTTAACCTTAGCAACTCCGAAACTCTTTTCGACTTGGCCCATAGATAACGCTTGTACCTTAAGGTCTGGTGTTTGAGTTCCGGCCGGACCTAATTTTTGTTTCAGTATGTATGAAACTGAAAACTTTTTCCGGAAAAAATTGAATTGTCGGACTTTCGTTTGTCTGCTTATCTTTTGTCGGCTAATTTGCCAGATCGGGGCTTTATTTGGAGGTGTCAGCAATTTTCATAGTAGATGCAAAGATTTTTTGTTTGACTTCTCGAAATTATTAATAGCCCTGACGTATATTCGATCTCTTTTATTTTTCGATTTGAAGCTTTATTTGGCCTAGATGGTTTTGGCGTATTTTTATCAGCTTGGTTATTTTTCTTTGTGTTGCTCTAAACGGAAAAATTGGTAGATTTTTTTGTGAAAATGTCAGGTAGATTGTGTTGCAAGATTTTAAAATTAAACTTTCGATATTTTATGACAATTTTTTGTTTTCGGATCTATGGGTGTCTACCCAGTTGTCTGATTTGTAGCCGCTCGTTAAATACTAAAAGCCTATTTAATTTTGGTGATTGTGTTTTTCGATTGTTTTTTCGAAATTCATGTCATTTTTCACAAACGAAATTTCCGTCTCATTTTCTATGCGCTTGCTTCCATTGTATCATAAGTAATGCGAAGCTCCACTTCATCTCTGTGCTTACTCTTGCCATCAGCAAGGGCCTTGCAATCGACTCATGGACTTTTTTTCCCATTGATAACTTCGTTTATACGAATCAGTTCCTGGATCCTGATCACATTCATCTACTGGACCTTTCTGTTGCAGCAGAAATTTTTGAGCGTGTTAGTTTTTTTCAAAATATACGGTCTAATCGAAATTTGATTTGTACGTTGTATTTTTACCAACTTGTTATGTTGAAATTTCTTTTTTTTCTGACTTTTTTGCGATTTTTTTTGGTCTTATGTTTCTGCTTATTTTATATCAGCCTAGTAGCCTCTTGTTCCGTCGTTTGATGAACGAAATTGCGTCGTTTAATGAGCGAAAGATTTTTGTATGCGTTTCTGTGTGCTGGGGGTATTTGGGACCTATTTTTAAAAAAATTTGTTTTGAGTTTTTCTTTAGGTAGTTTCTACTTTCTTACTGCTGGGAAAGTTTTGTTCCGATGCTGATTTTGCATTCTATTATATGGGCATATTTTTTTCCACTATATCTTCCATTGAGTTTGATAGATCTGTTTTTTATCGCAAGTGGTTTGAAGTTTATGTTTGTCAATGTGTTGAATTTTTAAAACTGTTCTTGATTTTCTGATGTATCCTAGGTGCTGCGAAGCTTCCCTTCGCGACTGTAAAAACTAAGTGTTACCCGCTCTACTAAATATTGGTGCACATTCTTGTGGTAAATCCGACGCGCTACTTAGTTTGCCACAAAGTGTACCAAAAAACAACCATAGATTCATTTTAAAATTTGAGTTTTGAAAAGTGATCGCTTTCTGGGTCAGTAAATTATTAATTTGCGAATTTGCTTAGGGTTTTTTTCACTTGCGAGAGCAAGTGACTTGTATTCGGAAACTAGACTTTTGTCTAGGTAAACAACGTTTCTTACATGCGACAGGTTGCGGGTTCGAATCCCATCCGGACCTTGTTTTCTTTTCCACCATGTTGTTGTGAGGGTTTTAAGAAACGTCTCCTAAATACCGGAACTGAGTGGGAAGCTTTCCTTTCCTTTGAGGGTATCTCGGTTGTTGATTAATGGAGTCAATGTTCGCATAGGTCTAGCGACAAAAGCACAGTTTCAACGAGTACGTTCGCTTCGAGCGCGACTGGTCCTTTAGATTAATATACATGTAGATTAATTTTATCACAATGGTTGAAATCTCTTTACTTCAGTAACGGAAATGCTGCACTCATACATATGATATAATCATATAGCACCTTTTATGTTTTAGGTGCCTTATCCGGCTACTTCTCCCCTGACATCTCCCTAGCATCGCAGAGCCTTTTACTTTCTTCGTACTTGACCCCAATGAAATCTCTAGGCATCGATCACCTCCCCATACTTATCGAATTACCTCTAGATAACAGCATACACTTTTCTCCGAAAAAGACATTCAATAACTTCATGGGCGGCAATTTACCAACGATATTGAGTCGGTTGCCTTGCCTCGAGGTTTCCTTCAGTTACGGCCGGGGAGAAGTTCTTTCGGGATCTGGTACTGAGGGCAGCAGGTCACCACATCCCCGCCGGGCGCCACCGCCATAACACCCCGACTCTTTCTCCAGAGGCAGCCTCTCTTGCTGCTGAAAGAGATCTCGGTCGGCACAATAATCAGCCCATGGAACCTACACAGCATTTTCGTTTCACTCCTTCCCAATTGAACTCCCAACTCCTCAATCCGACAGCGAAAGACAAGAGAAACAAATGGCGGAATTTCCTCAAGACATGTGATTAACGCACAGGCGCCAGAAAGTTCTGAAAAGTGGTACGATCCCTAAATGGATCCAGGCCTGTGGTAGGAAGGCACCCTATTCAAGTTGAATCAAAAACAATCTCTTCAGACACAGACATAGCCAAGGCTTTTAATAAACAGTTTAGAAATGCCAGGATTCATGGGTCAGATAAGCTACTCCGGAAAACCAGACGCAAAATAGCCAAGCTCACCCTGCGAGATAGCCCCACTTTTTCCCCCCTACAATTTAAACAAGCCATAGCGGACAGCAAACCCTCGCGAGCTCTTGGTCCGGATAGCCTTTACATCATTCACTTAAACATCTGGGATCCCTAGCTCTTGAATGTTTAACCCTTTTTTTAATAAGTCGCTGTCTGAAAATATTATCCCTCAAATGTGGAAAAATTCTAAGATAATCTCCTTACCCTAGCCCGAAAAGGACCTTAATATATCCACTTCTTATAGGCCCATCTCTTTACTCTGCCCCGCTGTTAAAGTTTTAGCAAGTCTCATTCATCCTCTTACAAAGTATCGCTCTACCGCCACACATCAACATGGTTTTCCTCCTTTCCATTACCACTACTGCGCTTTCCACACTCAGAATTTTTTTTGTCACCGACGGTTTTAATCAAAATCGCCCACCCTTCTGCACCGTCCTCGCAACGAGTCGACCTCTCGAAGGCTTTTGATATGGTGTGTCATCGTACTCTCGTGGAACTAATTCATGACACGCTGCTCCCGAGAGGTATTGCTCGGTGGCTGAGTAACTCCTTGAACGGCCGACAAGCCACCACACTTTTTAGCAACCAAGAATCCCCCGCACAATAGTTCACTGTAGAATTCCCCTGGGCTCTGTTCTTTCGCCTACTCTTTAATTTTCACGTCCATGACGCTCCCACACCCCCCGATAATGTTCGTCTCACATCTTACGCTGACGATTTCCATCCCTTTTCCCAAAGAGCTGATGTAAATGCAGCATCTCGATCGTTGAAAGATTACCTTCATCATCTTTTTAGTTTTTCACTTCCAGGAAGTTATATTTTGCGTTTTATAAAGAATCAGTTACCCTTTTTTCATCGTACAATAAAGATTTTAACAAAACACCCATTGTACTTTTAAACAACGAGCCACTCTCTCTTTTTTTCAGGAAGTCTTTTTCGCTGTTTGACTTTTGATTTCTTTTCAAGTAGTGTTCATTTCCTTTGTTAAATGAAGGCAAACTACACTATTGCTAAGAGCAAAACGTTAAAGGTGAAGAAGAAGGTGATCGAATTCTAATTTCGAAAGTTGAATTTATCAGGTTTCCCAGCAAAAAAAAACCTAATGATCCATTTATCTCAAAAGGTGTTGTTTTATCAAAAAAGCACCAATCATAAATTGTTCTCGAAACTCAAAGAGCTTCAGGGACATCAGTTTTCTTCTTGGAGTTGAAAGTTTGAGATTTTTCCAAATTGTCTGTTGACTATTTTTCACTTATTAGGGCTGTATATTTTTTTCGGATAAAGAGATAAACGTTTTTAACGCTCAAAGTTTTTTTCGCGGTTTAATTGTTTACTTATTCAAGTGTCAGTGATTGCAGTGAAAAAATTTTGATATAACGCAATGATTTTAAGTCAAATAATCATTTGATAACAACGAAAAAGGGATTGATTTACTTTTCCGAAAATGGATATTAGTTTTAGAATTCATAGCAGAATTAAAAACCAAGATTATTTTAGTTTTCTCTGATTGGTTTATTTTTATTTAAAACAGCGTAAAATGTTTTTAAAAAACCTTGAATTTGAAACCGATATGACGTGAAAATTTGTTTTTCTGAAATTCGAGAATTGAAAAGTTTGCTTCTAAGATAATACATTTTTTCGATTTTCTGGATTCTGCTGACATGTTGATGGCCATTTTCTGCATAAAGCGTTCAGCGAGTACGACCTGGTTTTTGGTTATATACACTTTCTATTGGCTGAAATTTTTCCATCATTCGATCTCTCCATTTTGAAAAAAGCAACAAGTATACATAACAAATTGGGATTTCTTTGTAAACAGTATTCTAGTAAGGAAGTACTGGCTAAGAGAAATGTAGTCAGAGGCAGACCATCTTGTTTTTGAGTTTTGCAGCGACTATTGGACATCGTGACTATAGCAGCGACGATGTGGCTGGTGTTTTGAAGATTTTGAGAGCAATTATTTTAAAATCAGGACATGAGACTCGAAAGCTGTAGGTCGGAGATTGGAATCGCATAGCTGCATTTTTTTCAATATACAAAGCCTGATTTTTTATTGGTGTTTTATTTCAGCTTTTTTCAAGCTACTTTCGCTGTTTTTTTTTGTTACTGCCTAGCTCATCTTCGCTTCTGTATATTATGCCACCGAAAAAGTGTTTGAATGTTTTTTGCAAGTGTTGAATAAAAGCGGTGGGCCTTGGTTTTAATGAGTTCAAGTATTTGTTAAAATTTCATCTACAGTAAAGTTTCATTTTCATTGCCAAAATCAAGTTAAAATTCAGCGTCCTCTGGAAATCAATTTGCTAAATTAAAAGTTCCGGCTACGTTTTTTTTTGCTTCTTTTATGATAAAAATCGATTATGCAACTGTTAAAAGGAACCTATGTTTGGGTATGAAATTTTATTTGATTTTCTTATTCGTTTATCTGTTCTTAATAATTTACTAAATTTTTTCCCCGTGAATAAGAATCTCCAATTGTAGAAGATCTCTAATTGATCAATATTTTTCAATTTTTAAATCTTGATTTTCTTTGTCCTGAGAAAGTGTGCCGTTAGCTTGGTTAAAAAGAAGGCAAACTCCACTATCAAACAACAAAATTCCAAATGTTACGAAAAACGTGATTTCTAGTTTCGAAAGTGGAACTTGGATTTCAGATTTCAAATCAGTTTTTTTTGTTTACTTGCGTTCATTGAATCCTTTCCAATTGTCTTTTGACTATGATTGAAGTTTCAGCTTTCCCCTATGTTGCTGTAACACCCATGCTTGAGACGAGAAAGCACGGGAGTTCGATTCCTGTCGCAACTCGTTTTCTCGCAAAACGAAAGTTTTCGATGCCTAGCTTTTTTTGTCGGCTTAGTTTCCGGAGAAAGGAGATTTTTGAAATTTCGGCTCGTTTCTAGCAATTCTCTGTTTTCTCGAAAGTTGGGGGTCATCTTAAAGTTTTTCAAACTTAGATAAAAAAATGGTTTTTCCAAAATTTGAATTAAAAAACTCAGAATAGAAAATTTAGCAGAATTTGAAATTACGAACCCTGTTATTGGGTGCTGTCAGGGTAAACTCAAAGGTTGCAGATATTTTTCAAAATGTTTGAGGTTTTTAATGAGTTCTCAAAAATTCGAAGCACCGGAGGTGCGTTACACGCTAGTAGTCTTTATGGGTATTGAAAAACATTTGAAAAAGCGTTACACGCTAGTAGTCTTTATGGGTATTGAAAAACATTAAGTGTTTTATAACCATTGTACACTATAAACGGCATTAATTGGATTGCGTCGTTAGAATGTTTGTAGAACCGGCATTAAGGTTTTACACTTTTTTATTTGAAAATTAGTTTATCTGAATCTATGTTGTTACACTTCCGAGAGCAAGTGTCTTGTAATCGGGAACTAGACTTGTTTCCAGAAAACAACTTTTCTTCCAGGTAAAAGAGTAAGTTAAGCAGTAAGAAATAGTGAAGTTGCTTTATAAGTTAACCTTAGCAACTCCGAAACTCTTTTCGACTTGGCCCATAGATAACGCTTGTACCTTAAGGTCTGGTGTTTGAGTTCCGGCCGGACCTAATTTTTGTTTCAGTATGTATGAAACTGAAAATTTTTTCCGGAAAAAATTGAATTGTCGGACTTTCGTTTGTCTGCTTATCTTTTGTCGGCTTATTTGCCAAATCGGGGCTTTATTTGGAGGTGTCAGCAATTTTCATAGTAGATGCAAAGATTTTTTGTTTGACTCCTCGAAATTATTGATAGCCCTGACGTATATTCGATTTCTTTTATTTTTCGATTTGAGGCTTTTTTTGGCCTAGATGGTTTTGGCGTATTTTTATCAGCTTGGTTATTTTTCTTTGCGTTGCTCTAAACGGAAAAATTGGTAGATTTTTTTGTGTGAAAATGTCAGGTAGATTGTGTTGCAAGATTTTAAAATTAAACTTTCGATTTTTTTTATGACAATTTTTTGTTTTCGGCTCTATGGGTGTCTACCCAGTTGTTGTCTGATTTGTAGCCGCTCGTTAAATACTAAAAGCCTATTTAATTTTGGTGATTGTGTTTTTCGATTGTTTTTTCGAAATTCGTGTCATTTTTCACAAACGAAATTTCCGTCTCATTTTCTATGCGCTTGCTTCCATTGTATCGTAAGTAATGCGAAGCTCCACTTCATCTCTGTGCTTACTCTTGCCATCAGCATGGGCATTGCAATCGGCTCATGGACTTTTATCCCGTTAATAATTTTGTTTATACGACTCAGTTCCTGGATCCTGGTCACATTTATCTACTGGACCTTTCTGTTGCAACAGAAGTTTTTGAGCGTGTTAGTTTTTTATGAAATATACGGTCTAATCGAAATTTGATCTGTACGTTGTATTTTTACTAACTTGTTATGTTAAAATTTCTCTTTTTTCTGACTTTTTGCGATGATTTTTTTTGGCTTTAGGTTTCTGCTTATTTTATATCAGCCTAGTAGCCTCTTGTTCCGTCGTTTGATGAACGAAAGGTTTTTGTATGCGTGTCTGTGTGCTGGGGTATTTGGGACCTATTATTAGGGCTGTATATTTTTTTCGGATAAAGAGATAAACGTTTTTAACGCTCAAAGTTTTTTTCGCGGTCTAATTGTTTACTTATTCAAGTGTCAGTGATTGCAGTGAAAAAATTTTGATATAATGCAATGATTTTAAGTCAAATAATCATTTGATAACAACGAAAAAGGGATTGATTTACTTTTCCGAAAATGGATATTAGTTTTAGAATTCATAGCAGAATTAAAAACCAAGATTATTTTAGTTTTCTCTGATTGGTTTATTTTTATTTAAAACAGCGTAAAATGTTTTTAAAAAACCTTGAATTTGAAACCGATATGACGTGAAAATTTGTTTTTCTGAAATTCGAGAATTGAAAAGTTTGCTTCTAAGATAATACATTTTTTCGATTTTCTGGATTCCGTTGACATTTTGATGGCCATTTTCTGCATAAAGCGTTCAGCGAGTACGACCTGGTTTTTGGTTATATACACTTTCTATTGGCTGAAATTTTTCCATCATTCGATCTCTCCATTTTGAAAAAAGCAACAAGTATACATAACAAATTGGGATTTCTTGTAAACAGTATTCTAGTAAGGAAGTACTGGCTAAGAGAAATGTAGTCAGAGGCAGACCATCTTGTTTTTGAGTTTTGCAGCGACTATTGGACATCGTGACTATAGCAGCGACGATGTGGCTGGTGTTTTGAAGATTTTAAGAGCAATTATTTTAAAATCAGGACATGAGACTCGAAAGCTGTAGGTCGGAGATTGGAATCGCATAGCTGCATTTTTTTCAATATACAAAGCCTGATTTTTTATTGGTGTTTTATTTCAGCTTTTTTCAAGCTACTTTCGCTGTTTTTTTTTGTTACTGCCTAGCTCATCTTCGCTTCTGTATTTTATGCCACCGAAAAAGTGTTTGAATGTTTTTTGCAAGTGTTGATTAAAAGCGGTGGGCCTTGGTTTTAATGAGTTCAAGTATTTGTTAAAATTTCATCTACAGTAAAGTTTCATTTTCATTGCCAAAATCAAGTTAAAATTCAGCGTCCTCTGGAAATCAATTTGCTAAATTAAAAGTTCCGGCTACGTTTTTTTTTGCTTCTTTTATGATAAAAATCGATTATGCAACTGTTAAAAGGAACCTATGTTTGGGTATAAAATTTTATTTGATTTTCTTATTCGTTTATCTGTTCTTAATAATTTACTAAATTTTTTCCCCGTGAATAAGAATCTCCAATTGTAGAAGATCTCTAATTGATCAATATTTTTCAATTTTTAAATCTTGATTTTCTTTGTCCTGAGAAAGTGTGCCGTTAGCTTGGTTAAAAAGAAGGCAAACTCCACTATCAAACAACAAAATTCTAAATGTTACGAAAAACGTGATCGACTTCTAGTTTCGAAAGTGGAACTTGGATTTCAGATTTCAAATCAGTTTTTTTTGTTTACTTGCGTTCATTGAATCCTTTCCAATTGTCTTTTGACTATGGTTGAAGTTTCAGCTTTCCCCTATGTTGCTGTAACACCCATGCTTAAGACGAGAAAGCACGGGAGTTCGATTCCTGTCGCAACTCGTTTTCTCGCAAAACGAAAGTTTTCGATGCCTAGCTTTTTTTGTCGGCTTAGTTTCCGGAGAAAAAAGATTTTTGAAATTTCGGCTCGTTTCTAGCAATTCTGTTGTTTCTCGAAAGTTGGGGGTCATCTTAAAGTTTTTCAAACTTAGATAAAAAAATGGTTTTTCCAAAATTTGAATTAAAAAACTCAGAATAGAAAATTTAGCAGAATTTGAAATTACGAACCCTGTTATTGGGTGCTGTCAGGGTAAACTCAAAGGTTGCAGATATTTTTCAAAATGTTTGAGGTTTTTAATGAGTTCTCAAAAATTCGAAGCACCGGAGGTGCGTTACACGCTAGTAGTCTTTATGGGTATTGAAAAACATTAAGTGTTTTATAACCATTGTACACTATAAACGGCATTAATTGGATTGCGTCGTTAGAATGTTTGTAGAACCGGCATTAAGGTTTTACAGTTTTTTATTTGAAAATTAGTTTATCTGAATCTATGTTGTTACACTTCCGAGAGCAAGTGTCTTGTAATCAGGAACTAGACTTGTTTCCAGAAAACAACTTTTCTTCCAGGTAAGAGAGTAAGTTAAGCAGTAAGAAATAGTGAAGTTGCTTTATAAGTTAACCTTAGCAACTCCGAAACTCTTTTCGACTTGGCCCATAGATAACGCTTGTACCTTAAGGTCTGGTGTTTGAGTTCCGGCCGGACCTAATTTTTGTTTCAGTATGTATGAAACTGAAAACTTTTTCCGGAAAAAATTGAATTGTCGGACTTTCGTTTGTCTGCTTATCTTTTGTCAACTAATTTGCCAGATCGGGGCTTTATTTGGAGGTGTCAGCATTTTTCATAGTAGATGCAAAGATTTTTTGTTTGACTCCTCGAAATTATTAATAGCCCTGACGTATATTCGATTTCTTTTATTTTTCGATTTGAAGCTTTATTTGGCCTAGATGGTTTTGGCGTATTTTTATCAGCTTGGTTATTTTTCTTTGCGTTGCTCTAAACGGAAAAATTGGTAGATTTTTTTGTGTGAAAATGTCAGGTAGATTGTGTTGCAAGATTTTAAAATTAAACTTTCGATTTTTTTTATGACAATTTTTTGTTTTCGGCTCTATGGGTGTCTACCCAGTTGTTGTCTGATTTGTAGCCGCTCGTTAAATACTAAAAGCCTATTTAATTTTGGTGATTGTGTTTTTCGATTGTTTTTTCGAAATTCGTGTCATTTTTCACAAACGAAATTTCCGTCTCATTTTCTATGCGCTTGCTTCCATTGTATCGTAAGTAATGCGAAGCTCCACTTCATCTATGTGCTTACTCTTGCCATCAGCATGGGCATTGCAATCGGCTCATGGACTTTTTTCCCGTTAATAATTTTGTTTATACGACTCAGTTCCTGGATCCTGGTCACATTTATCTACTGGACCTTTCTGTTGCAACAGAAGTTTTTGAGCGTGTTAGTTTTTTATGAAATATACGGTCTAATCGAAATTTGATCTGTACGTTGTATTTTTACTAACTTGTTATGTTAAAATTTCTCTTTTTTTTGACTTTTTTGCGATGATTTTTTTTGGCTTTAGGTTTCTGCTTATTTTATATCAGCCTAGTAGCCTCTTGTTCCGTCGTTTGATGAACGAAAGGTTTTTGTATGCGTGTCTGTGTGCTGGGGTATTTGGGACCTATTTTTTAAAAAAATTGTTTTGAGTTTTAGAAAAAAAAAGTTTTTCTTTAGGTAGTTTTTACTTTGTTACTGCTGGGAAAATTTTGTTCCGATGCTGATTTTGCATTCTATTATATGGGCATATTTTTTCCACAACGTCTTCCATTGAGTTTGTTAGATCTACTTTTATCGCAAGTGGTTTGAAGTTTATGTTTGTCAATGTATTGAATTTTTGAAACTGTTCTTGATTTTCTGATGTATCCTAAGTACTGCGAAGCTTCCCTTCGCGACTGTTAAAACTAAGTGTTACCCGCTCTACTAAATATTGGTTCACATTCTTGTGGTAGATCCGACGCGCTACTTAGTTTGCCACAAAGTGTACCAAAAAAAACAACCATAGATTCATTTCAAAATTGTGAGTTATGAAAAGTGATCGCTTACTGCGTCAGTAAATTGTTAATTTGCTGTAGGTTTTTTGACTTGCGAGAGCAAGCGACTTGTTTTCGGAAACTAGACTTTTGTCTAGGTAAACAACTTTTCTTACATGCGACAGGTTGCGGGTTCGAATCCCATCCGGACCTTGTTTTATTTTCCACCATGTTGTTGTGAGGGTTTTAAGAAACGTCTCCTAAATACCGGAACTGAGTGGGAAGCTTTCCTTTCCTTTGAGGGTATCTCGGTTGTTGATAAATGGAGTCACGCAAACTTTTTAATTGAGTCAATGTTCGCATAGGTCTAGCGACAAAAGCACAGTTTTAACGACTACGTTCGCTTCGAGCGCGACTGGTCCTTTAGATTAATATACATGTAGATTAATTTTATCAAAATGGTTGAAATCTTTTTACTGCAGTAACGGACATGCTGCACTCATACATATGATATAATCATATATCACCTTTTTTGTTTTAGGTGCCTTATCCGGCTACTTCTCCCCTGACATCTCCCTAGCATCGCACAGCCTCTTACTTTCTTCGTATTGGACCCCAATTAAATCTCTAGGCTCCGATCACCTCCCCATACTTATCGAATTACCTCTAGATAACAGCATACACTTTTCTCCGAAAAAGACATTCAATGACTTCATGGGCGGCAATTTACCAAGGATATTGAGTCGAGTTGCCTTGCCTCGAGGTTTCCTTCAGTTACCACCGGGGAGAAGTTCTTTCGGGATCTGGTACTGAGGGCAGCAGGCCACCACATCCCCGCCGGGCGCCAACGCCATTACATCCCGACTCTTTCTCCAGAGGCAGCCTCTCTTGCTGCTGAAAGAGATCTTGGTCGCCACAATAATTAGATCTTTGAACCTGCACAGCATTCTCGTTTAACTCCTTCCCAATTGAACTCCCAACTCCTCAATCCGACAGCGAAAGACAAGAGAAACAAATGGCGTAATTTCCTCCAGACATGTGATTATCACAGTGGCGCCAGAAAATTTTGGAAAGACGTACGATCCCTAAATGGATCCAGGCCTGTGGTAGGAAGGCACCCTATTCAATTTGAATCAAAAACAATCTCTTCAGACACAGACGTAGCCAAGGCTTTTAATAAACAGTTTACAAATGCCAGGATTCATGGGTCAGATAAGCTAATCCGGAAAACCAGACGCAAAACAGCCAAGCTCACCCTGTTAGATAACCCCACTGTCTCCCCCCTACAAACTAAACAAGCCATAGCGGACAGCAAACCCTCGCGAGCTCTTGGTCTGGATGGCCTTTGCAACATTCACTTAAACATCTGGGACCCCTAGCTCTTGAATGTTTAACCCTGCTGTCTGAAAATATTATCCCTCAAATGTGGAAAAATTCGAAGGTTATCTCCCTACCCTAACCCGAAAAGGACCATAATTTATCGACTTCTTATAGGCCCATCTCGTTTTTCTACCCCGCTGTTAAAGTTTTAGGAAGTCTCATTCATCCTCTTACAAAGTATCGCCCTACCGCCACACATCATGGTTTTACTCCTTTCCACTACCACTTCTGCGATTTCCACTCTAGAATTTTTTGTGACAGACGGTTTTAATCAAAATCGCCCACCCTTCTGCACCGTCCTCGCAACGAGTCGACCTCTCGAAGGCTTTTGATATGGTGTGTCATCGTACTCTCGTGGAACTAATTCATGACACGCTGCTCCCGAGAGGTATTGCTTGGTGTCTGAGTAACTACTTGAACGGCCGACAAGCCACCACACTTTTTAACAACCAAGAATCCCCCCACACAAAAGTTCACTCGTCTACTCTTTTTAATTTTCACGTCCATGACGCTCCCACACCCCTCGATAATGTTCGTCTCACATCTTACGCTGACGATTTCCATCCCTTTCCCCAAAGACCTGATGTAGAGGCAGCATCTCGATCGTTGAACGATTACCTTCATCATCTTTTTAGTTTTTTCACTTTCAGGAAGTTATATTTTGCGTTTTACTAAGACTCAGTTACCCTTTTTTCATCGTACAATAAAGATTTTAACAAAACACCCAGTGTACTTTTAAACAACGAGCCACTCCCTCTTACCAAAAACCCAAAAATTTTTAGGGGTTACTTTTGACCCAACCTTATGCTATGCTGCACACTTTAAAAGATCCGCTGACAATGCTCGCCACAGGATAGTTTCCTGAAAGCGTTGGCAGGATCCTCTTGGGGACAGTCTAAAGAAACCCTCCTCTTAACCTACAAAGTCTTAATACGCCCCATTATAGATTATGCCGCCCGCAAAATCTCCCTTAATAACGTGCAGGTTATCCAAAATAATTTTCGGCTGAACACTCATGAGTTCCACTGCCCACCTGCAGAGTGAGGTCGAGATCCTCAAAGTTCCAAATCACCACACTCTTTTAACATCTCAATTTTTTTATCTCGTCATACCGCTCCCATCGCTCAAATAATTTTTTACCACTCACACCTCCACGTCAAGACAATCGATTTTAGGCGCTCTTAAAGAAAACATTGACTCCGTTTTAACCAATCTTAACCCTTGTTTCAATATTAATAGCCCAGAAGTTTCCACTTTAGTTTTTAACCACCACAAGTCCCTTTTAAAACACAACCGCAAAAACCTAGTAACCAAGTTCCTCGCAGAAATCCCTCCCTCTAAAGCATTTGTATACCGCCAGCTAAGGTCGAACCCACAGAAAAATCTCTCCCCAGAACTACCCGCTGTAAACTCTCCCAGCGCCGGTCTGGTTACAGCCGGCTTTTAAACACATCTCTCCCGAATAGACAACAAAGTTATGCCCGGACTGTCACCTAGCACCCCACACTAGTTGCCACATTTTTAACTGCCCCAAGAATTCCTCCCCACTCACTCCCGCAGACCTGTGGCTTAGGCCTGTGGAAGTTGCGAAATTCCTTAGCCTGAAGACGGACGAGCCCAACCCGACCAACGTGGGCTAATGAAAGAAAGAATATCCGGCTAGTGAGTTACTACGGTGACCGCTCGACTAGCAGAAAACTCGACTAGCATAAAATTTGAAAACAAGCATTATTTTAAAACCATAATTCTCACAAATGAAAGGTAGACAGCTGGATTCGAACCTTCCCCGGAAATAATCTAATACCGCTCAAGACAAACGTGTTAACCACTAGACCATGAATGCTTGATCATCAAATATCGATTGAAAGGTTTATGATTCCTGTCCATTTACTTAGTGTTGCGACAAATATTAAAATGGAAAAAAGCGTGAGTTCCGCATTCTTCCATCAAAAACAAGAGGCGGGTGTAACTTGGTTGTTTATGGCTACAGATTTAAGAAGAACATTAAAAGCATAATAGCCCAATGTTATGATTGTGTGGAACCATCTTGTAAATTTCGACTTTTCACAATTTTGCAAGATACTAATTCAATGAAGAATGAAAATAGACATACCCATGATGCAAATTATGAAAATTTGGACAAAGAAAGACTTCGACAGGAATTTTTGACCGAATTGAAAGAAACCTGACTAACCAAATCAAAAAAACTTTAAGAGGTGATTCAAAAATTTTCGTCAAGTTTACAGGTTTTCATTCCACCAGATTCTCATCGAATTAGATGTTCATTTATAAGGAAACGGAGCAAATTTCTACTTCCGAATGCAAAATCCGAAGTTACAATTAAAGGTTTTTGGAGAAAAAATATGGATTATCCGCCTTTCTTACTGGACATCAGCTTTTCGCCGGGTTGTGCAATTTTTGTAACCGAAAATTCTTCGCGTTATCTCCAACAGCCTGAAATTATTCTTTGCGATAGCCCCTTCAAAACGGCACCTCGGCCTTGTCATCACATTTACACTTTTTTTGTTGTTTCGACGAAAAAAAGTCCTGATGTTGGGCCTTACTTGCCGGAAATCTCAATTGCATCACGACTACTTACTGTTGACCCTCGTTCAAAAAAATTCATGAAATTCTTTAAAACAATGATCGCCAAAATTGATCATATCAGATTTCGAAACGGGATTTATCGCTGCTGTCAAGAACCTTTTTGGAAATCGAACCATTCATAAAGGTTGTTGCTTTCCTTACAGTAGAGCAATTTACAAAAAAGTTCAATTGGTTGGTCCTACTACGGCTTAAAAAGTTGCCACATCTCATTAGAGTTCCTAGAAAAATTTTTGGTCTCGGTTTTTGCCTGAAAATGTCCGAGAAAATTTTTTCCATATGCGTTTTAGATTATTGCGATTTTATCCAAGGTTCGACTAAGTTTTTGATAATTCGAAAAGTTTTGATTTGAAAAAATTAGTATTGCAATGGAGCGTTTATAGAAGACCACAAAATTTGCGAACAATTAACGTCTGTGAGAACTGGCATTCTATTTAGAACAATGAATTTGGCCGAGTGCAACCTTCAATTTCGACTGTAACTTTTTCCTTGAAAAAACACGAAAAAATATCCAAAAATGTCTTCAAAAGAATCGAGAGAGTGATATTTCGCCAATACAGCGAGTGAAATGGCAAAAATTAAACGCCAAAATCATTCGTTTGAAATGTTTGCGCGAAAATTGTTTAATTAATATAAACAATTATTGGAATAAAATAGGCACTGCCTGCCAAAACTTGTGAAAAAAAAACATGATTTATATGATTTATTTTATGTATAATGATTTTGCTTTTGGTAAGAATTGAGTCTTGTTTCGATTTTTTTGCTAGTCGATACAGTTTTCAATTTTGAAAATTTTATGCTAGTCGATACGGTTTTGCTTTTTGAAATTTTTATGCTAGTCGATACACCACCAGTTACTACAGACTCCCTGTTTTAAAAAAGGTTTTAAAAACTTACATTTTTACTTTGTCCCTTTTTCCTCTTGTAATTTCTGCAGTTCTTTCTCAGAGGTCTGTCTGCGGGTTAGTGTGGCATCTATTCGCCGCTAGAGTATTCGGTCTTGATACTGTCCATGCTCTCCTGCGCTGTATCGGAGTTGGATGCCTACCTGGCCTCCATTGTCTTTTCCTCATCTACGAGTACTTTCGAGGCTTGCTCCAGTCATTTCTGTTCCCGAAATTGTTTCTGACGTTCGTCTTTCAACTTTGAAACTGATGACTTTGAGTTATAACTTTGGAAGTATAGTTGTTCTAAATCGGTCCTAAATCAAATATGTGTTGTTCGACCGGCTTGTAGGGTGGTCGCTTTGTTCTTCTGTTTAATAGGTTGTGAGTGCTGGGTCTCATCCTGTCCGTAAGGTCCGGTTAGCTGCCTGTCTCGAAGGAGTCATCGCTTGTCTGTCCCAAGCTTGCGTCCACCTCGTGGTGAAATGGTTTCGAAAGGTTTTTCAATATGTTTTTGGGCTAGCTGATCTCGCGATTGAGAAGCGTTTGGATGACAGTCCAGGTTGCTGATTGTGATATGTCCGTGATATTTCGGACTCGCCTGTTCTGTTACCCTTTTGTTCCGCTCGGCGTTTCGCTTTTCGTCCTCCATTCGATGGCTGATCTTTGTGGTTCCGGCAATTTTACCCAGTGTGTTTCTGGTGTCATTTCATGATCGTCAGCGCCTTGTTTTGTGCAGCCGGGCTCATTCGTGTCATAGGCTGGCCCTTGCTCTTCCTTGGTGCCCCTTTTTGTTCACCGATTTTCTAGAGTGGTATCCGTTGAACTTAAATCAGAGTTTCTAACGATTGTCTTTTTGTCCTTGGGCTTTTGAGCGTTGTAGTGGAACTGCTAACGTGTTCCATGATTGCTCCTTCCGGTACTGGATTCCATCCACCTTCGAGATTTCTTCTTTTTAGGCCTCTGACTGACTGTAGGACTTCTTCAGATGTGAGCTCGATGTTTTTGTTCCGACTTTCGATACGAAAGTAACGGAATATTTGTGCTCGGGGTGGGTTTTTTTCTTCAGACAAATTTTTTAGCTAGCCATTTTTGACGGAATTTTTTAAATATCATTCAAGAGGTATTGTTGTCCTGAGCTTAAATTTGAAAAGATATTTCACCTGTGATCATTTTTCGTAAAGTTATGAGTGTTTAAAGATTGCCATTTTGGTCAATTTGGGACAATTAACGCGCGATATAAATCGCGCTATTAACGCGTAAGCAGAGATTTAATCCGTCTTCTAAATCGTTCCAAATTGGTTGAAGGAAGCTTATTTGCCATAATCGATTTGTTACAAGGAACGAAATCTATCCTTTTGTACTTTTTATATGGCCTGTGGGGGGATGATTTTCATTAAAAAAATTCAATTCGATTTTCATTTAAAAAATTCAATTCAACGAGGAGTCTTGTTTCGGTTTGGTTTCGAGCTTATCGTTTTCAGAGGTGTGTTAGGTTTTCTTCCGAAATGCACCATCAGTTTAATCTTTCACTGAATTGCTGTTTTTAGAGCTGCTATCAGTACATATTGTGCGTGGTTTAGTTAAAAGGATTCCTTTCGGTCTTCCTCCATGCATGCTAATGGGCTCTGAACAAACCTAATGAGTCGTTCCACAATAATTATACCCCGATAATAGTTTTAAGCAATTTCAACATCTGACTTTGCTTCGAGTCTGACCTGTCAGTTTGACCTTGCCATATAGTCAAATCGATTTTCTGCATTAACGGAAATGCTGTAGGCATCCACATGATAAAACCTTATTTCGTCTTATGTATAATAACGTGTCTTATCCGGGTAGTGAGGTACTTCAAATTTATCAATGAATGTATGTATCTCTTGATTTATTATGGAACCTTGTTTTTTCCAGTATGTATGAAATTGAACTTCTTGAAAGTTTTTGCTTTATCGTTTGCCCATCTATTTTTCGTCGACGTACTGTCCAAAGCATAGAATTGTTTCGAAGAATCAGTATTGATCTTTTGTGAGCAATTTTAAATATTATTGAAATCGTTCAGTAGTTTATAAGTATAGCAACTCCGATTTTGAATACTCATCGTGTTTCTTTTTGCTTGAATGGGTTCTGTTCAGGGTTTATTGACTTAGTTGCTTCATGTTTTGTCTTCAAACAAAGCAGAATGTTATGCTTTTTTGAGTTTCATGGGACCTTTAAAATTGTGTAGGTTAAAAATTTTTATGTCATCAGTTAGTTTTAGGCTCAACTGGCGTCTAACCAAGTTTTGTCTGCTAAGTTGCCAACCGATAAATGATTTTGAATGCTTATTCAACGGCTTATTCAATTATCTTGTGCCTTTTTTTCTGTCTGCTAATTTACATCGTTTACTTTTTCTGTAGTACCGCAAATGCTGCGAAGCAAGAAAGGTTCAGTTTAGTTTTTTATTTGCAGTTCCCCCGCGGGATGAGTAAACTGATCTCAGTTTTATTTTTCAGAATCGGTGATGGGTAAATTAAATAGACTATTAGAGAAATGAACGACCCCTCAGAGTTCTTCTGAGTCGTAGATATGATATTGAAAACATAAACTCCGAAAACGAAAATCATGATGATTGATTCAATTTAAAATGTTATTCTGGTGAGCTAAGTAATGAAGTACATGAGCTACTGGACTGAATCAAAAGATGAAAGAACCGACTTGTTTCTGATTGGTTCAATTGTTACTGAGCAATTCTGATTGGCTGAGAGTAGCGTAATGGAGTTGAGTGTTGGCTTCTGTGTCGTGACTTGCCAAGCAGACTTCGATAAAAACTTCTCATCAGTGTGTACAAACAAAGGTGAGACACTTTTATCAACAGTTTTGGATACAACAATTTCCGCGATGATAAAATTCTTTAATCAAGAAAATCAAAAAAGTTCTTAATTGACAAAAGTGACTTTCACTGTAAAAATAATAAGACTTTCACTGTGACTTTCCTTTAACTGTAAAAATACGATATCTTAATCAAGTTTGTGACTTTATATGCCGCATAAATTTAACCTTAAGTCCACTCGTCACGCAAGCGCCTTGATAACAGCTTACATGCCCACAATTTGTAATTTATTTGCCTCTTTTATTGATCTAGACGGTAACAACAAAAGCAACAGCTGCGGACCTGTGGATGATCCCTGTTCGATCTGTGACGTCACGTTTCCCTCCTTAGTTCATTTTTACCCTCTCAAGAGAGCCAAATTCATCAATGCCCACTTCCTTCCTCTGGTGAGTCATTTTGTTCATCAGTCAACAAAGACAATTAAAGCAATTTATTGTGAAGTTTTCCTCGGTCAGTGTCATTTTTTTTTCAAATATAAAATTGGAGCTTGTGGCTAAATGTTGCAAAAACAGACCTGATGAAAAAAAATCTGATGAAAAATCTGAAAAAATTCTGATGAAAATTTGATAGTTGATCAAATTTGATTCGTTTTTGCAGGTATCGAGTGGTGTGCGAGTGCAGGCCAAAGATGTGCAATTCAAGAGTGCATGTGTTCTGACTAGAGAGACCGGAACCAGACTGTTCACTCACTCGCTAGTGTATTCCAGCCCACTGGCCAAATCATGTCAATTCAATCAGCTCACACAGAGTGGAAGATTCACAGGTTGTTTATTAATACTATGAAGCGTTCAGGGTGAAGTGGCTACGTCTAAGCTCTATTCATGACATGAATTTGTCTAAATTTGACTTCCGTGAACAAAGAGACCTTTAAGACATATGATCATCAACTTGTCTTCAAATAAGCTCCTTAATCGAAAGGTCGGCGGTTCGATGCTCACCATGAGCTATGCTCTTTGCTTCAAATTGAGGCAACCTTAAGCCCAATGTTGACAGATTTTCATAAGAACAGCCCATACTATTAAATATTTGATTTTGTTTTTGTGCTCATATCAATTATTTCAGACGTAAGCTGTGGACTGTACGAGCAGAAATGTATCAGCTTAGTTTCTCAGTACCCTCTGCATGCATTCATGTCCAGATGTCTGGACTTCATAGCCACAGAACTGAAGACATCTTCAGCCTCTTCGTCAGGTTTGGATCTGTCTGGGACTGGAAAGGGTGGGCAAAGCGATGGAGATTTGATAGCTCCTAAAATTGTGTCGAAATTGTTATTGCCGGTTCAGTGTCAGTTGTCATCTTGGATTGTGTTCAAGTATGTCGAACATATTACTGTTTTTTTTTAAACTTGATAGGTTTTTCTCGAGTTTTCCTATGTTACAAATTTACACTGATGTCACCTACGATATTGCTATTTTCATTGGAGATTGTTTCTTTATCCATACAATGTTTTCTAGAAATATCGTAAAAAATCATTGTTGTTGCGTTATGACCATACAACAGCTGTCATGTAAAATAATGGGAGTCCAAGCGGAAATAGGTATTTGAGGAGCAGGGGCGGATTTAGGGGGAGCGGACCCCCAGGGATTGGACCCCCTGACGGCCCAAAGGGTCCCCCTTTGGTACTTTTTAAGAAATAGATTTTTGGCCGATCGACCCTAAAATTTTTCTAAAAGCGCCCAAGTGGGGAGGGGTTTTGGGAGCAGTTGAAAAGGTGACATGTTGTGTGGGGGGCAAGGGAACAGGTTGGGCAAAGGTGGGAGATGGAGCTGTCGAGGCGGGATAGGTAAGTGTTAAGAAGCCGGCTGTAGCCAGACCAGAGTTGGGAGAGCTTACAGCGCGTGGGACGTGGGAGAGATTTTTCAGAGGGGTCAATCTTTGGGGGAGGGATACAAATAACTTTAGACGGAGGGGTTTCGGCTAGGAACTTGGTTACAAGGGAGGTATGGTTGTCTTTTAAAATTGGTTTGTAGTAGTTAAAAATAAAAGTGGAGACTTCGTCTCGGTCGTCCAGAACTAGAGGGTGGTTTGCGTAGACTGAAAAGTCGGTTAAAATTTTCTGGTTGTCTTCTTTGAAGCAGCTTATAATTGAGGGGCGAAGTAGACGGGGAGGAGGGGGATGTGAATGTATAAAATTAATGGGATGGTGGGAACGATAGGTAGAGATAAAAAATTGAGATGACAGAAGGGTATGGTGGTCTTTGACCGTTAGGATTTCAGATTCACTGTGCAGGTGGGCAGTGGAACTCATTAGATTTGATCCAGTAACAACGCGAAGGGATTGGTTTTGGGCAACCTGCAGGCAATTTATGGAGGTGTTACTTGATGCGTGGGACCATGCGGGGGCTGCATAGTCAAGTATGGGGCGAATTAAAGCTTTAAAAGTTAGGAGGAGGGTTTCTTTGGAGTGACCCCAGGTTGATCCTGCTAATGCCTTCAGGATTCCGATCCTGCGTCTGGCCTTTTCAGCGGATTGTTTGCAGTGAGTGGCAAAACAAAGTGTTGGATCAAATGTCACCCCTAAGATTGTTGGATTTTTGTTTAGGGGTAGCGCCTCGTTATTTAAAAGAACACTAGGTGTTTTATTAAATTCTTTGTTATAAGAGGAGAAAAGTGTAACTGATCCTTTAGAGGACGCGAAACTTAGTTTGCGTGAGGTGAAAAAATCGTAGAGCCTTTTTAGGTAGCTATTGAGGGAGTTTGAGGCGATATCAATATTGGAACTGCTTGCGAAGGGGTGGAAGTCGTCTGCATACGAAACAAGGTTTACATTATCGGGAGGTGGCGGTGCATCATGGACATAAAAATTGAAGAGTGTGGGTGATAAAACAGAACCTTGGGGTACGCCACAGTGGATTATTCGATGGGGGGATGTGTGTTCACGGAATGAGGTGGCAGCCTGTCGACCATTAAGGTAATTACTTAGCCAGCGGACTAGACTTCTTGGGAGGGGAGTGTCATGAACGAGTTCCACAAGTGAGCGATGACACACCATTTCGAAAGCCTTAGATAAGTCAAGTGTGGCCAGTACCGTACGTTTAGGGGGGCGATTTTGGTTAAAACCGTCTGAAATGTAAAATTCGAGAGGAGAGAGCTGTGGTGGTGGAGTGAAAAGGGCGGAAGCCGTGTTGGTGTTTGGCGTTGGGGAGATGTTTGGTAAAGATGGGGTGAACGAGCCTCTCCAGAATTTTAACTGCTGGGCAGAGTAAGGATATAGGTCTGTAAGATGTTGATTGTTTAAGATCCTTATTGGGCTTTGGAAGCGGTGCAATTTTTGAATTTTTCCAAATTTGGGGGATAATGTTTTCGGACAAAGAGATATTAAAAAGGTATGTTAAGTATTGAGTAGCAAGTGGGCCGAGATGTTTAAGATGTATATTACAGAGGCCGTCGGGACCTAGCGCTCGCGATGGTTTGCTGTCTGCAATGGCTTGTTTAGTATTTTCAGGGGTAAAAATTGGGCTGTCTGACAGTGGTAGTTTGGCAATTTTTCTTCTCGTTATACGAAGGAGTTTGTCAGAGGCATGGGGTCTGGCATTGGTGAATTGTTTGTTAAAAGAGCTGGTAATATCACGAGGTGAGTGTATGGGTTTAGAACCAAAAGTAATGGGGTGTCTTCCTGCCACGGGCTTAGATCCATTTAAGGAGCGTACCACTTTCCAGAACTTTCTGGCACCAGTGCGGTAGTCGCAAGTCCGGAGGAATTCTCGCCATTTATTTTCTTTGTCCTTTGCTGTCTGTTTCATGAGTCTGCAGTTCAGTTGGGATATGACTTCTGGGGGGAGATTTTGTTTTCGGCGGCTAGGGCAGTGGACTCGGGGGAAAGAGAGGGAGTGAAGTGGCGAATACGGCCAGCGGGGATGTGGTGGCGTGCTGCCCTGAGCACCAGGTCCCTCAAGAATTTCTCTCCAGCGGCAACTCCGGAAGGTGGAACCGCTGAAAAGAAACCCTCCTCAATTTCCTCTGTGAATTTGATCCAATCTGCTTTTAAAAAATTTACAAAAGTCCTTTTAGGCGAAAAATTTATAAAATCATCCAAGGGTAGTTCTAGAAGAATGGGTAGGTGATCTGATCCTAGAGATTTAATTGGGGTCCATGATGTGGAGAGTAAGAGCGATTGGGATGCGAGGGAAATATCTGGTGACGAGAGTTGGTTTTCTGAGTTAAAAGGGACTCTGGTTTGTGTGTCATCATTTAATGGAGCAAAGGTGGATTCGGTAATTTCATTGCTAAGTACAGAGCCGCGTTGATCTTCCTCGATGTTGGAGTTCCATAGTTGTGAATGTGCGTTGGCATCTCCGAGTACTAAGGCGTCCCCAGGTTCAAGTAGTTCGGCAAGGGACGCAGAGTAACCAGGGGGACAGCTCGAGCGAGGGGGGATGTAGAAATTATAAATACGAAGCTTGGATGAACTGGCTACCACTGATATGCCCATAGCCTCTAGTGTTCCATCGTTGTTAATATTTATTTCTTCGTATTGTATCGACTCATGTATGGCTATGAGAAGACCGCCTAGAAAATCCTAGATCCGCCCCTGATGAGGAGAGTGTTTTTGTTCGTGGATAATGCAGCCAAATACCCTTTTTTGACAATTGGAATACGTGGACAAAAATTAGAAAGAGAAATTGACATGTGATGGGGAAATTGTGGACAAGCCGTGGATGTTTATGGTTTAGATAACTTTGATTTAGGAGCTCCTCCCACTTGGCAGCGTTCTATCTGCCCAACTGCAAGACCCAACTGCCTCTCTTCAACCTGTCAATCAAACAGTCTCTCTTCGACGAAGTGGGTCTGGACAACTCCATCTCAATGCTGGCATGTTGTATGAGTGAGAAATACGTACTCCTCAAATCTGCAAGGTCAGTTAAAGTTATGTTATAATCTCGTTATTAAATGTATAGCTGGTTTCATCCCAGTTTAATTTTAAATGTTCGGTTTTAAATTTATAGATTTTGGTCAGAAGAAGATATGTTATAGTTGCTGGAAAATTTTTAGAGTTATAAAACTCGTTATTAAATGTATAACTGATTTCATCCCAGTTTAATTTTAAATTTTCGTGTTCATGTTTCTGGATTTTGGCCAGAAAGAAGATTGAATTTTTAAAACATTACAAACTGAATGGGCTTTAAATAAATCATATGTTTTTTATTTTAGTTTCTGCAATGTTCTTTTCAAGGTTTGCTTGAACAACTAGAAAAAACTAAATTTCTGAAAAAAAAAATGTTTTAATTCTTGATTTTCCTGATATGTTTTCGAAAATTTCAGTTTCTTATAACGCTAATTTACTTCTACAGCTTCTTATCTCATTTCTTTCTTTACATAAGTAAAGAGTTTTTCAGATCGGATCTTGTTAACTATTTTCCCCCCTTTTAGACCTTGTTAACTATCCCCCCCTCTCCCCCCACCTATGCATGTATCATTTTTGACAACCATTTCGGCATAAAAATGTAAACAATTAAGTGGGTTTTCATTTTTATTACTTACTATTTATATACTACCCCCCTAAAAATTTATATATATATATATATATATATATATATATATATATTTTTTTTTTTCTTCTGAAAATTGTTTTAAGCTATTGAAAATATGGCCGCCAAAGTTGAATTTCTGAACATCGAAATAGGGGGGGGGGGGGGGTATAGTTAACAAGATGATCCTTCAGATCTCATAAACCATCTTAAAACTAGCATTCCTCAAATATCTAACTTATTGTATCACATTTGTGTTTGATCCAGTGCTTCGAAATTGGTGCCTGCTACTGAGTCCCTGATGGGGTTGCTCTATCCGTTCCAGTGGCAACTGGCATATGTGCCCCATCTGCCATCTGCCCACATTGAGTTTCTGGAGATGCCACAGCCCTATATTATAGGTGAGTGTGGTACCGCAACTGCTACTGCAATTGCAGTAACCATGCAGTAATCATATAGTGGCCTTGAACGTGCTATTCATATTGTTATCTGTAAATTATAGTATCTTATTATAAATAACCAAGGTCAACACTACACGACCTTTATTGAAAAGATAGAGAGTTATTCTCTGTCTCAGATCTGTGACTCCGTACACAGTCAATTCGGAAACTAACTAAAAGAAAACAATACGGTTCAACGGTTAAATTAATCCTTTGAAACCAATTCAGTTTTCATCATAGAACCTCAGAGGTTCCGTTAGTTATCACATGGCGCAGCCAGCAGGATCCGGTTTTACAGCGCAAGACAATAGGACCGATCTGGGAATCCCAGTATTCGGGGCATTCGCAAATTCAGACCCACCCTGGAGTTTTGAAACATGGCTCGATCAGTTCCTATTAGCTGTTACGGTTAAAGAGAATGTGGATCCAGAAATAATGTTACAAGAACCCAAACCGGTATTAGAAGAACCTCTACCAACTCCTGAACCACCAGTGCAAAACGAGGATGCGCCTGCAGTAGCAGAAAGGAAGCGCGGAACAGATTGGCTCGAGATAAAGTGGTTCAAGAAAATGAAGAACGGATGCTGAGAGGACCTAGAGTGGGACACAATGTATTCTATCACGAAGTTGGAAAACGGTTGACATCGAGATTTTTCCTCGCTTTGGGAGCGGAAGGGAAGAAAAAATTATTCAAAAGAATCCTCACACAGAAATATCTAAACTGGGGTTTCGCGATATAATCCGTTTAGCCAAGGTCTCATTTGAGAAGACGAAATGTATTACCTATGAGAGATACAAACTGTTCACACGATCCCATGAATCGAATGAAACGCTGGAATCTTTTCATGCGGCACTGACTGCACAAGCAGCAAAGGCCGACTTGGGAGCGTTGGAAGAAGAATTGGTAAGAGACTTATTTATCTCCAGAATGAAAAATGTTGTCCTTCAGGACACATTAACTTTCGAAACATTTTCTCCCGAAGAAGTCCTAAAGCATGCGATAAAATTTGAACATAGCAAACAAACCACCCAAGCATTCCAAAAATCTTCATCAAGCGCAAACAACTCAGGATTGTTTCCAAATACACAAATGAAGATCAAACAAGAACCAATTATGGCAATCGGAAACAAAGGGTATAACTCTAAACGTCAAAATCAAAATAGAAGAAAACAGTACGAAAATAAGAATACTCAGAAAGCTAAAGGAGATCAAAAACAATGCACGAGATGCGGTAGAGCGTTTGGAGAAAATCATTTGAAAAATTGCCCGGCAATGGGTAAAACATGTAAAAACTGTAACAAACCCAATCACTTTGCAAAAATGTGTAAGTCTCAGCAAGTTAACGAAATCGCAAATGAAGATTCGAGTTCAGAGGAAGAGTGCAATTTAATACAAACGTTTGATTCATGCGACGAGTTTGAAATAATGACCGTAGAGGAAGATTTCACCTCCATTACAAACATAGAAAAATACATCAATAAACGGGTGTTAGAGAATGTGCACAACAATGAAAAGATTCAGAAGGAAGTGTTGAAGAAAAAATCAGACAATATTGAAAAAATTGAAATTCGCAGGAATCCAAAATCTCATCAAATTAAAGCACTAAAAGCTCTAGTTAAAATTGATAGTTATATTTTGAATATGACTATAGATACTGGTAGTCCAGTATCACTTCTGAATTGGGCGACAACGAAACAAATTTTGGAAGGACCTTCAAAATCTAAATTTATTCCAGCAGAAAAGTTGAACCTGTCCGCGCAGTTTGTGGATTATAATAAACGACCTATTTTGATATTAGGAGCGTTAAAGGCTAATCTGCGTTCGGCGGGCTGGGAAGTGTTGGGAGCGATGCTACTGGTCACAGAAAGACGTATGCGATGCATACTAGGTCTAGATCTTCAAAGTAAACTGGGAATTCAGACCACCCAAAAATCAGCTCCAACACGATGATCCAGGTTTGATGTGCTACTGTGCGAACAGTTAGAAAGTTGGAAGAATTTCTTTTATATGAAGTTCAAAGATCTATTTGATAGACAAGGGGAATCAAAAAATCACACGGTGAGTACAAAAGTTAAATATCCTTTGTGCCCGATTCAAGAGAAAGGTAGGAGAATTCCTATACACATCCAGGATAAAGTACAAACAGAACTAGACAAACTGCTAACAGAGGGACACATTGAAAAACTAGATAAATGTAAAAGCGATTGCTTTATTGCTCCAATTGTTATCACAGTCAAAAAAGACAATTCTATTAAATTAGCCTTGGACGCCAAACCCATTAATAGGCAGTTGTACAAAAATAAATATCAGATGCCCAATGTGGACGAACTGATCGATGGTGTTAGCCAGATTGTCACATCAGCATCAGAATACAAACTGTTCACACGATCCCATGAATCGAATGAAACGCTGGAATCTTTTCATGCGGCACTGACTGCACAAGCAGCAAAGGCCGACTTGGGAGCGTTGGAAGAAGAATTGGTAAGAGACTTATTTATCTCCAGAATGAAAAATGTTGTCCTTCAGGACACATTAACTTTCGAAACATTTTCTCCCGAAGAAGTCCTAAAGCATGCGATAAAATTTGAACATAGCAAACAAACCACCCAAGCATTCCAAAAATCTTCATCAAGCGCAAACAACTCAGGATTGTTTCCAAATACACAAATGAAGATCAAACAAGAACCAATTATGGCAATCGGAAACAAAGGGTATAACTCTAAACGTCAAAATCAAAATAGAAGAAAACAGTACGAAAATAAGAATACTCAGAAAGCTAAAGGAGATCAAAAACAATGCACGAGATGCGGTAGAGCGTTTGGAGAAAATCATTTGAAAAATTGCCCGGCAATGGGTAAAACATGTAAAAACTGTAACAAACCCAATCACTTTGCAAAAATGTGTAAGTCTCAGCAAGTTAACGAAATCGCAAATGAAGATTCGAGTTCAGAGGAAGAGTGCAATTTAATACAAACGTTTGATTCATGCGACGAGTTTGAAATAATGACCGTAGAGGAAGATTTCACCTCCATTACAAACATAGAAAAATACATCAATAAACGGGTGTTAGAGAATGTGCACAACAATGAAAAGATTCAGAAGGAAGTGTTGAAGAAAAAATCGGACAATATTGAAAAAATTGAAATTCGCAGGAATCCAAAATCTCATCAAATTAAAGCACTAAAAGCTCTAGTTAAAATTGATAGTTATATTTTGAATATGACTATAGATACTGGTAGTCCAGTATCACTTCTGAATTGGGCGACAACGAAACAAATTTTGGAAGGACCTTCAAAATCTAAATTTATTCCAGCAGAAAAGTTGAACCTGTCCGCGCAGTTTGTGGATTATAATAAACGACCTATTTTGATATTAGGAGCGTTAAAGGCTAATCTGCGTTCGGCGGGCTGGGAAGTGTTGGGAGCGATGCTACTGGTCACAGAAAGACGTATGCGATGCATACTAGGTCTAGATCTTCAAAGTAAACTGGGAATTCAGACCACCCAAAAATCAGCTCCAACACGAAGATCCAGGTTTGATGTGCTACTGTGCGAACAGTTAGAAAGTTGGAAGAATTTCTTTTATATGAAGTTCAAAGATCTATTTGATAGACAAGGGGAATCAAAAAATCACACGGTGAGTAAAAAGTTAAATATCCTTTGTGCCCGATTCAAGAGAAAGGTAGGAGAATTCCTATACACATCCAGGATAAAGTACAAACAGAACTAGACAAACTGCTAACAGAGGGACACATTGAAAAACTAGATAAATGTACAAGCGATTGCTTTATTGCTCCAATTGTTATCACAGTCAAAAAAGACAATTCTATTAAATTAGCCTTGGACGCCAAACCCATTAATAGGCAGTTGTACAAAAATAAATATCAGATGCCCAATGTGGACGAACTGATCGATGGTGTTAGCCAGATTGTCACATCAGCATCAGAAGGCTCTCTTTATTTCACCGTGTTGGACTTAAAATATGCCTGCAGTCAAATAAGACTAACTGCGGAAACAGCAAAACAATGCAATTTCAATATTGTAGGAGGTAACGCAACGGGAACATACTGATTTCTGACAGGTTTTTACGGGCTGGCAGATATGCCGGCTGAATTCCAAAAAGCGATGGACAGAACACTAAACCACTCGAAAAATACCTTTTGTTTCTTGGACGATATTCTAATTGTTTCTAAGGGGGAAGCTAAAGATCATGAGAAATTGGTTCGCAATGTGCTGCAAAAGTTGGATGATGAAAATCTCGCATTAAAAATTTCGAAATGTGAATTTTTTCAGCCTGCAGTGAACTGGTTAGGTCATAATTTGTCGATACACGGTATAATACCAAAAATTACGAAAACCGAGGCTATTGCAAATCTCAAACCCCCCAAGTCACTAAAACAACTCAGATCGTTCATGGGTAGCATCAATCATCTGTCGAAACTCATCCCAAACGCGGCTAGTTTAACTGAAAAACTTAGACCACTACTGAAAGAAGAAAATGAAAAAAAAAAGAAAATGAAAAATGTTCGTTTACCAGTGAAAAAATTTGAGTGGGACGATCAACACTCAGTAGCTTCTGAGGATATCAAAAAGGCAGTTGCTAATATCGCTTTATTAAACTAATACGATCCATCAAAGCAAACTAGAATAAAGTGCGATGCAAGTCATAGTGGCCTAGGGGCTACTCTGGAACAATGGTCTCACCACAACTAGTGGATACCGATTGCATTTGCATCCCGGTATTTAAATTCACAAGAAAAAAAATATTCTACCAATGAACTCGAACTGTTAGCAGTAGTTTGGGCGGTGGATCGCTTCAAACACTACTTACTGGGGAAAGAATTTGTCATAGCAACTGACCACAAGGCGTTAACATCTGCTTTGGGGGAACATAGATCAAATAAAACGTATCAATCTCGACTAACCAGGTGGGTTGACCGATTACTACCTTACCAATTTAAAATTACTCATATTCCGGGAAGGGATATGAGTATTGTTGATTATCTGTCAAGAGAACCTAATGGGGAACCATGGCCGGAATCGGAACTGGATGAGAGATTTGTAGTGACGTCTATTGAAAGTTTCCATAAAGCACTCGACTGTTTAAGCAGTCGGTTTAGTGAAACAAATCAAAATAGCGCTATCAACATTCTAGAACATTCTAGAATAACAAGAGAAACTAACTACTGTAAAAACAGCTCATCACGCGGTTGCTATGACAACCAATTTGTTCAAAACCGGACAAAGCTCGACCGGAACGAAAACGGTCAAAACTCAAGTTTTCAAACAGATCAGAATCAGAAAAACACATTGGACAAAATAGCTCGCGAGAAACAGTTGGTCGATAACTCAAAATTTAACACAATTTCTATCAAAAAAGATATTTCGAATTTAAAACAATCAGCGGATTTCACGGAGGCGGCGTTATCAAAAGAAATGGAGAAAAGCAATACAGGAAAATCAAGGAAAACGTTAAACAGACAGAATGGAAATCGGAGGGAGGACGAATTAACAGAACAAGTGACAGAAACCACCTTTTCCCGAACACGGATGGTGAAGAGAGGTGCTGTGTGCAGTAGGCAAGAGTCAGACGACTCCGAGTCAGATGTACCCCAGGTTGAGTGGAGGACAGTAAGAAAACCAGTCAAGTCTAAAGGATGTAAAGAAATCACATCCGGAAATGCAGCAGAAAATAGTGAAACAACTCTGATGTCATTTTGGGATCTCATGGGGGCAGAAAAACCAAATAACCCAAAAAGCTTACTAGAATTAGAAGCACGGACAGTCCTGGACGATCATAACAGAAGTGATCAGTCATTGGAATTAAATACCCAAAGAGAAAATCCCCAAATCATTGAAGTGGACCTTACAGCTGAAAGCCCTTCGGAAAGTCCAGAAGTCAGCATAATTAAGAAGGAAAAAACAGGTCACGATTCCAGAAGAAGCAGATCGCATCAAAGAGATATGAGTACAGAAATCTCACCAAGCTGTTTGATAGAAGCCTATTAGCGGAACTGATATCAGAGGACGCTTGGATGGACAGATTGCGGCGGGTGATTGAGAGGAATGATCGATACAGCTTCGAGTTGATGGGCCCGTATACTAATCCTCTCTGGCATCAACTCTCAGTCGTGGACGACTGTATACTGGTTGACAACAGACTAGCTGTTCCGGAACAATTGCGCTTGGCAGTGCTGAAGAGGATCCACCGCGGTCACCCAGGTCAGGAAGCGATGCTTGATGTGTCAAAATACCTGTGGTGGCCGCACATGCACAAGGATATCGTCAATCTTGCAGAGGAATGCAGAAGCTGCACCCGCTACGGTAAAAATGCAAAATACATCATACCAAAAAATGCTACAAAGCCCCTTCCACTGCTGACGCAGCCGGGTCAAGAAGTTCAGTTAGACTACGCCGGTCCACTTGAAGATTACAAAGGAAAAAAAAATTATCTGTTGGTAGCAATAGATAGGTATTCAAAATTTCCGTCAGTAAAAATCACTAAATCAACAGGGGGAAAGTCATCGATAAAATTTCTTCGCTCATATATTGATATACATGGGATACGCGAATCAATTAGAACTGATCAATTTTCCGGGTTTAAGGGCAAATCAATGAGAAAATTTTGTTCCGACAATAACATTGAACAAAAATTTTGTCCAGTTGGAGACCATCGCGGATGCGGTTTAGTGGAACGCACTATACAAACTATCAAAAGAAGGTTGGGAGTAATGTTACTCGATGAAAACGTAACATCAATAAAATTATGCCTTAGTACGATACTTCGTGACCTCCGTTGGAGTAAACAGAGGACAATTAAAATGTCGCCATTTGAGGCTCATTTTGGGAGATTGCCAAAAACAGAATTTAAAATTCTCAGTGATAGGTTTTTACGAAACTTTGATCGTTTAGATAAGGAACACCTGGAACGTTCAGCTCTGACGGCCTCCCAACTTAAAAAGCGAATCGACCAGTCTCGTGATAATCTAAAGATTGTCCGAAAAGGACAAAACAGCCGAGACGTGAGTCCACTATTCAAGCAACAAGAAGACTCGGCAAAGGATCGGGCAAGAGCGCGGGCCCTGAAAGAGCTTCTAGAAGCCAATGCCAGATGGAATCAAACCCGACGCGATACATCTGCTAATGACGAGACGAGCACCATTAACCCCGAATTGCGCAAAGAAATGCTGTATTCGTGGGAACGTGGGTTCATTGAAGACAAGCCAGAAACCATCTCCAATCAACGCCATTCGTCACCAATCCTGATTAGAAAGGACGAGGGGAGGAAAAGCGGTAAGGCTCTTATGAAGCCATTGAAGGGAAGAGTCGTGGCCGAAACGCCCTCCACTGTCAAGACAGCAGCAGGGTCCATATACCGAAAGAGTGACATTGCCAAAGTTAAGGTTGCTGTTCAAGACAAGGAAAAAAGAAACAACAGGCGTTCCCCAACAGGAGAAGAGCCTAAGAAAAAGCAACAGAGGCAATCGAAGCGACAGTCCGACGAACAGGACGAGGCCGAAATTAGTCAGTCGGACGAGGAATTACTGCTAGAGCAGCAAAGCATAGATCCATCTGATGCAAAGCGGAAATTTCAGGACAGCCCGACGGTTGTCACGTCAAAGGACATTCTGCAAGGCGGTGGCCTAAATCTAGCAGTCCGAAGAGCAAAGCCAAACTTGGCTGGCCCATTCGCTAAAAAACCCAAGGCAAAGGTGGGCACAAACCCAAAAGATGCACAACAAAGCACTCTACAAAATGAAAATGCTGCGACGGCAGCAGAAGTGCAAGAACCTCAAGCGGAAGATCAAGCGTGCTCGTCAAACACAAGAGACGTACCAAATTCGACTTCTACTACACACTGCAATACGAGAAACAAGAAAGAAATCTCACGCAATACATCTCCAGAAACAATTCTGGACACATTCAATAGTAAAGATCTATCGGCAAATGACTGGAATCGGTTAGCTGACCAAGTACTCGAACGAGGAGTACAACGCACGGCGGCAGAGATATTGCAATCTAAAGAGGATGCGGAAGTCGAGGGAGAATCTATGAATCCTCCGGGGTTCTCGGATGAATCAGAAGTTGAGGAAACATCGGTTCGTAAAAGCGGAAGAGCCAAAAAGGGGCCAACCAGATACGGAAATCCGATTAAGCATTCGGTAAAGTCAATCTCGTATCAAAACGATCTATTAGATTTAAACCAAGCCGCACTCGAAGCATACCGAATTAAGTTAGCAAACTTCAGACCCGGTGCGTCGAATTCGGTGGAAACCAAATTTGGTCTGCTGGAGAAGCACCTTTTCCGAAGAAAGTTTGGCAGCGAGGCCCTCGACATCAACCGATCATGGAACGCTGAGTGGCGAATCCCACTACATTTCGAGGAAGAGCACGAGGAAAGAGATGGAAAGTGATTACAAAACAAAGCTAAAAAGAATAAAACTCCTTAAACTGAGTATTAAAACTCCTATTCATTATTATTAAAAATTTGATAACGTATTATAAATTTTTTTCTTGGCCGAGGGGGTATGTGGTACCGCAACTGCTACTGCAGTTGCAGTAACCATGCAGTAATCATATAGTGGCCTTGAACGTGCTATTCATATTGTTATCTGTAAATTATAGTATCTTATTATAAATAACCAAGGTCAACACTACACGACCTTTATTGAAAAGATAGAGAGTTATTCTCTGTCTCAGATCTGTGACTCCGTACACAGTCAATTCGGAAACTAACTAAAAGAAAACAATACGGTTCAACGGTTAAATTAATCCTTTGAAACCAATTCAGTTTTCATCATAGAACCTCAGAGGTTCCGTTAGTTATCACAGTGAGAATTCAAAGTTGTCTGATTTTTCATAGCTTGAAATTGAGATTTTAATCTGAAAAGTGTTAAAAAAATATATTGTTCATGATTTGATTGAATTCATCATTATCATTATTTTCGAAAATTAAAAAAATCTTAGTTAGAAACATTGATAGTAGTTTTAATAAGTAACGACTAACAGCATTTTTTTGCTCGCGTATCGAATAGAAAATCAGTTTCATATCAAAACCACATTTAGAAATCTGCCTGCCAAATTTTTTCGTTTTTTTAAATGTTTCTTGTTGCTAAATATCAAATTGTTTTTGCACTATATTATTCCTAGGAGTGAACGTACAAGACAACGCTTACATCCTGCAAAGTGACTCCATGGCGATAGAAGACAACATCAACAAAGCACTGTTCTGTGTGGTGGATCTGGACAGTGGCTTGATCAACTGGCCAGAGGATCAGACTCCCCTCCCGGACAAGCGGAGACTGATTACCAACATACAGAATAGACTCACGCTCTATTACACTGGCAATCATCAGGTGATTTAGCGTTTTTATTTCTGGATTCTTTTCCAGTTTCCGACCCACTTCGGAAAATTAAAAAAAAATATAAAAATGCATCACCGCGAGTTTCACAAAAGAAATCTGTTTAAATCTGTTCTTTTGTTCCTGTGACATGTTTACGGAGCGTAGTGTAATGTTACGATGTCCACTTTTTAGCCTAAGTCGCGAATAAAAGTGTTCTCTTATGCTGTTACTGCATAGGATGAATTAAATAGCGTTTTAATTGCTTTTTTTTTCATTCAATGCTTAGTTAATGGCAAGTTCTTGTCTTATATATGGGATTGTGTAGGGTTTGTTTTTTTGAGACTCTTTGGAAACTATTTGCCTTTTTCGCAGAAGCTTTTAAGAGTCGATGATCGTAGTTCAGACTCTTACTCTTATATAGGTCGTGATAATTTTTTTTTTTCGTTTTTTTTTGGGAAAAGTTTTAAAATGCTCAAATATTTTACAGAAGTGCATTCATACATATGAATGCATTTATGAATGCTTTTAGATAAATATAAAAACCACTTGGTTTCGATTCAATTTAACCTGGGAGTGGAATTCAATTTTCAGTCTTCCTAGCGGAATAAAAAAAAATTTGCCGAATGATACAGATTTCTCAAATTGAGTCCATTTAATCAAAAAAAGTGTCAACCATAAATTGTTCTTGAAATTGAAAGAGATCTAAAGCCATATACTTTTCTAATTTAAATTTGTAAAGTTGAGGATTTCAAGTCCATTTTTCACATATCATATGGCAATGTTTAAGATTTGATTGAAAACTACCTGACAATTTTTGAAAACATAAATGTATCAATAGAAATATCGGCTACGCGATCCTGTTCCGAAAAAATACCCTATCAATTGAAAACCATTAAATTCTACTAAAATCTGTTACGCCCTAATATTTGCTGAGAAAGTTATAGCGTTTTGAAGTGTCCAAATTTTAAAAGTTTCAATCGTTTTTTTTTTGAAACTTTCTTCTGAAGAACTACCCTGTCAAATCTGATATTAAGATTTCAATCAATGGACAGGGAGTAGATTTTTTCCTCCATAAAAGGCTACTCCCATGTTTTATAGAAAAAATTATGGTCATTAAAAGCTTATTTGTGATTTTTTTGAGAGTTTTACAGTTGTGAGAATTTCTCTAATCTCAAAAAATGCTCTCTCAAATTTGCGAGATAGAGTTCAACCGAAACAAATCAACGTCGGGATAAATTGTGCATACACTTTCTTACATAAATTGTCTTCAAGCTTTTTTCTTTTCGATCGAATACCAAGGAATTTTCCCTACATGAGCCGCTACTCAATTATTTTGGAATCATAAGAGAAATCAGAATAAACTCGAAACTAACCAGCTAAATTTGTGAAAAAGAAATCATTAAGAACGCGATTTGTCCTTATAAACGTCAAATCACTTACTTACCCAGAGAAGCCATTATGGTTTTGGGTGAAGTATATTTTGTTGAAAAATACTGATTTTCTTTGTATCAGTAAAACATATTCTGAAGAAAGTTCCAAAATTCATCACTAGTTTCAGCTGGGCTACTATTACTAATAATATAATAATAATAATGTGAATTCACGCTTAAAATACAAAAGCGTAGGGACAAAGTCCCCTAAACAGACAAAACAAAAACATCACAACAACATGAGGTAACTATGAGACACATTTTAACATAAGTTGCAAGGGCACGCAACGCGCCAGGTACATGGTTGACTGTCATCAAAAACACTAGAAAAACCTCCAGTGGAAAGCAGAAAGCCTGCTTTTCAATCCAGTATCGTTGAAAAAGTCTAAAGCTTGTGGGAGACTGTTGATGAGTTTTGTAGTGCGATACCAAAAGTTGTTTTTACTACGCTGCAATCGAGTTCTTCGGACATCGAATTGAACGGTTGAACCACTGCGTGTCGAGTTATCACAATTGAACTGCACAAAACGCGACCAGTCGAAATTATAGTTGCTATTGAGGACTTTAGAGAGGAAAAGCACGCCATGAAGCTGCATGTAGAGCGACAAAGGTAGCAGTTTTAGGTTGTGGAGGCGATCTTTGTATAGGACAGCTGATGACTTCGCTAGAATCCAATTTGTCACTCTTCGTTGAACTCGTTCGATGATAATATAGTCGGATTTGTTTGCATTCGAAACTTGATGCCCATAAAGAAGAATGGGTACTATGAAAGACATACAAATTGAGTTTCGATAAAAATGACAAACTAGAAGAGGAATTCCTTTTGATGAGGAAGAAGCTCTGCATTGCTTTGCCACATCTCTCTTTTATGTGTGGGCTCCAAGAGAAACTACTAGTTATAGTGACTCCCAAATATTTTTCCTTCTGAACACTGTGAAGCGTAATGGGCAGGTTCTCGCGGTGGTGCCCCGGTGCATCCCTGCTACACTTGAGGACCAGGGACTTAAATTTGTCAGCACTAAACATCCTCTTGTTTTCATCTGCCCACGTCTTCAGACGAAAAAGGTCATCAACTACAGGGTCTTCGGTGTCGTTTTCATATGCTACAAAGAGTTCAACATCATCAGCAAACAATCCTGGTAGCGCTTCGCGTACACAATCGGGTAGATCGTTGATGTACAACAAAAATAGCAAAGGCCCCAACAGAGATCCTTGGGGGACTCCGCTGGTGACATTTAGGCAGTCAGATAGAACACCATTGAGTTTCACTCTCTGCCGCCTGTTGCGCAGATAGTCCTTCAGAACTGCAAAAAGTTCACCACGGAAACCCCATTGCCAGAGCTTCCGAGTAAGGACAGAATGATCGACTTTATCGAAAGCCTTAGCTAAATCAAGAAATACTATTTCGACATGGCTAAGTGTGTTGGAGTCCAAAGCATGATAAACTCGGTCTGTGAGTTCCAATAGTTGCAAGATTGTAGAGCGCCTCTTCATGAACCCATACTGGAGTTTCGTCAAGTAAGGCTGAACGTGTGAGTAAACAGCATCGAACAAGCATTTCTCCAAAATCTTCGAGTTTATATTCAAGAGCGACACTGGCCTGTAGTTGGCAACATTGGCTTTATCTCCCTTCTTAAAAATTGGGATAATCTTTAAGAAGGGAGATAAAGCGAACTGGTAAACAATCTTGTCCTCCACTTTTTGAGACTTTGAGTTTCTGCTTTATACCAGACAACTTGTCCACAGAAACGTCGAAGTCGTTACAGCGAGTTGGTGTAAGCACCGCTTCTTCATCAAGATCTATTTCGAAGCAGCTTGATACATTGTACACTGATGCAAAAAATCGATTGAACAAGTTGCTTTTCTCAACGTCTGTCACGGCGTCTTTTTTAGTTAGGTATAGTCTGCACAGGATTCGGGAGGGCGCTTTCACTGTTTTAAAGTACTTGTATATTCTCGAGAAACAACGAGTCTCGAAGAGCTTTCCTTCATAATCTATCTGATCATTGTCCAACGCTTCTTTTAATGTCAGCTCCAACTGCGTTACTACGTGCTTGGGCTTCTGCTTGCGTGCAGTGTTCAACCTTTTAATAAGGTTTGAGGTTTCACTGGACACCCATGGGGGTAGTAGTTTGCGGTGGCTGGTTTTCTTCGGAAACATTTCCTCAATTCTTCGTGTTACCCAATCATACCAAGAGCTGACAAGAACATCGCAGTTAGTATAGCAGATGGGATCGAATGGATACAATGAAATTTCTTCGTTCAACTCATCGAAGTTACCGCTCGCAAAGGATACGGTTGGTGGACAAAATTTCTTGACTTGAACCTCTTCTCTTGCGTGCAGGACAGCTAAATACGGCATGTGATTGGAGAAGCATCTCTCATTGTTCCGCAACCTCGCTTCCAATTCTTCGTTCGCAAAACAGTTTATCACCATCTCCTGATCATTGGTAAATAGGACGTTCAGCGAACCGCTTTCATTGTTCGGATACCGAAGTAATTGGGAGAAGTTGTTCGCGAGCAAAAGATCTAAAAGCTCAGATTCATACTCTTCTGGTGACATGAAAGAGTTCCAGTCAGTCTGGAGCATGTTGATATCTCCGGCAATAATCAACCGAACACCTTGCCTTTTCTCATCACAAAACGACTGGATACTACTGAACAAGGAACTAAACTGTGCAATGCTCCACCTGTATTGACTTCCATTGTCAGCAGTGTAGACTGTCACGATCAGCACTTGGAGATTCTTGACAAAACAGGCACACACATTGTCAAAATCCAAGTTGAGTTCGACACTGTCAGAAGGCAGTGACTTTTTGACACCGATCAGTACTCCGCCATGACGAGTATTTCCTGTACTATCATAACATTTCCTATTCTTGCTGGTAAGATCGTACTGGGGTAAGAACAGAGCAGAATGTGACACGTGATCAGTCAACCAGGTTTCGCTTATACAAACGATATCAATGTCTGAGCAACAGAAAACGTTGGCAAAATGCGTTCTCCTACCGATATCAAGAAGTGATCTGGCGTTGTACTGTATTGATCGCTATTTGTTCGATTGATCGCTATTCGTCAGTGTCACCGCATCGCAACTTCGCATTCAATATGAAACTATTTAATAAGTTTATCACAACAATTAGGCTAGTTTATCACAACAATTAGTGTTTGCTTATCTACAAGAGCACATGGCGCAGTTGTGAGGACGAAAGCGAGGACAGTTGCGTCAGTTGCTAGGTCCGTGGTGTGAATCAGACGCATTGAATGTTTTTATTTTTCCGACTTCGTTTTCTTTTCCTTTTCAGTGTCGTTTTTGCCGTTCTCTTGCTTCTGTACGCAAAATGAAGCTTGGCCTCTGAGTTTAATTTGTTTTATTGCAGCATAAAAAATGATTTGCATTTGGGAAATCGTCAAATGGGGCTGAAAAATAGCCCAATTACCTTCGCAGTGTTCTGTTTTAGTTCGAAAACCATGTTCGAGCATGTTATAAGGATTGCAGTATAAGAAGATTAATCGGAGCTCTTGGAAAAATCCTTGAATTTATCGACGCCTCAGTTCTTCAGCAATTAATGACAATCATTAAAATTAATCGAAAGAGTTTAAATATTTATGAACACGAGGAAAGGACGACCATCCTGTTTATGAACTGCAAGTGAGCAAGTTAATCTTCATGTTTGTTTTTCTGTTTCAGTTCAAGTGTGATTTCTCCGAAGAGGTGCAGACGCTATTGATGAATCAGATCATCCGGGAGACTGTTCTGGAGTACATGTTAAAGGTACAATCTCTAGCACTACTCGTTACAAACATAACGTCGATGTGAAATCGACTGCAAATTTTGGCTCCAGCCTTAATCGGGAATTTTATTTTTTTCCGGGCTCCTTCAATTCCAAATGCATTTGGTCTTCATCTACAACCTTGTAACTCGAGATCGGTTCATGCGCAAAGTATGTTGTCACAAAATAGCATGCGCAAAATGGCTCAAAGAATCTGTTTTTATCAAACCTAGCTATCGCTATTTGTAAATGATTGCACTGTTAAGTTCCAGACTGTCCAAAAATTGTTTTTTTTTTGTTGTTATTTCCTTTTAATAGGTCATATCTGGCTGCAACAGCTAAACCACTGCAATACAGCAGATTGTCGAATGATTAAACTAAATCAGAGTTCCAGACAGTCCGAAAATAGTATCTTAATCCTTCTTTCAGCTCATCTCTGGCTACAACAGCTACACAACTGCAACCCAGCAGAGTGGCTCCTCTCAATTCGATCACATGGCCTTCTTGAGTGAGAGGGCGACCTCGGAGGAGTCGAAGTTCCTGAGTGACTTCGTTCAGACTCAGATGTTTGTCTCATTTTTGGACCATATGAGAACTACAAGGAAGGTATGATGATCGAAATGTATTATTTAATTAAGGAAATATGCATGTGTACGTCAAAAAAGCATGCGGAGACTAGGAAAAAAACCCAGGATATCTGGAACACTAGGATATCTTTGAGGACCACTAAGAAGCTATGACGAAACTGGGTTGATACTGGTTCTGTTATTTGCGAAAAGGACTGAAAACTTGTTTAACTAGATATCAAAGCCTAGATTAACCCTCTGCCCAGCCAATCACGCGTCACAAAAAAGTTTTTTTTTCAGGATATAGGAAGGTATGATATTCGAAAAATATGTTTTTTTAAGAAGATACGCTGGTGTTAGTCAGGGGTACTAACCTATTAAACCACGATCACTTGAAATACGTGTTGATGTTTCGAAAAAAAAAGAACCACGTCTTGATATTTCGAACAAAAGGAGTTCAGTTTCAAATACAAGAAGCAGAAAGCTATCTAATAGTTGTGTTAGTTCGTCGTTAGTAACTAAATGGCTGATTTATACGATACTGTAACCTTCATTTGTTATCATTTGAGCTTATTCCAAGAGTTTTCTAGAAAACTTGTATGCTTTTTAGGGTGGAAGTTTCTACTCGGTGTTCAAACGCCGCCTTGAAAACCCACTGCCCCATGACGACCAAGCGTTCGTTCAACACTGCGGTGAGTTGTCAAGGTTATCTCAAACTATTTCGCTCTTTTTCTTCCCGCTCGCTCACCTGTGAATTTTAAATCGTGTCACGTTTTTCTGACTAAAATATTATTTATTTCAGTCGACGAAGTCAACACTATTATGTCATCGTCCACTTCCCAAACAGTCGTGCTATGCAATACCCCAGATAACTTCACAGTGCTAAACAAAAAGCTAGAAAGTCTCCATCTTATCATACCAGAATCAGGGTCCGAATTCCAGGCACCATTTTTCAAGAGTCCCAAAAGCGCATCTGGGTCACCAGCTACGCCCAAAGGGCATTCGGCCGAAAGAGAGAGCAGCCGAACGCCAACTAATACGAATCTATTTCCAGCAATCAGTCCGTCAATACACGCACCTGCAGATATTTCAGCCTTCAATTTCAAAAATCCAAAGAAACTCATTGAAGAACTGTTAGACGAATGTAAAACTAAGACGAAAAAGTTATTGTTGGTGAAACTAGGAAGAGAAGTTGAGAATCTGGGAATCCAAGAGTCAGTTTCACTCCAAGAGGAAAACACTCTGATTAAGAGTTTGTGTGATTTGCTGGATAGAGTTTGGAGTCACGGGTTGGCTGTGAAAAAGGTACAGATAATTCATTACAGCATGAGGCTTTCACTTCATTAAGAGTTGATGAACGAACTTCAGATTCTTATATGGGTCGTGATGATTTTTTTCCCAGGAAAAATTTTATAACTTGTTCAGGTTCAAATGTACTTTTTAGCGGTTTGACTTTTGATTTCTTCTTAAGTTCAGTGAATTTCTATTGTTCACAGAAAGGCAAACTCCAAAATTTGAACAGCAAAATTTTTAAGGTCACGGAAAACGCTATCGAATTTTAATTTCGAAAACAGAAAATAATTATCAGATTTACCAGCGAAACAAAAGTTTTTCGTATTGATCCAGTTTTCTCAAATAGGGTTAATTGTACCAAAAAAACGCCGGTCATAATTTATTCTCGAAACTCAAAGAGCTTTAAGGCCAGCTGTTTTTTGAAATTTGAAATAAAATTTGTCCAATCCTCGTACAAGATTCAATATAAAAGATGATAAAATCTATAACTCGAACTTGACGTGAAATTTAAGTTTTGATATTTTTTTCACAAACTGTTTGGATGTTATCGTTGCTATTTTTGTTGCTAAAAATTTTCGAAACTCAAATAAGATGAAGTAATTAATGATTCTAGGGTCACTCGCCATTATGGTCACATCTAGTCGAGTTTGGAAAACGACAAATGCTCCTCTCAACCCCCTCGCGGACTCCCAATCGGAACAATCTGTCATCCGCCGGATCCCTCCCCGTCAGCCCCAACACGGTCCGCGCCGAGCCTCGAATGGCCCAAACCCCGACTGCCGGAGGTCGCCACCCTTCCAGCCAGTTGTCGATCTCAACCCCTTTGCAGACGTTTAAAATCAAATTCTACCAGCAGAATCTAATGCAGTCAATACGTATTGTGCAATCAATGGTCGAATTGAAGACTGAAGCTAGTAAAGTTCGAGCTTGGATTCGACTTGCAATTGAAAGAAAAGTTTTAGCCTCGCATATTAAAGAATTACTCGGCGATGAGATTCTGTTACGTCAGCTTTACAGACCGAATTCGTTTTTCCTTTTTGATGATACTGAGTTTTCACATGTTGATACGATTACGCAACTGACCTACCATCTTTTGACCTTGAACGCAGTTGATTTCTTTTCATTCACGGATAATTTTCCAGTGTGTAAAGTGGCGTATAAATTGCACGTTTGTCCAATTCCGAGGATTAACGAGAACCGAATCACGATTATAGTGACTGGCAGTTTGAACCAAAGTGAGAAGTTGTATTTGCAATCGGATAATAATGAGTTAGCTTTCAAGGTGAGTTGGTTTGAGGTGTTGCTCGTTTTTTTCTAATCACAAGAAGTGAGCAAGAACTTTGTTTCCATTTTTTCCCCACGGAAATCAGTTGACGCCAATAAACGTCATAAGCTCGAGTGATATATCATAATAGTAAATAATTTAATTCTGAAATGTATCTAAAATTTTGCCTTTATTTATATACCTCATTCAGGTAGTTTAGGTAGAGCTTTTCAGCTGTGAAAATGCTGTTTTAATCGTGTTTCGATCGATATTTCAAAACATAAAAGTTTCAGAAAATTTGCTTTTTAGACGAGTTTATAGTGAGGATTTGTTCTTCGGTTGAACTGAAATTTTCTATTTTCACTATCCAAAAGTCTGTTCGAAATTGCTAATTGGAAGACATTAATACTTAGAAGACAAAATTTTGTTCCATAAAGTTATATGCGCGCTCGAACAAACTATTCTCTAAAATTCAATCAGAGGTGTTTTTGTTTTAAGTGTGACAACCTGGGTCGTCTGTTAACTGTGCGCATTGGTTGTGAGGGAACGTGTAAGACATCCAACTGGTTCATGGACACTCTCCTTATAAGGAACAGTCTCACTGGCCATATATGGAAGTTCCCCTGTGCCCAGTGGATTGGACTGGGAGCTGAGGACTCGTCAGGTGGGGTTTCTAAATTTATTTCTTTTTTCGAACCCTTATTCTGAACAGGTTAAAAAATAGTGGTTACAAATATTTCTTCCCTGGTTATTTTATTTTGCCGCTTGTTCGCTTGCGTTTGCAAGATGAAGCTTAGGCTCTGTGTTGGAAGTCAGTTTCGGCCAAGTTGATTTTCTGCTTACTTTTCATTGTTTGATTGTTTAAGGTATGAATCGTACCGGTGACCTGTCAGGAGAAAATGACGGAGACTGCACTCCCCCACAGTATGGGAGCACCCCCTCCACCTGGGGAGATGCGTTTGCATTCAGGGGGGCACTGGACGCCAGGGCCACCAAGTCAGTGGCTGTGGAGAGGCTGTTGTTTGCAGAACTGCTCAGTCGTAACCTGAAGGAGTCGGGTTAGTTTGTTCATCACTTGCTTCGCTTTCTCAACCGTCCCTTTTCCCTATGCCATTTTTTTCTCAAACATTTAAGTTCAAAATTACCACTTGGTTAGACATACATGCTGCTACAAAATGAAATTATAAAAATGAATTAAAAGATACTAATATTGGATTAAATGTATCTCGAAAATCTATCTTATCTGGATTAATTATCTCGAAAAGAACTAATCTTGAAAAGATCTATCAAAAGCAAGTTTTTCGTGTATTTCTATCAAAAATTTTTCTCATTTTTGTTATGATAACTTTTTTTAGGTTTAAATTTTCTGTGTTTGACTTTCGTCAACGTGAATTGAAAATGTGCATGTGGCTGGATTACGCAAATACAAGCACGTTTACTTCTAAACAACTTCGTAACAGCAATTATTACATTGAAAATCTGATGTTTATGTACAAAAAATGGCATTTGGGAGGAAACCGTAGAATATGGTCTTTTTTGTTAAAAAAAAAACATTTTTGAGGAATCAGGAAGCGTTCGCATGAAAGCGTTCGTATGAAGTAGGTATCAAATAAAAAGTACCGAGAATATTTTATCTAACGGGGAAAATTTTTCTTTTCGTTTGTTTTTAATGAAACTGGTGAAAATATGGTGGAATAAAACCTGCATGCTGGAAACGGTGTTACAGGTTATCGTTGTAAACAATTTTCTTCTTTTGATCATTCTAAATTGATGTTGAGTTTTTAATTCTTTTAGATGTGCAAATGAATTTATTCAAAATGGTTCACAGTCTTTTCAAATTGAAAATTACTTAATTGAAAATTTATTCGATTCTCGTATTCTGATTTGCAGTTACTCATAAAGTATTGGGTCGGGTTAATTGAAACTATTCCATTATGGCGAATGAAACTCCAGTCAACTCTTTCGTAAACTCCACCTACCCCGAACTAGTCAACTTCAGGTATTTAATCTTTCCTTCAGATTTTTTGATACCGGTTTTTAATAATATAAAACACATTGTAGTTGTAGACAGTAAGACATAGAAAAGTGTCAACCACAGAAAAGATAAATCTCTACTCAAAACTTCAAGTGAACCTTTTTTTGGTGACATTTTTTGAATTGGTTTTGTGACGTTAATGCTTTTTTGGCGCTTGCTTAAACTTGATGCTTAAATGTAAAAAAATTGACCTTAATAGAAAATGCTTTAGATGTTAAGCTTATTTTTTTTATTCATGCAGGACAAAAAGTGACGTACACGTCAAACAAATGTATGCAAAGGTGAATTGATAAGTACTTCACCACAAATCCCAATTAATTTCAGTATCCTGAATGAGCTGTACGGGAACAAAGAGGGAAGGGAGGACGAGAGGGTGTTCCATTTCATGCCCCGGAGTGCCACCAAGTCACACCAGATCAATGTGGTCGGACTGGCTCAGGCCATCATTGGGTTCACCAGGAACTTCTCAGGCAGCTTATTTTTTTAATCTGTTCATGAACTAAATAAAAAACGGTTACGTAGGAGCTGATTTTCTAAGTGTTCATGAACTAAATAAAAAACGGTTACGTAGGAGCTGATTTTCTAAGTGTTCATGAACTAAATAAAAAACGGTTACGTAGGAGCTGATTTTCTAAGTGTTCATGAACTAAATAAAAAACGGTTACGTAGGAGCTGATTTTATAAGTGTTCATGAACTAAATAGAAAAACAGTTACGTAGGAGCTGATTTTATAAGTGTTCATGAACTAAATAAAAAACGGTTACGTAGGAGCTGATTTTCTAAGTGTTCATGAACAAAATAAAAAGCGGTTACGTAGAAGCTCATTTTTCTAGTGTTCATGAACTAAATAGAAAAACAGGATTACGTCTCAAATGGCATAATTCCCAAATGGCATAAAAATGAAAAATTTCCCAAATGGCATTGTGCGCGTCAATCTCCAAGATTATAAAAAAAACGGTTTTTAAACACTTTAATTAATGAGTATTTTCTCGGCAAAATAACTCCGGAAATATAACGGAAATTTGAAAATATAACGATAATTTTAACAAACTTTATCATCGGTAACATCGGCCACAATAAACTGCATAACTCAAAGCAAGCTGCAAAAATGGCCAGTATTTGTCCTTGAGACAAATTGCTCTTTTTAAAGGTCAGCCATAACCAAGGCTGAACCAAATTAGAGCGAAAAGACGGTTAAAATGGGTTTTGGGGGGACCGAACCTGGTTACGGAGCATCCCATCAAGTTCGGTGCACATTCGAGTTCTAGAAAGGAAATGACCTAGTCGGGATTCGAACCGGCGCCGAACCCACCGGGACGCACCATGTATACGCTTGGCTACTGTCCCTGTATGTATTTACTTTTATATGCATTTATACTCTCGCACATTTACATTTGCGCTGCAACATCCTCCGCCCCTAAAGACGGAAGAACAGGTGCGAGTTTTACAGTCGGTCGTGTCAGCTCGCTCGTAACAGTTTTGATATCGGCGGATCGGGCGCATCCGTCTTTGCCGTAGTGTAGTTTAGCAATACGGGCGAGTGGGTAATGCCCACGTGGGCTGTCGGGTTCGACTACCCAAACCAAGTCGCCGGTTTTCAGTGTGACATCCGAATCATTATGCCACTTTGCTCTCTTGTTGAGAGATGGTACATATTCACGCAGCCAGCGTGACCAAACTGCGTTAGCGTACGATTGTGCTCTGGCGTAACGCTTTTTATAATCAAAGTTATCTTCGAAACTTAACGACGGGAAGCTAGCTGCGCTGTGACCGAGAATGAAGTGATTCGGGGTGAGTGCCTCTAGGTCGTGCGGATCGGAACTGACCGGAGTGATCGGTCTTGCGTTAAGTAATTGTTCAACTAGGCAGAGCGTTGTTCCTAGAACTTCCTCAGTTAATCTCCTGTTGCCTAATATGTCGTACAACACTCGCTTAACACTTCTCACTAGCCGCTCCCAGGCGCCACCGTGATGAGGGGCACTGGGCGGGTTAAACTTCCACTTAATGCCTTTGTGGACGAAAACGGCCGGGGCGACTTTGTTCCAATTTTGGACACAGGATAGGAGCTCCTTTTGAGCACCAACAAAATTCGTGCCATTGTCAGAAAGAATGGTTTTGGGGGTACCTCGCCTTGCAATAAATCGCTCTACGCCCATGACGCAGGAACTAGTATCGAGAGATGGAACCAACTCGATGTGAACGGCTCGAGTCGTGAGGCAGGTAAATAGGAAACCCCATCTCTTTTCGGTACTTCGGCGTATCGGCACTTGAAACGGGCCAAAGTAATCAACACCTGTGTTGGAGAAGGGAGGCTGCTTGTAACCCAGTCTTTCAATCGGTAGGTCAGACATAATGGGCACAACTGTTTTTGCTTTGCGCTTACGGCATGTTATGCAAGTATTTTCGATGTTCCCAAGTAACCGGCGCAACTTCAGAACAATGTATTTCAACTGAACTACAGCACGCATGTAATCCAACCCCTGATGTGCATGTTGAAAGTGCATATGCCTAATCAACATATGAGCAACTCGGTGTCGACCATCCAGTATTATTGGATGTTTGCTATCAAAGTCGGTATCAACAAGACGGCTGATACGTCCAGTTGAACGCAGGATGCCAGCTGGGCCGATGAACGGAGAATATTTAGCAATCCGACTTTTCTTTGTTATCAGTTTATCGGACTGAAGTATTTTCACTTCGGCAGGAAATGATTCGGACTGAGCGAGATAAATGAGCTTCTGCTCGGCAATATCTAACTCGGACGGGTCGGTTATTTCAAGCGTTTTTGTACGGAAGTGTTTATGCGATGGTAGCACACGAAGCATAAACGCTAAAACACGTTTGTACTTTACAATTGAGCTGAATTTATCCCAATTTTTAAACAGACGGATCGACGGCGCTTTCTCAGATGAAGCATCAACAACAAACGTAGATGCAGTCTCAAGGCATGTATCAATGTCACAGAGTGGGCCTTTTAATTGGATCTTTTTGATGACATCAGTGTTCGGCTTGAATGGCCAATCACATGTCCTCAATATACTAGGGCCTCTAACCCAGCTGCTATCCTTGAGGGCTTCCGAAGAAATCCCTCGTGTGCCGGTATCAGCTGGGTTATAACCACTCAGTACATGATTCCATTGATCAATGGTGGTGGACTCCAAGATTTCACCAGTGCGGTTTCCAACAAACACAGGAAGTTTGTTGCACGAGTTAAGCCACTGGAGAACGGTGGTAGAATCAGTCCACATGAATACATTGCTTACTTTGAAAGTAAGCGCTTTCAAAATCTCTTCTTTGAGTCGAGTCGCAAGCAGAGCAGCCTGAAGCTCTAACTTGGGAATGGAGAGCATCTTCATAGGCGCTACACGGGCTTTCCCAAATACGAAAGCTAACTCGGTCTTTTGCGATTTAGCAAGTCGGGCTCGGAGAAACGATACGGCGCAAAAAACGTCCTGCGAACTATCACCGAACGTGTGAAGTTCACAGCGGTCGAACGGTTCGGTAAAGTAGCTACGAGGTATCGTCAGAGTACCTAATAGTGGAAGTCCTGAGTGCCAATCTAGAAATTGTTGTTTAATTTCCTCTGGGAGATCATCATCCCACTTTTGACCACTGATTCTCCATATGTCTTTTAGTAAAAGGCGCGCTTTCACAGTATATGGAGCTACCAGTCCTATTGGATCAAAAACTGAGGAAACAAAACTCAACACGGTGCGTTGAGTAATTGCTTTATCTAGTGGTCGATCAACACCTCTACTTACTACTAGGGTATCTTTTACATGATCCCACCTGAGACCAAGAACATGCGACGATTGGTCTGGACTCTTACAAATATCCTTAACTGACGGGTTGGACTCACGGTTGTCCGGATTAAGAGCGGTTGTAACTTCGGGTACATTGCTAACAAACTTTGTCAGGTTAAACCCACCTAATTTGAGCATTGCGACTAAGTCTTTACTTAGGCTAAGAGCGTCAGCGGTATTTTCGAACGAGTCAAGATAGTCGTCCATGTAAAACTTCTGGACAACGGCTGAAGCGGCTTCGGGGTATTCAGCTTGATTATCAGAAGCAGTTTTTTGTAGCGCGAAATTCGCACAAGTTGGCGAATCACAAGCGCCAAAAATATGACGGGTGTATTGGTGAACCACCACACTTGAAGTGGGGTCCTCCCGCCACAAAAAACGGAGAGACGGTTGATCTCGCGCAAGTACTCCAACTTGTAAGAACATACCTTCTATGTCCGCTGAGACGGCGTACTTGTGTTGACGGAACCTCAACAGTACAAAAATAAGATTTTGAAGGAGATCCGGGCCAACCAAGAGAGATCTATTTAAGGAAGTGCCATGAAATTTGGATGCTCCATTGAGCACACGGCGCACCTTGCCGGGTTTTTTCGGGTTCAAAACCGGATGGTGTGGAAGATACCACTCACGTTCGGCTCGTGAGCTGGGATCGTGCGGGTTGACGGTTATGACATATCCTTTACTTATATCTTCTCTGATTGTTTCGGTATACTTCTCGCGAAGTAACGGATCTCTATCTAATCTTTTCTCTAACGACTTTAATTGGGCTAATGAAGAATAATAATTGTTAGGCAAGCTAACATCATTATCACTCCACAGCATCGGTACAGTGTAACGCTCACCATCGTGAACGGTTTCAGTTTTTAGGATCGACAAAGCACGCTTGTCTGCGGCGGAACGGGCATCTACTTGCTTGAACGCACCATACGACTCTAACTCATACCAAGTTTTGATTTGGTCGGTCAGAGAAATATCGTCCGTAACGCAGTTAAAGGAAGAAGAGTTTAAGGACGAACGATCAGGAGACGGACCACTAATGACCCAACCTATCGGAAGTCGGACGGCGCACGGTGAGTCAAGTTCATCTCCGAAGACATGTTCGAGGGGTCTTATCGCATGATAGAAGTCCTGTCCTATAACTATCTCAATCTCTTTGTAATTATACGCAGTCGTCTTTAACGGGGCTAGTTGCGGGTATTTGACCTGCAATTCGGAAACGTTTATAACATCGGGTCCTATATACATGTTGTGCTTAACGAAAGCGACAAACGAAAACGAAAATTCACTTTCATTGGGCTTTGCGGAAACTTTCAAGTGAACTCGTTGAGTTTTAGATACCTTGGCTGAGTTAAAACCATCGGTCGTAACATTTACGGGCGTGCCAACTAATTTCAGACGTTCAACGAGTGCCGCGGAAACCCAAGAATGAGTGGAACCGGTGTCACAAAGTGCTAGTGCATTCGAATTTCCCGAACCAGAGGACACATCTACCAACGCAACGGGAAGAATACCTTTTGCAGTTCCCTCACAAGGTTTAACACAAGCTGCGTTGTTTGCAGAAGTAGTGTTTGTATTAGTTTGAGTCGATGGTGATCGGTCGGCCTCTTTGGGCGGGAAAACTTTCTCGGCTCCATGAAGAAGCACATTGTGAGTGCTCTCACAGTCCTGTTTTGGGCATTTTCTTGCCTTTTGGCACTTTCGGAAGGTATGGTTGCCTTGTAAACAAGAAAAACAGAGCTTTTGTTCTGCTACATATTTAGCCCTTTGTGTTGCGTTTTTCTCTTTGAACACGGAACAGTTCCAGAGTGCATGCTGCCCTTTGCATAGCGAGCATGTAGGAAACCTTGTCTTTTCTCTACTTTTCTCATCCTTAGAACTTACCTTAGTGTTACCTGCAAGCACTTTTGTAACTACTTTTTGTTTAACTGGCTGCTCGACTTTGACTAAAGATTTCAATCGCTCATGGCCTTCTGCCTTATTCTTAAGCCAATCGTTGAAGTCTAGCAATGTTAATCGCTGCCAATGTTGTCTAACAGTATGCATGGACCATGCCTCTTTTAGATTTGGAGGAAGCTTACTGACGGCTTGATATAATAGGTTCACACTTTTCAAGTCGTCATTGAACGACAAAGACCTAAAAACAGCTACGAGCCCAGAAATCACCGCAGAAAAACTTATAACATGGTCAGAGTTGTGCATCTTCAATGCGGGAAAATTCTTCAACTTATCCAAATGTGCACCAACTACAACATGAGGTTGCCCAAACTTTCTCTGGAGAGTTGCTAGAGCATCCTTATACAACACTCCACTGTAGCCGTATTCCGCAATTGCACTCTTGGCTTTGTCTTTAACGTGTGTTTTCAGATATTTGAGTTTTTCATCATCAGTTAGCATAGCCGAATCAACTGTTGCTTGGAACTGCCCGAACCATTCATACCAGTTAAGTGGTTCTCCATCAAACACTTCCAATTTCAACTCCGGTAGACGGTCTTTGCGGCTATGCAGAATGATGTCTGCTAACTCTCTCGCCGAGATGGGTTGTTCGTCGCTATTAGGCACGTAAGACGGGCCCGTAGTGGGCGCAGGATATGTAGGTGGATAACCTTGATGCGCTGTTTCAACAACTGGATGAGTTTGCGGCTGGGTGTAAAACACAGTCCCAAAACTTGTAAAAGGAACTACGGTGTTTGGTGGAACAACAGGAGTTGTCACTGAGAAAACGTTTGAGGGCGGTGCGCAGTATTGAGGAACTGGCATCGTTTGCGCAGTCGCGGCAGGTCTCCACAAACTGCTATACGGGTTATAGTGTTCACTTGAGAAACTTGTTGGGTTGTTTGGAACATTTATAGGTTGATGGGATGGCGCTGCAGGCGCCTGATACCCAGTTGAAACGGGGCCGGAATGTGGCTGACTGACCGGAAGCAAAGAGGGAATAGGAACGGTTGACGGGACAAATGGTTGAATAATCGGAAGCGAAATGGGAATCGGAACGGTTAATGGAGGAACAAAAGGTTGACTCGCCGGAAGCGAAACTGGATTAGTAACGGTCGACACAGAAGGCGGTGCCACATTAATGGTGGGATTACCAAAGGGCATTGAAGCGGGAATGCTACCACTTGCTTGTGGTATCAGATTGTGATTTTGCGAAACTTCAGCATGAGGTGTTGAAGCTAAGTGTGGAGTAACAAAGTTTGAGCTGGAGGCAACGAACTGTGGTAAACTAGATGGGTTCTCGATTGAGTGCAATGACAGACGCGATTGGACCAAACTTGATCTCTGAGCCTGAATTCGATTCCTATTGTGGCCTCCCGGTTCACTGTATGTGGTTTGACCAGCGTTGACGACGGCACCCCCGCTGACGACGGCACCAACCCCTTGCAAAACATCAGTAGCAATCAAAGTGGAACTCTCGACTACTGGATGACTTTGCTCTGAGCTTGCAACAACTTCGGCCTGCTCTTGCTCAGTGACAACGTTTTCTACCCATTGTTCAGTACGTTGTGGGTCAACATGTGTTACGCTAGCATTTCCTATCTTCTCACTTGCTGCAGAAAGCTCTTCTTCCAACTCGAATTCCTTTAACTCAATTTCAGCCAGTTTCTTGCGGTGTACCTCAGCTAGTTCTTCCAACTCTAAATTACCTTGCTGTTCTTTTATTTTATTTTGCTGCGCTTTCAACTTCAATGACACCTTTGCTTGTCTCTCAAGTTCCTCCTGCTGCTTCTTCAAAACCAACAAATCTCGCCTCTTCTCAGTTGATGTTTTTGACTGCGCGACGGTATAGCGACTGGATTTATGCGAACCTGATTTATGATGTCGACTACTGTACCGCGACACCTTAGAGCGCGCATCTGCTTCATGTGAATCTTGTGGTTGTGTTGTTACGATCGTACTTAACGATTCTGAAACATTGTCAAGCTCTGTTTCCTCAGGTTCAACGTTTAAGCCAGTTTTATATGATGCAGCCTTCTGTAAAACTGTATCGTTTCTTGATGTAACCGTATGAAGCCACATATCCTGCGCTGGTATCAATTTATCAGGATCAACACTTTTAGAAGCTAACTTAATCAATTCCTCATTTATTTCAACTGCAGTCTCTATCAGGCTCTTGCAATTCTGAATCTGAGTGTCAATCTTTGATGAGCGACTCTGACTTTCAATGTTCTCAATTATAATTTCATGGCACTTGTACAGTTCATTTTCAAGTTTGGTTCGCTTCGCAAATAACCTTTGAACCCTCTTCTGAAAGTTCTCATCCATGGCTCTAGGGTCTATACTTAACTCAAACTATACTTAACGGTTATCGGGCGTTTGCGGGGCGATTCGGAACGGTTTTCGGTGAGTAAAGTTACCAATGGGGCTGGGGATTAAGTAAGTCGGTTGATATCAAACAACACACACGGAGTAAACCTGAGGATGAATAAAACCATTTTAACTTACTTAATATCACCTCCCTGACCACTTAGGATGATGTTACAGCGTACGAAATTTGTTGAACGGTCGTACGACGGTGCGTCACTACTAATCGGCTAGTAGCTCGACGAATTACCAAGAGGTTTGGGAATTAAGCAAGTCGGTTGAAAACCAACAACACACGCGGAGCAAACCTGAGGATGAAAGACAACAACTTAACTTGCTTAATTTTACCGTCCCGGACCACTTAGTCAGTCGTTGCGAAACGAATGTTTTGAAAAGCGAACGGATGCAAACAGGTATCAAGTCGTTGTAAACCTTAAGTTTACCAATGGGGTTGGAGAATCAGGCAAATCGGTTAAGTTCCAACAACACACGCGGAAAAACCTGAGGATGAAAAAACTCAACTTAATTTGCCTGATATTTCGCTACCAGACCACTTACCATAAGGTTGGTGTCATGTTACAGCACAGTTTCGCAGAATTATGGGGACGTTTTGACGATTTTTTGGAAATTTTTACTTTTTTCCCAAAATTTTTTGGAAAATTTTGGTCAGCAGGTTCGAGTCGTAAACCAACCCAAAAACTAGTCTAGTACCCTTTGTCTATGATCCGATTTCACGGAATAAAATTCTGTTCACAAATATCCAAAAATTTTTGGTATCGAGAAAAAGTTACCACTTGTAGCTTGCTTTGAGTTGGGATACAATAAGACATTAACACATCGTACACAATTTTATTGCAAGTTTGTAAAAATTAGAATAGTCTTACAGTTTTTTGACGATTTTTTGGAGATTGGGCGGTCACCGGTTTTCGGATTATCAAACCATCGGCCAGACGCAGACAAATTGTTCCATGATTGCTTCTATCACTTCCACAAAACGTCTGTAGCTGGCTTGCGCTTGACAACTCAATCGACACCTGAATTTCTCGGTAGGCCTCTCTGAATTTCCTTTGTCAGTTCTTGATAAATAAGAAATATGTCGCGTTCGTTTTTCTGCTTTTTTCAGCTCCTCGCTGGGACTGATTGAATCTCGATTTAACAGCCTATATAATCGGCGTCAGCTTAGGCCACTCGGCCAACTGGTACTCCGACGACTTTCGGCCAACTGGTACTCTGACGACTTTCGGCCAACTGGTACTCTGACGACTTTCGGCCAACTGGTACTCTGACGACTTTCGGCCAACTGACGGAAGGATACACTCGGGTCCGCCAAAAACAGTGGTCCCTTGTGGGGCGCCAAAATGTGCGCGTCAATCTCCAAGATTATAAAAAAAACGGTTTTTAAACACTTTAATTAATGAGTATTTTCTCGGCAAAATAACTCCGGAAATATAACGGAAATTTGAAAATATAACGATAATTTTAACAAACTTTATCATCGGTAACATCGGCCACAATAAACTGCATAACTCAAAGCAAGCTGCAAAAATGGCCAGTATTTGTCCTTGAGACAAATTGCTCTTTTTAAAGGTCAGCCATAACCAAGGCTGAACCAAATTAGAGCGAAAAGACGGTTAAAATGGGTTTTGGGGGGACCGAACCTGGTTACGGAGCATCCCATCAAGTTCGGTGCACATTCGAGTTCTAGAAAGGAAATGACCTAGTCGGGATTCGAACCGGCGCCGAACCCGCCGGGACGCACCATGTATACGCTTGGCTACTGTCCCTGTATGTATTTACTTTTATATGCATTTATACTCTCGCACATTTACATTTGCGCTGCAACAGGCATAAATTTCATGCAACAGTTGCATTGAAAAAGTCGAGAGCAACTTTTTTGTGAAAAATGTGAGGAAATTAGTCAAATTGTCAATTCAAATTTTGATTGACATTTATCTGGAAAAATTGTAGAATTTTTTTATCAAAAGCGAAAAGATTGCGGTTATTGATAAGCTTCTTGTGTTCAAACGCATAAAATTTGTTTGGAAGCAATTAATTCTAAATATTGTTCACATGTTTTCGTTTTTGGCAAAATATTACAATAAGAAACTGAGAGAAAACGTTTGACTTACAATGAAAACTTGGAATTTATGCCATTTGGGAAAAGTTTCTTTTTTATGCCATTTGGGAATTATACCGTTTGGGAAGTTACCGAAAAACAGTTACGTAGAAGCTAATTTTATAAGTGTTCATGAACTAAATAAAAAACAGTTACATAGAAGCTGATTTTATAAGTGTACATAAACTAAGTGGAAACATTTATTTAGTGTTTTTCGTTCAATTTTTTTTTTAGGAAAAGACTTAAAAAAATAATCACGCTCAAAATTAAGGTTCGTGTTTTTGGTTAGTTTATTTCAGTAAACCAACTTTTGCCTCTGTCATAAACGTAAAGTACTGCAAAAAATGTTAAAATACGGTATCAGTGAAGTTAGCCGGATTTTGAAGTGAGGGTTCTGAAAGATAAATATCGATTTTTTGCTGTGAAGCGGCTGTTATGAGCCCATGTTCTATCTTTTGCCTCAACGATAGCTATGAATCAGACGATTTTTATTAGTAAAATATCAAAAAAGTACTTGGATGATTTTACTTGGTCGAGCTTCTCGAGAACGCGTGTGGTACAAAAAAAAGTATTCGAAGAAAAATTTGATTGAATTGACGAAAAATTATCTGTGTGACAACTGTTATAGACGAATCAGCAGAAGTAGTAACGACAGAGAAGAGACGCCAGTACTACCTCAACCCAGAGCCAAACTTCTTCATGATTCTAACGATGAGTGTACCCAGAAAAGACACTAATGCTACAGGTGTTGTAACGCTTATAGCTAAGAGATTTGTGAAATTTCCTGCAAAATTGGGTTTCAAGTTAAACAAAATATTTTGAACATATTTGTTTTTCACATGGTTTTTTTTTCGTAATTAACCACTGAATATTGCTTGTTTAGCTTTTATGTACATTTTCTCAATGTGATTTAAGTTAAAAATTGTTAATATGTTATAAAAACTTTTTTAAAATTATTTTTAAAAGTAAAGTTTCTTAAAAATCGAAAGGACGCAATTATGTAATTTTTTTATATGTCTCATAAGTGAACATGTTATATTTTTTGGTTCAGGTGGCCATAGTGTGACCCAGTATGACCATGGCAAAGTGCCGGACAGAGTATACGGCAGTGTGTTGAAGCAGGCATACAAGGCATTCAAGTTTTTCCACGGAAAATTCCAGAACATTCTAGACGAAAGTGGCGAAGGTGTGTAAAAAATTAACAGAAAAACTCATATAAATTTCTTTTGGTTAAAAGTTCAGTTCTTGAAAGTATTCGTGATCCTCAGAAGTCCAACGGAGGTGAACCACATGAGAAAATTCAGATGCCAAAACCAGGGGCGGATCTGGTTTTTTTCGGAGAGAGGTGTCTCCCAAATCATTATAAAGACCGTATTTTAACCAAAATGTCTGCACCGCAGGCGAATTTTTTTTCAAACCAGATCATAAAAGGCCGCTTTTGACATTTGAAAAAATGTTGACCGAAAAAAATTTGCGTTTTTTTCGGCGCGCCCTCCCCTCAAAATTAGTTATATTGGCGCTCTTAGACAAAAATTTTAATGTAATAGGGTCGGAACGCAAAAGAATTAAGGTCACGAAAAATGTAATCGACTTCTAGTTTCGAAAGTAAATTTTAATTTGCAAGATTTCCCAGCGGAATAAAAAAATTAACGTTTGATCCAGTTTGTAATGTAATCAAAAAAAGTATTATTAATAAATTTCTTGAAATTCATAGAGCTTTTAGGCCATATATTTTTTCTTCGAAATTCGAAAGTTGAACTTGAAAAAAGTTTTTTTTTCCGTTTCGTTGCGTTCATGGCTGTGTTTTAATTTTGTTTTAATTCGCCCCTGTCTTAATCCGCCCGTGTTTTAATTTTGAAAAATGGTTAACCGCTACTAATTGCCGTCAAACCAATTCAAAAATAAGGCTATCTTGATTCTCTTAATCCGTTTTTTAGACAAGCTGCGTGCGCAGTTGAATTTCTTCACCTCCTACTTTGAGCGACTGGACTTCGCCTCCTGTGATGTGTTGACCATCTTCGAAGGCATCAAGTTCCTCCCCATAGACAAAGACACATACCTCAGGGTGCAGTCATTCGCAGGTGAACCATTGGGAAAAATAAAGTTAATGAATTAGTTTTCATGACGTAGGGCGTAAAATTAGACGATTTCTTAAAGTTTAGATGCTGTTAAAGTATTTTGATCAACTTCAATATTGATTACTAATCAATGTTGATCTCATTGTCTCAATTTAGAGAAGATAAGAAATATAAGGGTGCGGAAATACACCTTAAGTGAGCTGAAATACTTCAGAAAAGTGCTGATTACATTAGAAATGTGCTGAAATACACTATAAGAGTGCTGAAATACATAAGAGTGCTGAAATACATTAAGAGTGCTGAAATAATTCATAAAAAAACTGATTACTTAAGAAGGGTGCTGAAATACTTATAAAAGCGCTGGATTGATTAAATGATGATGTTTGTGTTGTTAGGGTCCTTGGAGCACGAGTTGTTCACTGAGATCGGCTTCTCTGGGGTGGAGGTGTCCAGCTTCTTCATGTATCTGGACTTCCTCATCTGGAGCAGTCTCAACCAGACAGACACTCAAGTACTCTATGAACACATGGTCAAAAAGGTAATAAAATCATGATTAATACCTCTCATTGTTAGTTATTTTGTTTGAAAAATTGGTTCTCATTTTGATTCTTTGTAATACAATTGAGAAAAAACTGTTTCTTTTGTTTCTTTTGAGTATTATGTAAAGTAGCAATTAAGTAATTCATATTGCCATTTAAATATACATTTCTATTTGCTGATAAATTTAACTTCTGCTATTCGAATAGTCAATTTGACTCATTTACAACAAACTTTTAGTATTTAATTTATTTCCGTGGTCTGCAGAGTTTAAATGTGAAAGTAATTTGGATGAAGAAAATATTCAATTTCGCAGTTCACATTGCATAGTCAATATTTAGTGGATTTTTAGGGTTAATGGGGGAATCGGTTATCAGTATTATTGTCGTGCTGTTTTTTTCAGTAAAATATTATCTAAACTAACGAGCGTATGGTTAAATTACAAATCCACTTTTTTTCTAACCCAATTCGAAATGAAGTGCTAATTTGATGGCTTTTTCATACATAGCTTTGGTAATTTCAAAGCGTTTGTTTATCAGCACTATTGGTAGCTAGTGTTTTGAGAAATATAAGAGAACATAAAGAAGATGCAAGAATGTGAGACTCTTGTCTCCAATTTGGGGATTCAGTTTGGGGGGTCATTTCTTTTCTTTTTCAAGGCTTATTCTTGCCTTTTTTCATTTGTTTTTTTTTCGGTTTTGTTATTGCTCAAATGCGATACTTTTTTGGGCCCGACTTTTGATTGTTAAGAGTAATGAAGGCAGTGAGTACTCTTATAAAGGTCTTGGTGTTTTGTTTATTTTTTTCAGGAGTTTGTTCACGCTCAATTTAGATTTTTCGCGGTTTGAATTTTGATTTTTTTTTCAAGTTCACTTAATTTCCTTTTTTAAAATAAAGACAAATCACCGAACAGCAAATTTGTAAAGGTCATGAAAAACGTGATCGACTTCTAATTTCGAAATTTAAATTTAATTATCATATTTCACCAGCGAATTATAAATTTTACCTATTGATCCAAATTGGGTTAAATTTGTCGAAAAAGCACCAATCATAACTTGTTTGTGAAATTCAAGCAGCCTTAAGAGGATGATTTTTTTTCTTCAAAATCCGAAAGTTGAAGTTATTGAAAAAACAAGTCTGTTTTTTTATTGTTTCCTTGTGTTAATTTTTTTCCTTCTGTCGGATAGTTAAAAGAAGGCAAATGACGCTTTCAGAAAACAAAAATTCAAATGGCTCAAAAAAACTTGACTGTTTTAGTTTAGAATAGTTTTATGAAAAAGGGTTAATCATGAAAGGTTCCTGAAATGGTAAGTGCCTTAATATAATTGATTTTTTGAGCCTTTTCATTTTTTGAGTTTCGGAGAAAAAAAACATCATTTTTTTCTGTTCCCTTGATTTCTGTGATACTGATTCTGTTGGCTGTGTTTTGAGTTCACAAAACTTAAGGAATAAATATGATCGTCGCTGAATTTGCCTCCATGTTTTCAGCCTAAATTTTTTTAAATAATAAAGTTTAAAATTATTGTTTCCAAACTTCATAAAATTGTTTTTTCATTTACTCGCTTAACAATTTTTTTCAATGATCTTGGTAGATCATATTAGACGCTTCAGTGTATCTCGAGTCGTGATTTTTCTGTGAACTCGTTTGCGATAACCGTGAAGAAATAAATGCTTCAAAAAATTAGTTTCAAAAACTATTTTCCGTTCATTTAAATTTAAAACTTTATTATGGCACTTATTCGACCAAAACGAAAAGATAAAACAATTGATAAGAGGCCGGTCGATTTATTTTTGAAAAGGAAGGTAGTTTTCTCTCTGATTTTTTTTTTGTAAACTAATTGTTTGTTTGACTGAAAAAGCCGAAATGATCCATTCTTGGGGTAACATTTTTTGGGCCCGAGTTTTGCAAAACAATTTGCACCATCTTAATTCTGCTGAAATTCTAAGCAAGTTGTGTTTATCATTTTTTTTAACCTAAAGTCAACCCAATTTGAGGAAAACTTGTTTTAAATTTCTAGTTTAATGCGTTTCGTCCGAACAATTTAAATCAACAGTCTGAAAACGCAAAAATTCAGAACTTGTTTGTTTTTTGTTGGAATCCAGATCCAATTCAATAGGTTTTTAATATGATATCAATTACCGCGAATATCTATTACGTTTTATCAATTACCGCGAATATAAAAAATATAAGATGTCTGGAAAAAAATACTGATAAATAACACATTTAAATTCAACGACAGAGCGACAATTTGTAAAAGGCGACAATTCGTAACAAAGTTTTGGCAAGTAGATTACGCTTGCTCCGCTGCTTTTACATCCGGCACGAGGGTTTTACTGCGCATGAATCAGTGTTCCCGCTTAATTTTCAGTTGCTAATTGTCACCTGTTACGATTTTTCGCCTGTTACGAATTGTCGCCTGTTACGAACTATCGACTGTTGTGAAAATTTATCATGCTGATATAGGTTTAAGACCAAGTTAACATCAGCTCCAGTAAGCAGACCAAATTAAGATAGTTCTACTTCAACCAAATGTCGAGTTTGGATCAAAAATGGCTAACGCTGTGGGTAAAATCCTTGATTCTTAATGGCAATTTCCAACATAAAATCTTTGTCTTGTCACCAACAGAATTATAATGAACTAATTGGGGCTGAATATGTTGATTTGATTGACCGTTTTTAACAGGTCATCCCGGAAAGTCTGAAGAATGAACTATTGGTGACTGACTCTGTGCCCACCTACACTGGTCAGTTTGTGCACCCATCCTATGGACCAGAAGGGGAGGAGTTTGGGGATATAGGCAGTGGCATTGATCAGTTCCATAATGTACCACATGCTGTTAGTGGCGACGCAGGTACGTTGAATGTTAAGGATTCCATTCTTTGGCAAAAGCAAGGAAATATCCCCTGGCTATTATAGTTCATCTCTTTGATTTTATCTGAAAGCAGATCTGAAAGTTAGATGAAAGCATATTTAAAATGCTTTTGATGTTCTAAACAACTATAAAATATGCCAGTGTAAAAATAGGAACAGAAAAAAATTTCTTACATGTAAAGTTACCATGTGAGATGTGAATAATTATTTGAGATTTTGCATTTCTTTTTTTACGAAGAGTTTCGAACCTGGAGAAAAGCTCTTCCCTCAAAAGCAGTTTTGGGGAAGACTGTTAGCTTGGATTTTCAAACAGTCAGAATCGAAATCTCGACTTTCAGCGCTAAGCAATTTTAATCCAAATTAACTGGTAGGATGACAGGGAAGATTTTAATTTCGTAAATTGAGGGGGGGGGGGGGGCAGATGCAATCAAGTTAGTTTGATATGCCAATTAAATTTTTTAATCCGGTAAAATTCAAATATGCCTTTACGTAACTGAAAAGAACCACGAGAATCTAGCCAGATTCAGCCCTTTTGGAGTAAAACTTTTGCATAAAACAAATGGAGTTTTCCCATTTTTTAGATATCTTTTAGTACAGATCAAACATTTTAATTTCGAGTTTGATATCTTTATCGCATTCTAGCAATCTGTCATTTTTTTCAAGGCCCTGTTTTGCAAAGCGATCAACTTAGTCTTAACAAGATTCAATTGTGGTATTAATTTAGCCTAAATAGTCTTTCTTTTCAATCGTTTTTCACTGGTAACCTATCACTTGTTCATGCTTATCGCAATCAATTTGATGCTTCACTCTTGGTATAAAACTGTTTGCTTAAATCGACCAAGAGCAGCTCGAATAGTCCAATAATTCTCATTGGCTATTTACAGAAAAAGGCGTTCATGCAAGAGTTGGATAAAGCTTCATGATCCGAACATGTCCATATTTGGTAATTGGACCAAATATGGCCATAACTTAGTTCTGGTTTTTGTTAGGCTTGACGGTGAACTATAAACGTCGAATAAAAAACGGTTCTTTAATGAGGGTGAATGTGCTAAAAATATTGGCGTCTTTTTAAATAGCAATAGGCGTAAAAAGTTGATGGAATTTCTTACAAAACATAGTTGGAAGAAGGTAACCACGAAGTTATCCAAGTGTAGAACGTTATATAATTTTTTCTTGGTCAGATGTTTTGGAACTGTTTTCATACTTACCTGGCGCCGACCGTCCTCCGATCATGTAGAGAGGTGGTCCAGGGTGAGGCCTCTGCATTGCACAGCGCGGAGGTTGACCTCTGCGAATTCCCCACAGTGGGAAACTCGGACGCACAATTTCTTAGTGTAGGGACTGCGTACGCGCTATCCCTTTCAAAACTGAAGTTTAATTTGAATATGCTGCTCTTTAAAGGTTGTTATTGACCGTTGTATTCGAAGGACTTTTCAACCTGCAGTTTTTAGCTGCTCGCTTTGTGACAAGTTGTTAGCTCGATTCTCATGGGTTCCCGATTTATCAGTTTTTGCTCTTAGATTAAGCTTGCTCATAATTTTTTTTACTTTGTTTTTGCGCTCAGTATAGTTAAAGAGATTCGGGTTATAACTTAACAACATGTGATAGTTGGAAATTGGGCTCTTTTCCAGTTCCCCCCTTTCAAATTCAATTTCGAAAAGTCTATTTAACGTTGTCATAATGCAAGGAAGTTTGGTGTAGTGAACAAATCGACAATTCTGAACAGATTAGTTCTTCATACTTTACAGCGTAACATCACGCATTTAGCCGTAAAAACACGTAAAACAAACAAAACTCGGTATTTTTAAAAGGGGAAAACTGGAAAAGAGCCGGAAATTGTTTAATTCAGTGGTGCCAATAGACAAAGCGAATAAAATTATTCATGTCCTGTTGATTTAATTTTCTTTCTTATCTTTCAGAATCTGTGCGAACAGTGTACCTCGGAAGTGGCGACTCCTTTTCAGCCACAGGTGGAAAAGAGAGTAAATTGAGAGCCAACTGGCTGGTCATCTACAGGTCCAAGAACATGTGGGTGTGTCTGTTGATCGACAAGGCATCCAAACCAGAACTGAAGTTGGATTTCTTCCGGCGGGTTCATGGGTTTCTAGGTCAGCACATCACTTTGACTCATTCCGTTTTTCCCCACTTATAATAATAATGATAAAAATTTATTCGTTTTTTACACAAATGCAGCGTAGTGACTTATCACGAAGGGAACAGACTCGATTTTTATTTACCCAACTAATTACAATAAAAAATCGCATCTTGGAAGATCACCAAAAAAGCCAGTGGCTCTATTTTCTCTCCCCCACCTGCAAAATTTTACAAGTAATTAATTGTTCACATTGTTCGGGAGGGGGGGGGGGGGGGTGGGGTAGTAGGAAAAAGAGCCGAGCCAGTTAGCTGCCTATTGACTTGTGTCTTGACATAGGCATCGACTTTGTTATAAAGAGTCGTTTTTATAAAGGGACTTAAGAAAACCAAAAATATTCGTTGTAGCATAATTAGTCCGTATGTCAATTTTTACAATAAAAATCGAACGTAGTGAGACAAATTTTGAACTCTTACCAGTAAAAGTTCCAAGGTGAGGGGGGATGTCGAGGAAAAGTCCTTTAGGTTCTTTTCCAGTCCCCCTTTGATTTTTTTTCGAATTTCGAAATATGAAAATCTGTTTTGAATGATTTTTCATTTTAGAAATTGGTTTAAAACATCTCAGCGTGAACAAGTGAAAAATGTTCTACAACATTTCTTACATGTAAATGCCGCGTCATCAATTTTCGAACGGCCTTATTTTGTAATTTTACAAGGCGGATGGGAAATTGCGAAAAAGTTGCCATTTATTCACTGATGTCGTGTCCTTTATTGTACCTGTTATTATGTCAATGAGTTAATGGTTTTAAGTGAGCTTTAAATAACAAGCCTTGTTTAATAAGTTAGCTAGATGATCTAGATGAGCAAAAATGAAAATTGTTTTTCAAACAAAAAACCTAATGAGTTTTTGAAATGCGGGCGAAATCTTTGAATTTCAGTATAGTTGTGGCATATGCACATACACACACATTTGATATGCTTTTGATCTCGCAAGTTGATGAATAATTTTCTGGTGTTACCTCGGAATATTGATGCGGGTATTGAGCTCATTTAGTATTAGCCCCCGGTACTGCTAAGTGCAGGACCAACCGTGGAAAAGGGAGATGTCATCCATTTCGCCGCAAGCGGTCCCACCTTGAGGAGGCGGATGACACTGGGACCCTTCCAACCGTGACTGAAGTGGTCCTTTCCCTTGTGGATAAATATCGTCTTAATTAAGATCTTTTAATTGTTCCAGGCCCTGGACTGTCGTCTCTCTCTGATGACGTCGTGATTTCTCTGGATCGACACAAAATGACGCAAAATACTGGAGGTAACGGGGGACCACAGATGCATCCACACCTAGTCTGCTACATTTACTTCAACAGAATGAATCTGGCCACCAGGACAGTGTAGTTAATAAAAAGAATATTAAACAAACTACAGCTGTTTTTTTAAAGAGTCAATGATTGTAATGATGACTTTTATATAAAGTTTGATGATGTTTTTTTTTTTCGTTTTTTTTCTAGGGAATTAGAATTAAAATTTGTTCGCACTCAAATTTGATATTTTTTCCGGTTTAAGTTTTGTTTAGTTCTTTTTTTTCCTGCGGAATAAAAATATATTAAGATAACTTAGACTCCAGCTGATTTTTTAAAAACTTGAGAAATCTCGGCTCTTTTCCACAACCCCCTCCCTACTGAAATTCAATTTAAAAAAATATTTTTAACTATGTCATAATGCAATGACAGAGTTAAAAATATTTGATGGAAGTTTGAGGGGTAAAAAATTCTACTGGCAGTGATGTTCATTTAAACAATTTCAATTGCAAGGATGGTACTTAAGTTCAGGTCTGATGTCAGTTTCTCTATTTAAAGTAGGTGTTGGGCAAAAAGGTGATTATTAAAATAAATAAGTTAAGAAATAAGCTGAAAATTGCCAATTAATGAATTCTTTAATTTGTTCGTAGGTAAGTGAACATTTTTACACTTGCAAAGCAAAGTGTATTAGTACGAACTTTCTTTTTTTCCAACCTAAGTCGCAAATAAAATTGCTACTTTTGGTGGCTTTTTTGAATCGGTAGGCTGCGGTAGTAGTATGATATCATGTGCTTTGGCATTTGATTAGTAAAAAGTAAACTCAGCTGATGCATTTTTATTTCATCAAATGAACCGAAAAAAGTTATTTGTTTCAAACAGCACTACAATGATTGAAAGCTCGATTTAAGAAATTTTCGAGCTCAATGTAGCTCGCAATTTTTTTTGAAATGCATAATTAATCTTGCGAAGCGAGTGTGATAGTACGAACCTTCTTTTTTCCAAACTAAGTAGCAAAAAAATGTGCTACTTTTGGTGGTTCTTTTGAATCGGTAGGCTGCGGTAGCAGTATATTGTCATATGTACTTTAACATAGTAAAAAGTTGACTCGCAATTGTTTTGAAATGCATAATTTAAATATAATTTGGCTTGACGCTTTCCAATTTATTACATGCAAAATTGTGTCTTTTTGTATTTGGTGCTCTTCTGCGGTAGCGAATTGGCAATTGATTAGCATATGTAGCTTGGTTATTAGTGGCTAATTAATGGGGAATTTAAGCATCCGTGGGTGAGTGCGTGAGACTCAAGCTTGCGAGGTCGCAGATTCAAATCCTTCACGTAGCCGAGAGTTTGCTAATTCCAGGCTTATTTCAACTTTTTATTTTACTTGATAGTGTTGCTTTTTGGTCGTGTTTTCGCAGCGCAGCTTCGCCTTTGTGTTCATAGATAATTTGGCTTTATGCTTTTCAATATATTACATGCAAAATTGTATCTTTTTGTATTTGGTTTTAATTATACTGCATCGAATTGGTAATTTCTTAGCCAATGTAGCTGCGTTAATGGTGGCTAATTTTTGGGGATTTTAAGCATCCGTGGCTGAGTGGTTAGTGGGTTAGACTCAAATTTGCTAGGTCGCAGATTAGAACTCGACACGTAGCCGAGTTTTTGCTAATTTGAGGCTTATGTCTACTTCTTATTTCTTTTGATAGAGCTGCTTTTTGATCGTGTTCTCGCAAGTGTTTGCGAAGCGTAGCTTAGCCTCGATGTTAAAATTTATTAGAAGTCTCGGCTCTTTCCAACTAGCCCCTACCTCCCCACTACTGAAATTCAATAGAAAGCTTTTTTAACTTTGTCATAATGCAATGAAACTTTGCGTTGTGAGCAAACCAACTCTTGTGAACAGATTTTTCTCTACCACGTTTTACAACGTAACATAACGCTTTAATAGAAGTTTTATAACACATCATTGTAACTAGTTTTAGAACAATGAAGCAAGTATGTTATGTTTAGAAGGGTCTGCCGCGAAAGATGATTGTCAGAAAATAAATAGTTATAGAATCAAATTTAAGTTTAAAAAACAAATTAGCGTGTATAAACATTGAGTATGCGCTTATTTTTCTCCAAAAGGCAACTTGATGGAAATTTGAGTGGAAAAAAAGATCCTATTGGCAGTGATGTTTTTTAAACAGTTCCAATTGCACAGATGGTACTTATTTCATGTCTGATGTTGTCTTTTTCTCGATTTAAAAAAGTATTGGGCAAAAAATTGATCACAAAAATAGATAAATTTGGAAAATAGCTGAAAATTGAAAAGATTTGAAATCTTTATTTTGTTTATAGTTAAATGGACATTTTAAAAAAAAAAAAAAGAGTGAAAATTGTTTATTCCTTTCAATAATTGCTCCGACCATTGAAATTGTATTTGTATTCGGGTGAGTTTTTCTTTTTTCGATGCAAAATCAGCTAACACAAAAAATCATCAGACTGGCTTGAGTGATATATCTTTCTAAAGGCCTTTCAATGGTGATTCGAACCACATTAAACATTGAGAAAAACTGGTTTGAAATTTTTGTTTTTTCGTCTAATTTAGCAAGTAAAGCCAGCGAGCAGGCTTCTTTACGCTTAATGAAGCCGTTTACAATAGCCTTATTATGCTTATTTATATTTTTACTCGAGTAAAATTAATTTTGTATTTTTTAACGCCATTTTGGGAATCAAAAATTCAAAAAAAATCTGCAATTTTAACATGTTTTTACTGTTTTCTTTCTAGTCATTTCTCATCAAAAACTGATATTTAATTTGTCTATTTTACAATGGCTCTCGAATACGCCTTTGTTGTTGTTTTTTGTTCAGATCCTATTATCACACCACTCAGAAAAAAACTACACTAATTTGAAGAAAAAAAATTATGTGTGGTTTTTAAGACTAGTCGGAACATTCTGTACTACTTGCAGAGTAACCGGCTATCCTTGTTTTAAATTGGCTTTCAGTTTTTTTTAATTAACTACCGATCTTGCGAGGGACGTTTATTAGTAAGAACTTTATTTTTTCTAACTTAACTCGCAAATAAAAGTGTTCATCAAAAGTTTTCCTTATTTGGTGGAACTTCTGCTATAATATTGATCTCTAGCATTGGAAATTTCTGAGCATCTGCTCTGTTGTATTTGTGGCTAGTGCTTATGATTGCTTAAGCGTCTGTGGCTGAGTGGTTAGTGCGTGAGACTCATAATCTCTACGTTGCACAATGAAACCGATGCGTAAATTTTTTTTGCAAAACGCCGCGTAAAAGCTTTTTGAACATTTTTATTTTGTAATTTTACGAGGGGATGGGAAACTGGAAAAGAGCCGATAATTTTGATGTTATTTTGTGTGGATTTAAATGGACATCTCTGTTAACTGATAATAAGTAACAATACTGTCCTGTAGCAGAGCTCAGAACGCGGACAGATCGAACAGTGCGAACAGACTTGCTTCTAGTCATGAGCTGATGCTGCAGTTGTGTGATCTGCACAATGACCTCAACAATCAACCTATGCATTCTTCCAGGGATCCCAACAAACAGTCCGAGTTTATCGAGAGACTGGGTTTGCCTTTTGTTTTTTTTCTATTATTCGGCCTAAACGGATTCTATTTTATTATGAAAATTGAACCAGAATGCTTGAATCTGATTGGTTGAAACCTAATCCAGCAAACGAAAAAAGGATTTGAAAAATAACGGGAAGTTCAGTTAAAATATATGTTGTTTTCGGCCGTACTGCGGAAAAAAAGACCCGTGTTTTCTGTGATAAAACCCAAGTTGTATCATTTTGATATAAAGAAAAATGGATGATAATGATTGAATTTTATCGGATGAAATTTATTACTTTGAAAGGTAATCTGAATATAAATTTTCAAGAATAAGATATCAGTTAACGTTGGTAATTTTGGACTAGAATCTTCTAGACTTTGACCTAAAATGGGTTAGTTTGGTGTGAGATTTTCTGATACGGCATTGAACTTAAATTCAAAAAGGATGTATTGTTTGATTCCGTAATTTTTATTTTTGCAAAATCTATTTTTTGAATTTTCCGTCGATGGACTGATAAAATTTATCCCAAAAAGTTCGGAGACCTTGCGATGTTTTTTTCGTGTTTGAAATGTATTTTTTCCATTTTGTGCATTTCAGCGAAGAACAACCAGGGCTACTGGCTGTACGGCAGAATCAGTCACCAGAGAGAAGTTTACATGGTCATCAACAACAAAGAGAAAGCACTCAAGGACGTGTACGAAACAATGGCGTCTATTCTAGAGACAGAATTCGGAAATTTATTCTACGCCGTCTAGATCATTCTAGAATATTCTCAATTCTTGAATTTTCTCATGTGGAAGTTTAAATTATTATGGGATTTATTGGAGAATGTTGTGACGTGGAAGTTCTAATCTAAATTATGAATACGAGCAGACCAGAATCGTCCGCTATTTTTGAAGAGTCCATTACACCCTATGGAAGTCGCATTGGAGTTCATGCTCATATCAGCAATTATCACAATTTTATTGTTATCTTCACTTGGGAGTTTACTTTTGACAGATCCCTGAACCAAACAAGGAAATAAGTTTCTCTTGGTTCTTCATGATATTTTGAGTTACCTTCAAAAAACTTTTCGGAAGCTTATGGCCAACTTGCGAGGAAATTTCTGCTTGAAATAAATAGCGTGTTGAACACTGTTTCAGCTGCTGTGAAATTGTTCTCTTGAAAAGTTAACTTTATTGTCAATTCTAATTTTTGAACTACTATGTTTGCTGATCAATTGAATAGATATTTATATTTTTCAACATATCTTTAATTTATTATTTAGAAATATCGTTTTCATGTTTTTATTGAGTTAAATTGTTAATTCAATCGTTTTCTTGTGGCCCATTTTTTGACGGTTAAAAAGTTTATGGAATTGTGTTTAGATATTCCAAATGTTGTCCGCAGCAAATCGCCAGCTACCCCTACTAGAGGTCGACGTCCTTTTCTACCCCAACCAGCTAGATCAACAACCCCTGGATCGACACTTCCGTCTCCTGGTTCATTCAGGTTCAGATATTTTTGATACTTTTTTCGAGAAACTGGCTCTACCACCTGTAGGATTGAAAAGCTCGCTTGGATTAATTAATCATTAATGAACACCATAAGATGATAAAATTGGAAAATAATGATTGGTAAAAGATTGGCTCACAGTCGAAAAATATCCGATTAATATTTAAAAACTGACATTCAGTCTAATTAAACTATTCCAAGCACGATGAAATTATTGATGCTTATGTCATGGGACGTTGGCAGTTAAAGAGCTATAAAGTGTTTTTGTCATAGAAATCCATCTGGCCTTTGTCCTTATTTAAGGAAAGCATCAATAATTGATCATACTTGTTTAGTGTGTCATTCAGACGGAGTTCTCTAACGCGGTTGACAGAAAATTTGACAGTTTTCGCGAAGCCCAAAACGAGCAAACTGCAAGAGAGCCTGGGTAATGCGGTCAATGATTTGGTGAAGGCTTTACATTTTTACCAGAACAACGTGAGTATTTGGCTCATTATTTGAGAAGGTTGGTTGCGGCGTAAAAATATGGACAAAACAGTATCTATTTAGGAGCTTGGATTTTTTTTTTGAAAATCAAGCCCCATCGAAGAAAAAACTTTACATTCGCTGTCCGTCTTAAGTTTAGATAAGGTACTATAGCAAAAGCATCATAATGCGATAAATAGTTAGAATCAATAACTAATTGAGTATTATTTGACGCAATTTTAGATGAGTTTTTGCGTCTTCCTAGTGATGTACGTGCCACAAATGAATTGAATACGCTTATTTAGATCGTGTGGTTTTTTGGAAAAAGTCCTAAAATTAGTTCGCTCTCAAATTTGGTTTTTTTGCGGTTTGGTTTTGGATTTTCCTTGAAGCTTATTCCAAATTAAATTACTGAATGGAAAGCAAGTTACACTACAATTAAAAAAGCGCAAATAGCATGAAAAAAAAACGTGGTTGACTTTTTGTTTCGGAAATGGATGTCAATTTTAAGATTCTGAAAAAAAAACGTTTCTTTTTTCTCAAATTATTATAAGTTTTAAGTAAAATCTGAAAGTTGTTAATCTGAAACAAACGCGCATTAACGATGTATTTTTGTCTTTGAAATTCGGAAATTAAAACCAACTGAAATATACGTTTAGGATTCCTCGACCGTGCCCCCGCCAGTGACTACAAATAAACCCCCTCAACCATCCTCAGGGTTCTCCAGGTTCTACTCGCGTGCCTACTCCGAACTAGCATCGCCCAAGGGCCCCTTCGGATCAACCGACCACCAATCATCAAACACCACTCAGGGTGTACCCACGGCGGGTAATGCGGCTGGAGGTGGAGGGGGTGAGACTTCTGAGGTTCCAGTGGATGAGTTGACCAAGTTAGTCTGTGGGCCTGGAGGTCTCATGAATGCCTTGTTGCAGGTGAATAGAAAATATTCCGTTTTTTTACTTTGTAAATTATTTTTTGAATTGGTAAAATAATAAATGGTAAAATAATTGGGATAAAAACAGACTTTCATGTAATTTTCATTTTTTTTTCAGAACTTTGTCTTACAATGTCATTTTAAGAACAAAAATGACAATTGTTCGATTGGTGCAATTTTGTTTGTCGATGACAACGATGAATTTAAAATTGTAGTAATTATTTCGACTTATACTGAACAGCAGAATCTATGCTAATTTGTTTTACAAGCACTTTTTTCAAATGATCTTTGTGGACACCAAGTGGATGCTTGTATTTTGCTACCACAATTGAGTATTAAGACCTAGAATTGTAATTGGCTGTCAATTCTCATCGACTTGGATGCCGGAATCAAAAAGCAGTTTTTGATCTAAACATTACCATATTTGGTAATCTGACCAAATATGGTCATAACTTAATTCTCTCTTCAACGCAAGAGCATATACGGCTTTCTTCAAGTACTAAATGTATGATGATCGAAGTTAGAATATGTCAAACAAGTTTTCACGTTAATGGCCAAAAGGATATTTCTTAATGAACGGTTAAATTGCGTCTTCTGCTATTAAAATGATAAGATATTATAGGGTAGCTGTTTGTAGAAGGTTCGATCGCTATACTTTGTTCGAGGCTTTTCGATGATATTTTCATACTTACCTGGCGCCGACCGTCCTCCGATCAAGCAGAGAGGTGGTCCAGGGTGAGGCCTCTGCATTGCACAGCGCGGAGGTTGACCCTTGCGATTTCCCCATAGTGGGAAACTCGGACGCACAATTTCTTAGTGTAGGGACTGCGTACGCGCTATCCCTGTAAATCTTATCTGAACATCTTTGGTATTGCAAGCTAGAACAACTTGATATCCAGATCATTTTGGGACGAGGTAATGTTATTGTCCATTTAATGAGAGCATGAAAGTGGTTACTATTTTGAAATAGCAGAAGGTTTATTAGTAAGATATCTTCGAAATGTTTAGAAAATGATTTGCTTACGAATTTCCACTCTTTTTAAGGAGCAGGTCAATGATGGACCGAATGCAATTTTTGTGCCCAGCACTTTCTCCTGTTGCTATTGGGGGGTGTTAACTCGATACTGCAAAATTTGAGAAATTTCTAGAAATTTTTGGGAGTGCAAAAAAGTAGCGTTTCAGCATAGCCGCAATAGATCTTCTAGTTTTTCAACAAAATTTAAACAAATTCAAAAAAGGTTGAGCTATCTCTGAGAAAATATAAGCGTATTAGATAGTGCAAAAGTTATTATTTCAGGTGTTCCATTACGGTCTCAAGTCCCCCACCATGTTCCGATCAGTACATGCGTGGGATTTGTTCATCTCGTTCAAGGACGAACTGGCGGCCAAGACCCAGTTGAGTCCGATTGAGAGTGACGTGGCCATGGCCACTAGCAGATTCAACAACACACTATTTGCGAAAGATTTGAAGTTTCATATACTCGCTTGTTTTGCACTCAGGTTGGTAATAGAAGTCGGTAGTCACTATTTTTTGAACACAGCACTATTCGCTGCTAATGAGCTCCAATTAAGTGTTAATGAAAATTGTAATTTTTCGCGTGTTTAGTTCGTGGCGATTTCTTAAGTTTAGTTCGTGTGGATAAAAAAAATCAACTGGCTTTAAACTTGGTTTCTATTTTAATTACTTAGTTCGTTGACTTACAAACATAAATGCATGAGTAAACACCATTTGTCACAAATAAAAATCGTTTTAATGTGAATGTAAAATTTTTGCTTCCCTTTTTAAATTTTGGTTCTCATAAGTTCCCATGAAATGAAAAAGTTAGCTGCTTATCCGATTTTTTCTAAATTGGGTTTAAATTATTAGTTTTCAATGAACAAACTCAAAACAGATGTCCAGGTCGTGCGTTTTTCTCCTTTTAATTTTGTAATTTCACTACTAACCATTTTTTTTTGTAGCTTAACTTTTGTGTTTAACTCAAATTGATTTGCTGAAGTCAAATTACGCTCCCCAATAAAAAAAAGTTAAATGTGGCAAAACAAAACCTGATTTGTTTTGAGTTTCAAACCGGAATATGATTTCAAAATTTTGCTATGGAATCAAAAAAATCTATTGATCCAGTTATCTCAAATTGGCTTAATGTGTGTCAAACTGTGTCATTTTTTTTGAAAAAAGCCATAAGGCAGTTTATTTTTCTTCTAAATTTCAAAGAGTAATTTTTTTCGGTGTTCTCGAGTTTAATGCGCATGCGATCATGCAGTTAACTGTACCGCGTGTGATCTGGCTAGATTTGTCTATTTAACGTGCATGCTTTGCTTATTGATATCTGTGAAATCGGTCAATGCAAGGTGAAATATCGAAGTTTGAATCAAGTGTCCCTTGAGCCGAAGTTGCCTTTTGAATCAATTAAATATTTTGAAGTTATTTGGTTTTCTTTCTAGGCATAATTTTTTTTTTGTTTTCGTCGTTTTTAGAGCTTTCTATTTACCTTTTTTTGCATGTGATTTTAAAGCGTAGCTTCGCTAACTGTTTTTGTGGTTATGGTTTTGCTTGAATTTGAAATAAGTAAGAATTTAGCACTGATTATCCAATTTCCGATTTTTTTTTAAAATTTTAATAAAGTTTCGTATGAAATTTATCGTTTGGGAGATTTCGTATGCAATTTTAAATTTGGTAACGTATATGTTATTAGTTAAGTTAGTTTTGCCCGCGTTTTTGTACTGGTCTTCTAGTGTGTCCACTATTAAGAGTCGATGAAAGTAGATCAGACCTTCAAATAGGCCGTGATGATTTTTTTCAGACTCAACTTTCTTTTTTCGCGGTTTGACTTATGATTTATTTTTTAGTTCAGATCAATTCATTTAGTAAAAGGCGGGAAAATTCCACTATCGAGCATCGAAAGTTTAAAGATTACGAAAGCGTGATCGACTTCTAATTTCGAAAATGATTTTTAACTATCAGGTTTTCCAGCGAAATGAAAATTATGCCTATTGATTCAATGTTTTCGAAATTCGGTTAATTTTATCAAAAAAGTGTCAATCATAAATTGTTCTAGACGTTCAAAGAGCTTTAAGGCCATCTATTTTTTCTTGGAAATTCAAAAGTGAGTTGACTCTTTTCCAATTTTCTGTAGTCCGTTGGCTATGCTTACATATGCAAGCTAATGAGAGTAGTGTTGTATGGTGATTCGACGTTTTCTGTCCCAACTCGCAAATATAAATGTTCCATTTGGTGGAACTTTGCTGCATAGCATTGACAATTTATTAGCAGCTGTTGCTTCTTTTTTGGTAAATATATTTTTTTATGCAATTTTGGCGCAGATACGGGAACGTGAGACTCCTAATCTCTATGTAGTGTATACAATTCTGGTTTTTTGCAAAAGTTTTTTTTTCAAAACTTATTTTTCTTTTTCTTTTTGCGTTTTTAGAGCTACTTCTGCCTTTTTCTGACTTGTGTTAGTGAAAAAAGGCTTCGCGTCTGTGTTTCAGTAATAACTTTGATAGTTTTGAAATGTTTGTGTTGCACAACAAATCGAGTTTTTTGCAACGTAAATTGCACATTTCTGTAATCAAAATCTAAAACGTTTTAATCATTTTTTCCAAAATGTCAAGACTACTTGCTAAATTTATTTGCACGAATAGCGTTTGAATGACAGTTCTATAATATTCACTCAATTAAAGAGCATTCAACTGTGCTTGTTTATTGTAGTGGTCTTACCCACCTTAACCAACACCACCCTGACTACTATTGCCCTACCTGTACCTCTACCTACATTTTACGTCCCCCAGGCACCAGGTCCTCTAACTTGACCACCCCCAACTCCCAAACTTGTTCAACTTCCCTAACCAACCCCCAACCCCACCTCTCTAACCCCCCTCCCCCTCCCACCCTTCCCACCTCCTCGAATAATAATTCCTCCTCCCAAAATCGCGCAAATCGTAATCGTGTAAATAGTGTAAATAACTCAAGTTCAAACAACCATTTTAATCATACTGCTGTTAATAATGTAAATAGTTCACCACACCCCGCCAAAGGCCTTTTAAAAATCCTTCAATTTAATTGCAACGGTATCTCCGGAAAAGCACCCGAAATTGCTGCTTTCTTATCTCAAAATCAAATTCATATTGCTGTCTTCCAAGAAACTAAATTAAGAAAGAAATCTCGAAACCCCTCACTTGGCTCACACTACACTTTAATTAGAAAAGATCGAGAAAAAGAAGGGGGCGGTCTTCTCATAGCCATACATGAGTCGATACAATACGAAGAAATAAATATGAACAACGATGGAACACTAGAGGCTATGGGCATATCAGTGGTAGCCAGTTCATCCAAGCTTCGTATTTATAATTTCCACATCCCCCCTCGCTCGAGCTGTCCCCCTGGTTACTCTGCGTCCCTTGCCGAACTACTTGAACCTGGGGACGCCTTAGTACTCGGGGATGCCAACGCACATTCACAACTATGGAACTCCAACATCGAGGAAGATCAACGCGGCTCTGTACTTAGCAATGAAATAACCGAATCCACCTTTGCACCATTAAATGATGACACACAAACCAGAGTCCCTTTTAACTCAGAAAACCAACTCTCGTCACCAGATATTTCCCTCGCATCCCAATCGCTCTTACTCTCCACATCATGGACCCCAATTAAATCTCTAGGATCAGATCATCTTCCCATTCTTCTAGAACTACCCTTGGATGATTTTATAAATTTTTCACCTAAAAGGACTTTTATAAATTTTTTAAAAGCAGATTGGATCAAATTCACAGAGGAAATTGAGGAGGGTTTCTTTTCAGCGGTTCCACCTTCCGGAGTTGCCGCCGGAGAGAAATTCTTGAGGGACCTGGTGCTCAGGGCAGCACGCCACCACATCCCCGCTGGCCGTATTCGCCACTTCACTCCCTCTCTTTCCCCCGAGTCCACTGCCCTTGCCGCCGAAAGAGATTTAAGCCGACAACAAAATCTCCCCCCAGAAGTCATATCCCAACTGAACTGTAGACTCATGAAACAGACAGCAAAGGACAAAGAAAATAAATGGCGAGAATTCCTCCGGACTTGCGACTACCGCACTGGTGCCAGAAAGTTCTGGAAAGTGGTACGCTCCTTAAATGGATCTAAGCCCGTGGCAGGAAGACACCCCATTACTTTTGGTTCTAAACCCATACACTCACCTCGTGATATTACCAGCTCTTTTAACAAACAATTCACCAATGCCAGACCCCACGCCTCTGACAAACTCCTTCGTATAACGAGAAGAAAAATTGCCAAACTACCGCTGTCAGACACCCCAATTTTTACCCCTGAAAATACTAAACAAGCCATTGCAGACAGCAAACCATCGCGAGCGCTAGGTCCCGACGGCCTTTGTAATATACATCTTAAACATCTCGGCCCACTTGCTACTCAATACTTAACATACCTTTTTAATATCTCTTTGTCCGAAAACATTATCCCCCAAATTTGGAAAAATTCAAAAATTGCACCGCTTCCAAAGCCCAATAAGGATCTTAAACAATCAACATCTTACAGACCTATATCCTTACTCTGCCCAGCAGTTAAAATTCTGGAGAGGCTCGTTCACCCCATCTTTACCAAACATCTCCCCAACGCCAAACACCAACACGGCTTCCGCCCTTTTCACTCCACCACCACAGCTCTCTCCACTCTCGAATTTTACATTTCAGACGGTTTTAACCAAAATCGCCCCCCTAAACGTACGGTACTGGCCACACTTGACTTATCTAAGGCTTTCGACATGGTGTGTCATCGCTCACTTGTGGAACTCGTTCATGACACTCCCCTCCCAAGAAGTCTAGTCCGCTGGCTAAGTAATTACCTTAATGGTCGACAGGCTGCCACCTCATTCTGTGAACACACATCCCCCCATCGAATAATCCACTGTGGCGTACCCCAAGGTTCTGTTTTATCACCCACACTCTTCAATTTTTATGTCCATGATGCACCGCCACCTCCCGATAATGTAAACCTTGTTTCGTATGCAGACGATTTCCACCCCTTTGCAAGCAGTTCCAATATTGATATCGCCTCAAACTCCATCAATAGCTACCTAAAAAGGCTCTACGATTTTTTCACCTCACGCAAACTAAGTTTCGCGTCCTCTAAAGGATCAGTTACACTTTTCTCCTCTTATAACAAAGAATTTAATAAAACACCTAGTGTTCTTTTAAATAACGAGGCGCTACCCCTAAACAAAAATCCAACAATCTTAGGGGTGACATTTGATCCAACACTTTGTTTTGCCACTCACTGCAAACAATCCGCTGAAAAGGCCAGACGCAGGATCGGAATCCTGAAGGCATTAGCAGGATCAACCTGGGGTCACTCCAAAGAAACCCTCCTCCTAACTTTTAAAGCTTTAATTCGCCCCATACTCGACTATGCAGCCCCCGCATGGTCCCACGCATCAAGTAACACCTCCATAAATTGCCTGCAGGTTGCCCAAAACCAATCCCTTCGCGTTGTTACTGGATCAAATCTAATGAGTTCCACTGCCCACCTGCACAGTGAATCTGAAATCCTAACGGTCAAAGACCACCATACCCTTCTGTCATCTCAATTTTTTATCTCTACCTATCGTTCCCACCATCCCATTAATTTTATACATTCACATCCCCCTCCTCCCCGTCTACTTCGCCCCTCAATTATAAGCTGCTTCAAAGAGGCACCCAGAAAATTTTAACCGAATTTTCAGTCTACGCAAACCACCCTCTAGTTCTGGACGACCGAGACGAAGTCTCCACTTTTATTTTTAACTACTACAAACCAATTTTAAAAGACAACCATACCTCCCTTGTAACCAAGTTCCTAGCCGAAACCCCTCCGTCTAAAGTTATTTGTATCCCTCGCCCAAAGATTGACCCCTCTGAAAAATCCCTCCCACGTCCCACGCGCTGTAAGCTCTCCCAACTCCGGTCTGGCTACAGCCGGCTCCTTAACACTTACCTATCCCGCCTCGACAGCTCCATCTCCCACCTTTGCCCAACCTGTTCCCTTGCCCCCCACACAACATGTCACCTTTTCAACTGCTCCCAAAACCCCTCCCCACTCACCCCAGCAGACCTGTGGCTTCGGCCGGTAGAGGTTGCTAAGTTCCTTGACCTGGAGACAGAAGAGCCCAACCCGACCCGCGTGGGCTAACAACAACAACAACATTGACAAATTCAGCCAGCTGGGCAGCAGTCAAGACAATGATTCGTGAAAACTAAACGCAAATTTTCTCTGCCCGATAACCCAAGTTTATCCCCTCAACAAATTAAACGAGCCATAGCGTATGGCAAACCCTCGCGAGCTTTCGGTCCGGATGGCCTCTATGTTGTACTCAACCACCTCAAAACTTTTACACTCGATAACTTGAATCATTCGTATAAACTTCTGGTGTCTGATAGTTTTATTCCTCAATTGTGGAAAATTTTTAAGGTAATCCCCCTGTCCAAACCTGAAAAGGAACATAAAATTTCCGCATTGTATAGGCCGACTTCACTGTTGTGCTCCACTGTCAAAATTTAAGAGAGGCTCATCCATTCCTTTTTAATAGAGCACCTCACAAATGCCTTACATAAGCACGGGTTCCGCCCATTCAAGTACACCACAACCGCACTATCCACCCTTCATTTTTCATCACTGATGGTTTTAACCTAAACGGCGCTCTCTTACGTACTGTCCTCGCTACACGTGACTTTCCAAAGGCTCTTGATGTGGTATGTCATAGAACACTGGTGGAACTCATTCATGACACCGCTGCCAAGAGGTAAATTTCTTCGCTTGTTGAACAATTTTTTTGTGGCCGACTAGTAACCACCATTTTTAACAACCTAGTATGACCCCATAGAGTTGTTCACTGTTGAGTTTTCCAGGGCTCTGTTTCATCACCGAGTCTTTATTTTGACGCCCTCCGCCCGCCGAAAATATTCGCCTCACCTCATACGCTGATGATTTCCACCCCTTAGCCCAAAGCCCCGATGTTGAGGCAGCATCGCGCTCATTAAATGGTATCTCCTCCACCTTTTCAAGTTTTTCACTCCCCGTAAGCTAGCAATTGCGTCCTCTTATAATCTGTTACCTTGCTTTTGTCTTACAATGAAGATTGTTTTACAAAGTTCCCTCTGTCTTTGTAAACAACGAACCTCTCCCTATTATTAAAAATCCACAAATTTTTTGGGTTTTTTTTGGCCTGATCCTATGCTTTGCAGCTCGCTGCAAGAGGTCTACTGACAAGGATCTTAGCGGAAATGGAGTCCTGAAGACATAAGTAGCTTCCTCTTGCGGTCAGTCCACAGAAACCTTACTTTTAACTTACAAAGCCTTAATTCGCACTGTTTTAGATTATTCCTCCCTGGCCTGGGCCCACGCCGCCACCGAAACTTCTATTAATTACCTGCAGCTCATCCAAGTCCTCCGCGTAATCGCTAGCTCAACGCTTATGAGCTCCACTGTCCACCTGCATAGTGAAGTCTAGATCCTGAACTTTCGAAACCACCACTCTCTTACCTGCTGTTTTTCATCTCCTTGTGCCGTTTGTATCACCCAACTCATTTTAATCACGCTTACCCCCACGCCCACATAAACTTCAAAAATCCATTTTAAGTGCTTTAAAAGACGACATAGGCTATCTTTTAACCGATCAAAACCCGCCACCAAATCTCAACGACTCAGAAGTTTCCTTTTTCGTTTTTAACCGCCATAAGTTTCTAAAACAAAACCAAAAACAATCTCGTAACCATATTCCTTGACCCCACCAAATAGTTTATTTCCAGAACCACTCGCTGTAAGCTTTCCCAACTTCGGTCTGGTTACAGTCGGCTTTTAACCACGTACCTCGCTCGCTTAGACAACCAGGTTTCTTCACTTTGCCCTACCTGTTTCTTGCCGCCTCACTAGTTGCCATATTTTTAACTGCCCCAGAAATCCCTCCCTGTTACTCCTGCAGACCTGCGGTTAAGGCCAGCGGAAGTATCGAAATTCCTTAGCTGCAGACGGATGAGCAGAACCCGGGCTAAAGAACGTGCGTTAAAGAAAGTATCGAAGACAATTGACTTTTAATCAGCTGAGTGGAATCCAGTAGTGTCGAAAAGTTTCTTTTGCAAGGCGTATTTCCTCTTCAGGCTTCTCTTGTTTTTTCTTGGATTTCAGGATTTTTTGTGTGTGGGAAATACGAACCTGTAGAGATCAGAAATCATCAAAAGATAATATCAAATATTTGAAGTTTCTGTCTAATTATAGTAAATGTGGTATGTGTAGATTGAATTGTGAACAAAACAATCCCTATCATGAATCGAGCTTCGTTTAGTCCGGTGGCAGTCAATGTGCCTAGCAAATGCGTCAGTATTATGTTCTACAATTTTCAATATAATGTTCAATCGAGGTGAAGGTTTCCATCCACTCGGTCTGATACATTGTGTCGGTATGATACATTGTGTGTCTTTGTCAGTCGAGATTAACTAACTTCTTAAGAGAACGCCTGTCGTAGATCGGCGCAGAACAAAAAAGCGCACCTATCGCCAGTCCTCAAAGAGAGAAATTTACATCAATCCTTATATTGAATGTAATTTATGTTAATAAATTGTTTGCTTCGATTTGTAAGATTAGTGTTTATAATGTTGCAGAAGCTGGGAGAAACCGAGGACGAAAACAGCGAATCTTGCAAGGCGTTGCCTCTTCTGTGCCCTAAATGAAATTGACCTGCCTTTGTTAATATATCACCCTAGTTTTAATTTTTTTTAGAATTCCAACATTGTGATATCCTTTAATTTCAGATAATACTCATTATTAGACTAAATTTAATTCTAACTGGCGAAGTTAGTTGAATTGATTGGTGGAGATTTTCTATAAAATATAAATTTTTTTAACATTTGCTCGGATCATCAGTTTTTTAATGTCAAATATGGCTTCATTTGTCAAATAGGGGCAGTACAACTAAGTACATCTGTGCCGGAAAAAATAGTTCAACAGTGCTGAAAATGAAAACTTTGTTCAACAGTGCAGTGATTTTCAGTTGCAGACATTTTGGCACCAAAATTGGAGTGATTTTATTTGGCACTGTTGAACGCCCCCGTTAAATATCATCGCATCAGTTTCAATATTTCCATTGAATCAGACCACAAAATATAGTTCAGTAAACTAGTTGGGTTCACTTGTGGAATATTTTGCCCACTATTTTCGCTGCTCCTTTTCCATCACCGTTGGTCTTCTTGGTCTTGAGTGGCTTTTCTAGTCGCACTTCAACTCCATTTTCAAGCACAAATCCATTCTTCAAGTAGTGCTCTACGCAATGCGATACCTGAACAAACAAAAAAAAACATGTGATCAAATTGCCATCGTGAAAGCTCAGAAGAAAGACTGAGGCGAATGACTTCTGCTTTTTGCAAGGGTTTTGGAGGCAACAAATTTGAGGAGTTTTCGGTGGACTTTATCTTGTCAGTCGAATTGATTTATTAGCCTAGAGTAGTTTTTAAAAATTACGAAGAATTTTCAAGAGTAATGAACGTAAAGAGTACTCTTATATAGGTCTTGATGATTTTTTTTCAGGAAAGTCTTAACATTTGTTCACGCTCAATTTAGTTTTTTCGCGGTTTGACTTTGATTTCTTTTAAAAGGAAGGCAAACTCCAGTATCGAACAGCAAAAGTGTAGAGGTCGCGAAAAAACGTGATCGACTTCTAGTTTTACCTATTGATCCAGTTTTTGCAATTTGGGTTAGTTTTAATTTAAAAAGTGTCAAGCATAAACTGTTCTAGAAACTCAAAGAGCCTTAAGGCCATCTATTTTTTCTTCGACTTTCATTTTTGTTCAATTTCCTTGCTCACTACTCTTTTCCAACTGTCAGCTGGCTATGTCTTAGGTACAATTTAACAAATTGATTTCATAACTCTCCGGGGGGGGGGGGGGGGGGGTGGTTTCGACAATATGTACGTCAAGGTATTAGATTCAATTCTGTCTTGTTATGGTTTTTGCGATTGGCTCCATGTCCGTTTAAAATGTTTTTTTTGAAAGTCCATTATCATCGGGGCACCATTATTTTTTCAGAGATTTCAGGTATTATTGAGGGGATGTTTGATAATTATGGTTGTTCCTTCAAACCCTTCGAACGACGTTAAAAACGACATTAAAAAACGAAAATAAAAAATTTTCAGAAAATGTTTTCACTATCGAGAAACATACGTTTCAAGTTTATGATATTTAAGAGTCGATGAAGGTAGTTCAGACTCTTATATAGGTCGCAAGGTTTTTTTTCCAGGAAAAGTTTTGAACATTGTTCAGGTTCAAATTTACTTTTTCGCGGTTTGAATTTTGATTTTTTTTAAAATTTCGGTTCATTTCTTTTTGTTGAAAGGAAGGAAAACTCCTCTATTGAACAGCAGAAGTGTTCAGGTCACGAAAAAAGTGATCGATTTCTAGTTTTGAAAGTGTAACTTTTTTTTCAGGATTTCCCCGCGAAATAAAAATTGTACTCATTGATCCAGTTTTCTCAAATTGAGTTAAATTCATCACAAAAGCGCCATTCGTAAATTGTTCTAGAAAGTGAATGAGCTTTAAAGGCATATTTGGTTCATAGAAATTCGAAAGTTGTGTTTTTATACCTAAAGAAAACAACTGTCTGTTGGCTAGGATTAGTATTTTCGAGCGAATAAAGTGAGCGAGCAAGCAGGCTTTTTTGTTAGCCAAATTAGTTACTCGAATAGTAATCGGATTGATACATCATATTGTTGTTCTTTCAGCCCTGATTCGAACGACGGTGTAAAATTCAAAAATTGTCCCGGTGTCCAGAAAAACTGGTTGATAATTTTTGATTTTCAGTTCAATTTCCAGCGCGTAAAGAGAGCGAGCAGGTTTTATTATGGTAGGATAAGACGCGAAACTTATGTTTTACCCCAGTGCAAATTTTTTTCCGAAGATTCTAAGCGCTGTCTTGGCAATAAAAAAATTCAAGAAGTTTTTCAATTGTTGATTTTCTAAATAATTGTTTTTGTTTTTCTTGTCTTTTTTGGTCAGGAAGTGTTGCCAGTTCGCCAATTTCACTGTAACTGTCGAGTATGCTGAAGTTCTAGGCTTTCGTCAGATTATTGCATCTCGCCACGCACAAAAAAACGACACACATTTGAGGAAAAAGAAACAAATTCTAATGTAATTTTTTCTTAGATTTTGATTCGAACATTCTGTGCTACTTGCACAGCAACGAAATATCCGCGTTTTTAACTGTAATCTAATAGTGTTTTTCAGCTCAGTAATTTGCTACAGAGTTCGCTACTGTACATTATAGAAAACCGTTTCGTTGTCATGGTTTCGAGTATTTTTGAAGTTGGGTTAAGTGTTAGAAGATAATGTTAAACTTCAAATACTCGAAACCATGACTACGAAACGGTTTTCAATAATGTACAGTAGAGAACTCTGTAGCAAATTATGTAGTTGAAATACATAAATGGATTACATTTCAAAACGCGGATAGTTAGTTGCTGTGCAGTACCCATTATCTTTATCTCTTCGGCTTTATCTCCCTGTTTTATGGAGCAATGGGAAAAACATTTACCGCAGGATATATAATTTTTAATTTCAAAGTTGAATGACTCAGTTTTGTATTTTTGTATTTTGAGGGTCCCGTGTGCCGTTTTTACATAGCGAAGTGCAGTTTTGCTTCTGTGTAAAAAAATTTGTTGGTCTTTTCTGTAAAATTAGCGAACCTTGGTTCATCTAAGTTCGTTCTCCATTCGCTTTAAAATATATAAAAGACTAAATATATAAAAGACTGAATATATAAAATATAAATGTAAAAGAGTAATAATAAATTGTTTCCAATCTAATCTAATAAAAACAAAAGTATGTATATTTTAAATACATACATATATTTGCTTTTATTAGATTAGATTGGAAACAATTTATTTATGCTCTTTAACACTAGCCAGCTTGAGAGCGTAGTGTATATTAGTACGAGCCTTCTTTTTTCCAACCTAACTCGCAAATAAAAGTGTTTATTTATAGTGTTCGCTTATTTGGTGGCTTTTCTGCTTTAACTACGATCTAGTATTGGAAATTTCTTAGCAGCATTTATGTGTTTTATTTGTGGCTAATGTTTGTCAGTTAGTGAGCTTCCGTGGCTGAGTTATTAGTGCGTGAGACGCATAAGTTCTAGTTCGCAGATCGAATCCAAGACTTCTCGATTTTTTTATGGTTTATTTTTGCACTTAGAGCTGCTCTTTTTGTCGTGTTCTCGCCAGTATTTGCGAAGCGCAGATTCGCATCTGTGTTGTTTATAATTCCGGATCTGTTCGTTTTCTTCCTGTTTGATCGAAACAGTGAATGACAACCAGACCAGGCACCAAAGGTTTCTGCTAGCAGCAGAATTCGGCCTTTAGAGCAGAATGTTTAATAGAGCAGCAGAAAGAGCAGAATGTCAATCCTTAGGCCTAATTTCAAGTTTTTCGAATGATTATTTGTAGGATTTTATATGAATGCTGAAATTCTATTTCTCAAAATACCAAGTACCCATCTAACCAAGCTGTTAACAAAATTTGTTTTTCTCAGATTAAACAAAATTAAACATACTCATCGATGCACTACTTACTACTCTATTATTTATTAAAATCACTCTTTTTCTCAGAAATACAAACTACGCATCTATGTACTACTCCACTAACATACAGTGCTGCTAACAAATAATGCCCCATTTCTCAGAAATTACAAAAGAAGAATCTATTCACGACTCCAAGACTATGAAATTATGCCTCCGAAGAGCTCTGCTCAACTACAAGAAATTTTTTCCGAATTTTTTTCTTGTTTTTTGTGTACAATCAATCTGCTGACCTTTGAAAGTCCATTTGGATTTTTTTTACATCAGTCGAACTCAATGAATCCCATTTCTTTAGTCGGCTACTGTCGTTCATAGAAAACCGTTATATAGTTATCTTTTCGAATATTTGTTAACTTGCTCTTTCTAATGTCTTTAAGTTTCGGTTTCTTATTTAAGTTTTTTGTCTTTGTTTCAACTGAGCTGACCTTGGTGAATCTCAGTTCTTTTTCTCTTCAACGATATCGATAAAAGTCAATCCGACGATCATTGGTTTGGCTTTGTTTGATAGGACTTGCTTTCGAATAATCGTTAACTAGTTATCTCTAATATCTTTAAATTTCGGTTTTATTATGTATGTTTTTATGTTTTCCGTGAACTGAGCTGACCTTGGTGAATTAATGAATCTCAATTCCTAAGTCGGCTACTGTCGTTGATAGAAAAACGTTGCATAGTTATCGTCTCGACCATTTGTTAACTTATTATACTTTTTAGCCTTATTATATTTGTTTTTTTTTGTCCTGTGTGAAGTGAGCTGACCTTGGTGAATCGCAGTTCGTTCTCCCTCTCCACCTTTCCCAGTCGCCACTGTTTGGCCTCTGGGATGAAAGTGATGTTCAGGTGTCTCACTGTGCCCTCCACCCTCTTCGAGTAGAAAGTGATGGCGAAGTTCAGTCCGTCCTTGCTCCTACTGTTTCGAACTACGTAGCAGCCCTCTTTCTTCTGCTCACGCAGTTTGTCCTCTACATCATAAAAAGCACATTTTGGATCTACTTAACAATCCCCCCTCCGCCCTATGGTATCTACTAAAGAGTCTCCACCCCTATGAATGAATAGAGTAAATTAGCACTGAGCTTCCTATTGAGAATTCTAATTTTGCTGTATTCTGGTTGGTCGAAAATTCGACTAATCCAACTTACTTAACAATTTCCCACCCCTTCTGAAAGGGGGGAGGGGGAGATTGTTAAGTAGATCCCACATTTTAAATGAAGGTATATTGGGGTGAAAATATTTGAGCATTTCAGAGAAATTGATTATAAAGCACAAAAATGAAGTAGAGCTTCGCAACACTTGTGATAAATCCATCACCCATGAAATTGCGAAATCTCCTGAGCTTTTAAGCAAAGTACATGCTTTGGAAAGGAAGTTGACAAAAACTCATCGTTGCTATAATTCAAACTTATGTTCATTTTATCCTGTAATTTGGATGTATACTGCCTATGATTTTGTATAATTTACTTTTCATTATTTTTTCTTGTTTTTTTTTGGTTTCTGCGGCGTAAGTGTTTTCTACTCATGTTTTATCGGTTTAGTTGCTTCTTAATAAGTTGTTAGAAGTGCGTAAATTTATTTTTGTGCTTCGGTGGGGGTGGAGTAAAAAAAAGAGTTATGGTTCAAGGGTTGTCTGTCCACGTTTTGTCTGCTTAGTTACCATTCGATTAAACAAGCGAGCTGGCAAGAAATGTGTTATATTATGAATAAATGTTTTCTAACCCAACTTCTTGGTTGTTTAGTAACATCGGTTCTCACTTTATGATTGGCTAGTGTTTGGTATCTGTAAGCGTTACAGAAGCACATTCGCGAAAAGCACAGCGTAGCTTAAGTTTCTGATAACCATTTGAACCATACCTGCTTCTTTGAGAGTGATCGTCATGTCAAAGTATGGTTTGTTCCACAGATCCTGATAGGGCATGAAACCATCGCCCAATGAACTCATTATGCCAACACTCACAGATCTCGCACCTCGTGAGCCAGAACCTAAAAAGAAGGAAACGGATCTACTTAACAATTGACCTCCCTGTGGTACCTACTTAAGAATTGCCACCCTTATTAAAAAAAGCAGTAAATTAGCGCTAGAACTTTGTATTGAGACTTCTAATTTTGCTGCAATCTGATTGGTCGAATATACGTTATAATTATCTACTTAACAATTGCCGCCCCCCTTTCTTAAAAGGGGGGCAATTGTTAAGTAGATCCAAGGAAACTTATTACTCTCCAGTTTATGAACACAGTTCGCGTGAAATCGGCAGTAATTTGCTTACTTCTGCGAATCATAGATGATCTATCAAAGGCTGTTCAGCCTGTCTAAGGATAGTCAGTTTTTGTTTTTCAACTTATTCTTAACGGATTTTTTAAAAAAAAATGTTGAGCGATTGTCTTTTTTTTTGCGTCTGAGACTTACTCGCCATATGACTATTTAAGTCAATGTTTGTCAGGCTAATTTCTATCAACTAAGCCGATATTTTTCAACTGATGGTTAAAAGAGATCACTTAACCTCCGGTTGCATTCAAACCACAACTTAAATTGTTTTTAAACAAGTGACTGATCATCAATTATGGCAGAAACTCCATTCAAAACACTTGCTGTTGCTAAATTTATTTTTAATTCAAATTATTCCTTAGTGTTCGTGTTAGTTTTTGTATTGATAGTTGTGTAGAAACAATTTAAAGTTTACCAAGGGTGTACTCTCCGTTTGAAATTCTGCTAAGAGTTTAGTAGATGTATAAATACCTGGCAGTGGATTGTTGTTTGGGTTTGGGGCTGATGGGTTTCTAGTTTGCTGTGCATTTTGGGCCATGGCCGTTTTCTGAGGCGGCTCGAAACGCGAATTGTCAAATGTTGGTGGATCTTCAACAACGTTATAAAGGTTTGCGCAGACGTTAATACTGTTGGCAGCCGTTGATGTGGGCGTTCCATTGTGCACCGGACTCATCGGAATGAACCCCGCACCTGTGAAATTGTGTCCCAAATTCAACTGATTAAATGGTTGTTCAAGTGAGTTTTGCCCGTTTTGTGATCGGTTTGTAAAAACGGTTGGACCAATTTGACCTCCAGGGACATTTTCATCGTCGCTACTCTCAAAACTGCCCCCTCCGTTTCTCGGAGGCAGTTGAACTCTTAATTTTTCGCTCTGATGTTGAAACTGTTGTTGTTGTTGTTGTTGTTGTTGCTGTTGTTGTTGTTGTTGTTGTTGTTGTTGTTGTTGTTGTTGTTGTTGTTGTTGTTGATTTTGGTGTTGTTGTTGATGTTGTTGCTGTTGTTGTTGTTGTTGTTGTTGTTGTTGTTGTTGTTGTTGTTGTTGTTGTTGTTGTTGTTGATTTTGGTGTTGTTGTTGATGTTGATTTAGGACTGATTGTGCATTCTGGTTTTGGAGAATCTTTGACTGTTCATGCAAGTTGATCGGTTGATGGCCGATGGTTTGACGTCTGACGTTAGAAGGGAGATTTTCAACAGGACTTGTCGATGCACTTGGACCTACCGTTGCCGACCCTCCGCCAATAGAGCTCGAAACCTTTTGGATAAATTTTTGACCTTGAGAACTATCGGTTTCCTGCTCAAATTTGGCGTTTTCAAAATGAGCAAAGCTATCTCCGAAGTCGCTTTTATTATTTTCACCCATGTTTAGGTACTCTAAGTTATGATTCCAAGACGTGTAATTTGTCTGGGGTGACAGTTCGCCATCTTTTAATGGGTCGAAATATTGGAGCATGCGTTCGGTCTGGTTGTTATGAGTCGTCGCAAGTTTGTTCACGCTTAAAACTGTATTATCCACGACTGGATTATTATGGGACATTAAATCATAATTTAATTGCGCCGTAGCATTAATGGTCCCTTGATTTGAATTAGTTCCGTTGTTCATGTTGTTTGTTTGCGATGGAGGGGCATTGTACGTTTGGGCAGTAAATCTAACACCAACCGAATTATTAGCGGGAGCGTTGCCTGCCAGGTTTTGGGAAAAATGAGGTCGAACTTGTTGACTTTGTACCGCGGGATTACCAATAGATGCCTGGTACCTTTTTTGTGCTGGTTGTATTGGCAAATTTGATGGCTTTTGATGCTCAGGTAAATTTTGTCGGCTCATAGAACTTTCGGCTTGGTTGGCTCTCGTGTCGGCTGCTTTTGGAATTCTAAGAGCAAGCACTTGACTTCGTTCCAGTCCAATTGAATCGTATATTCCGGGTTCCTGTGCAATATTCTTTCCGCCTGCTACGTTGATATCTTCATAAGGGTCATCATCTGTGATGTCTTAGGTACAATTAAGATAGATGGCTCATTCGAAAAAAAAACGAGAAATCGAGGCGTTTTGAGGGATTAGTGGGCGGATGGCAAAAGTTCAAAGATTTGAATTGAACGGAAGTTAAGTTCGCTCACCGTATGAAAAAATACTTCCGAATCTTGAAAATGACAGTTAGCAAAAAGCGGTTTAGCAAACTATTCGTTACTTTTAAGAACGGGGAATTTTTTCTATTTTCTCAAATAGGACCCATCTATTATATTTGTACCGAATGGTTTGTATCGATATACACGGCCGCTGTCAGTTGACAAAAGTCGCCCATACAAATTATCGCCTTCGTCAAGACTCGATTGGTTGTGGACAGCATATTCTGTAGGTTCATGTTCTGCGATACTCAATTTTGGGCCACGAAAAGCCCCGTTGGAGTCCATAATGTTTTAAAATATTATAATAATATTGATTTGTGAAATGAATGCAAATTGTTAGTTTGTAGAAAGCCGGACTAGTATAAGCTTGATAGTCTTTTTTGCGGACTTATTCGTTGATAGTTGATCAAAATGCGCCGCGCGAGTTTTGACTTGTGTATGAAATTACTTGTGTGTTAGTTTTAACCTGGCTGGCAAAGTAATTTTTTCGTTTGCTTATGCATTTTCTATGCTTTTGTAAGCGTAATTTTTTGAATGACTTGAATTGCAATTGCAAACGCATTATCGTCAGTTTTTTCAGATTTTCATGTTAAAAACAAGTGATAAAATAAAGCTAATTTAAGCGGCTGGTCATTTTTTTTTACATGATGTCTGACCATAAATAACCAAGACTTACAGTTTGTGAAAGTTAATAGTTACAATGTTCCTCTAAAAGCGTTGATAGATTTGATCAATTCGGCAAAATTTATCGCACATTTAGCCGAATTGATCAAGTCTATCATCGCGTATAGAGAAACATTGAAAATACTTTCGTTTTTTCAGCATCAATGAACGAAGTGAAAACAGCATGATTTTTTTAATTTCCTTTGACTGAAAAAATACTAAACTTTTTCATGTTCTAGTTTGATTTTGATGTAGTCTTAAGTTCAATTCAAATTTGTCTGCTAAAAGCAACGATAATTGCGCTCTCCAGTTACGGAACTTCACATAGCTCGAAAAGACTTGAATAATTTTTACTTCCGAAAGTGTTTTTTTATCTAAAGATTTCTAGAGGAATAAAAAATTTACTTATTTGGCCCAGCTTTCTCTAATTAGGTTAATTTCTATGTAATTCAAGATTTTTGTAGGGAATCAAAAACTTACAAAATTCAAAAAAATTGAAAAATTGAGTTTTTAAGGATTTTTTTCGCTTTTCTAGTCAATTTTCAACAAAAACTGTTTTCCAATTGGCCTGTTTTACTGTGACTGTCAGAGTTTAAGTTCTATTTGTTTTTTTTTTCGTTCAAATCTGTTTATCACGCTACGCAAAAAAAATGACACTGATTTGAATTTTTTTTTTTTTTTTCAACATTATGATCGGAACATTCTGTGCTACTAGCCAAGTAACCGGCTATCCTTGTTGATTTTTACCTTTCGTTTAGGGCTCACAAACTGCACTTATGGGTGGACTGTCTGTGTAACAGTGAGACAACAGCGAGAATGTTCGACCAGAGCTCCTTCTTCAGAGACGAATCACTGAAGCCATACTTTGTCAACCTACTGAGGACATTAGCCCCATACAACTTCGACCAGCTGTCCAAAACTATACTGAGAAATTTGTAATTTTCATTTGTACTACCAAGTATTTGTAAGTCGCGTATTATTTTCGACCATTCATCAAGTGTTAATGAACGCTGGGAATTCCTATTTATTTAGGTCGGGCTCTTTTAAGGAAAAATATTTAAAGCGCATATTGTCAAGCTCACATTTATGTTTGGCGTTAAGTTAATTGTAACTTCATTCGTTTTTTTTCGGTTTCCCTGATTTCATTAACCCTGTCGTCTAATATACTGTTAACTGTTTGAAAATAACTGTGAAAACATTTAGATTCTATAGTGTTTCTAATGCTTAAAATGTCTAAATTGGGACAAATATGAATCTAAAATTCCGACCCATTGCGTACTTTACTGAAAGTTTTTCTTCTGATCACTTTCAAAGTTTTAGTTATGCAGAAGTAGACTAAAAATGATCGTTGAAACATATTTCATTACTCTCTGCAAAATTCGGAACAAAAAACTGAATTACTTTTGAATAACTCGATTTTCTACGCATATCGCGTTATTCTTGCGTTTTGTCAGTTTTTAATAATTGATCTGTTGTGATTCACTAAAATTTGATTCGTTTTGGAAACAACAGTTATCAATATAATTTTTTACGCTTGCGATTAGCAAGCGTTATCAAACTGGAATATAGATTTTTTTCTAGTTAACAACTAGTTTAACAAAATCAGTGAATCACTTGCATACTATGCTGCTGAATGACATGTTCAATTTCTTGAAAATTCAAATTGAACACAACGGAGTTTTCTTGTGCTGTAGACAATTTTCTTTGTAAGTGCAAGTGTTGTTCATTCTAATTTCAAGGGGGGACTTGAAAGATTTTTTTGAAAAAACAAAATTATCGGTTCAGTTGGTGTCTGCTCAAAAATCGTCAGCTTAGTTGACACATATCAGTGATTTTTTTTGTTGCAATCATCTTTCATTGTAGTTGCAAGTGCAAGTGCGGTTCATTTTAGTTTTAAGGGGGACGTAAAAAGATTTTAAAAAACAATCGGTTCAACTGTTTTGAGCTCAAAGGTTGTTGGCTTAATTGTCACATCACAGATTTTTCTTGTGCTGAAAACAACTCTCAATATAGTTGCAATTGCAAGTGTTTTCCATTGTTGTTTAAGGTGGGGCTTTATAATATACATTTTTTAAAAATAAATGTTTTTTTTCCGGCTCAACTTGTCTGCTCAAAGATTGTCATTTTGTTTCTTTTCGTAAACTTTGTTCTGTTTTTGCTAATTTAAAACTCAAGTGTCTGGCATGTTTGCCTGTTATGAACTTCTATCGAGACATGAAAGTTTGTATGCCCTTTTTTTAAAAAAACTTCGATTAGTTTTCGGTTTTTTGTGTTCTTTTTTGTTTTTGTTGTATTGCAAGTGATGCGAAGCTCCACTTCGCCTCTGCGTTAAAAATGGAAATAAATTATATCCCTAAATGTTCCAGCTTTTCCGCCTTCTGTCTAATCTTATTATACTAAGCAGAAGCTACTTTGAATAATTCTATTCACCAGCGGATTTCCGGGGGTGGACGCCACCCCCTTTCAAGGATTCGATCCCCTGCCGGCTCAGCGGACCATTTGTACTATTTTGATATTTTCATTGTTTAGCTGGTGGACACTAAATTTTTTCTGAAGGCGCTTTCAGCGCCAACATATACTAATTTTGAGGGGGAAGGGTCAAAAGTGATATCTGAGAGCTCGGAAAATCAGTTTGGTCGACCTTAAAATCCGCCCCCTCGATCAAATCCTAGATCCGCCCCTGATTGTATCACTGATATATGTATGCAACTGTACATATAACCTATTTGCATTGTCTCTTAAAATTCGAACTACTTTCATTTCATTTCACCAAATCTATAAACCTCTACCCCCATGCTAACTCAATGATTATTAGTTTAAAGTGTTTAGTTATTTTTATTCGGTACGAAGCAGTATTTTTAGGTGCCAACTCGCCAACTCTATTTTTAGCAATAAAAAATGTTTTCTATGATATTTGTCTAAAGCAATCAATGTAATTAATGGTTCTAGTAATTTAATAAAGTCAGTATGCCTTAGTAATTTATATCTTTTTAAAAAGTGTTTTAACCCCTGATGACTTTTCTGAGTATTAATGATTGAGGTGATTAAATTAGTTCCGTTTTTTTTATTTTCTTCATTAATGGCGTCAATTTGTTTCTTTGTTATGTATCAAATCTAGTCTCATGAAAGTCGGGGTTGAATCAAACCACCTGTGATCTAATCAATTAGCAGACCACGGCCAAGTTAAATCGAGATCTTGACTGATTTTCCTAAGTAATGAGGGCTTAATCGTGCGGCTTTCTCATTTTAGCTTTCTCAATTTAGCTTTTGAGAAATGCCGTGACTCAAGTCATTCAATCGTTGGCATGCTTTCGAGGTAGCAACAGAAATACAAGGTTTCTTACTTGGCTGATTTTTCAGTCATGACTCTTCATTTTTCAGATGTGAGTATATAAGTGGTGGTTTGAGAAAACGGCTCTTTTCCAGTTTTACCACCCCCTCGTAAAATTACAAAATTTAGCTGCTCAAAAATTGTTCACACGGCATTTTGCATGTAGAAAGTATTCGAATAATTTGTTCACGCTGACACCTAAGTCAGTTTATAACGAATAAAGTTGTTTTAAATAAACTTTCTTTTATCGAATTTCAAAGAAAATCAAAGAGGGGGGGGGACTGGATAAGAGCCGAGAAAACTTTTTTAAAATAATGAGAATGCATGCATTTTCTTTTGTAATGCAATGTGGTTGAAGTCAGAAGAAACCATGTAAAAAGGAGTCGAAAAACTAAGACTGATTTTGGTTATTTAGAAAACTATCAAGATTTGGTTATTTAGAAAACTATCAAGATAAAAAACTATCAAGATAAAGATAAATTTAAAAATGGTAATAAAACAGCGTGAAACTCAAAGAGCTAACCTTTTAAGGTACAATATCAATAATTGTTATAAAAGTTAAATCATATTATGACCATCGAAGCAGCTTATATTTTTATGAAAAGCAGCTTAAAAGCGTTCTTAAAACGCGTCAGTTTTTAGTATGTAATTTTCTTAAATCGTTTCAGTTATACTCGCTAAAACGCAGCTAATTTAATTTTATTAAGTTATTTATTACACGTTTTTCGATGACGGCCATATTGCCATATTTTTAGTGCGTCAACGACCTAAGTTGCACCATCACGAAAGTAAAACAGTAATAAACCTATGAATTATTGAAAAATCGCGTCAAGTGTTATTGTTAGAATTCTAGAACCCAAACAATCAAAATCATGATGGACAATGAACAGGTATTTCAACATTTTTAAAATTTGTATCCTTGAGATAAAACTTTGAATATTAGCGCATTGGAGTGCTAACGGAGGCTTTGTCATGATTACGCTTGCGACTTGCAAGCGTTATCAAATTGCGATGAATACTTTTTTCGGGTATTAAAACTTCGCTAACAACATCGGATGTATCTTTAGATAGCTTGGTAACCATATTAAGATAAAACTTCTTAACAGCGGAAACAATTGGTCTAGTGGTAAGAAATACGCCTGGTCCGACAAAGCTGCTAGTTTCGAATCTAGCCAGGACCAGTTTTTTTAAACTGTAAGTACACCGTTCTAAAAAATTGACCGTTATTTGTTTGTCTGATTTATTCGACCACGGCTCCTTCTCCAGAGACGAATCACTGAAGCCATACTTTTTCAATCTACTGAAGACGTTATCCCCACACAACTTCGATCAACTGTCTAAAACTATACTACGAAATCTGTATGTTCCTTTGTACTGTCACGTAAATGTAACAGTCGCCAATTATTTTAGACTATTGATTAAAAGTTAATGAACGCTGAGAATTCTTTTTTAATTAAGCTTTTATTGTTAAAAATACTTACTTGTTTTCAATCTAATACTAATTGAAAGTAATTGTGAAACACCCTGAGGCGTTTGTGTTGCTTAATCTATCCAACCTGTCAAAGTTTGAAACAATTTTTAACATGAAAACGAAAGATAAAACTGCGAACCACTGCGGAACTTAATGATAATTTTTCTTAAGGTCACATCCAGTTATGCAAAACTAGACTGATAAATATGCGATATGTGTGTTATTACACTCACTATATCTAAAAGAAAGAAATGAAAAATCCATACTTGTATCAGACAAGCACAGAATGTTCTTACTTCCCGTCCATTTGCAATGGGTATTTTGGTGATTTTAAATGAATCTATAATACTTGAACTTCTTCCTGTTTCTCCGCTTCGTAATTCAATCATAAATTGCCATTTTTTAATTTTTCCATGAGTTTTACCAAGAGATGAAGGGTATTGGGGTATTGAAATTGTTAGTTGGAGTCTATTGCTTTGATCGCCGAAGTTGGCCTGAAGCAGGTGTGGTTTTGTGGCGGGAGTTGTTTCAAACGCCCCCCATTTAGCGATTCAACGCCCTTCGCCAAGGGTACTATCCTATTTTTGGCTGACCAATTTTAAAATTTTCTAAAGGCGCCTTCAGTGCTAAAACATAGTTGAAAAAGGTAGTCAACAACTTGATTTTTTTGTCAAAATGTTTAAATAAAAGCACAAAAAAGGATACTGTTGGACAATTTTATATAAAACTTTTGGCTGAATATGGTCATTACGGTATTTTGGCGAAATTTGAAAACTCTGTTTGATACTGCTAAAAAAGAGAAGGCAGAGGAAATCCTCCACCCCTCCCTTGATAAAATCCTAGATCCAAATCAATTCTGAACTAAGCAAGCAACCGAACATAAGTATTTCGTAACTTTCTTCAAAAGCCTGAACAAGTAAACTCACTTGCTTATGAAGAATTGTTTAAGCGTTATTGATTGAGGTGATTAAATTATTTTTTTTGTTCTTAATTCTCGATGCTCTGTTTGCTTTGTTATGTATCCAATCTGTTCTGATGAATATCGGGGTTGAATTGAACTAAACGTGATCAAATAAATTATCAGACCAAAGCTAATTTAAATTGAGATCTCGACTGATTTTCTTATTTAATGAGGGTTTAGTTTTCTGGCTTTTTCTTTATAGTTTCCTTCTAATAGCCGTAAACCCAAACAACCACATTTTGAGAAATGCTGTGAGTCATGTTTATTCAATCGTTGGCATGCTTTCGAGGTAGCAACAGAAATACAAGGTTTCATATTTGGTCGAATTTCCAGTCATGACTGTTCAATTTCTGTTAGATCTGAGTATAGATTGGAGGATTGAGACATTTAAAAGTAATTGCGAATGCATGCATATCGTTAACAATGCAAATTTGTTAAAATCAAAAGAAACCATATAGTTAGGGATAAAAAAATTTAAAGAATATCAAAAAATAAAGTTGAAAATTAGTCATAAAACAGTTTGAAACTCGTAGGGCCTAATATCATAAATTTGTTTAAAAAAAAGTTAGATGATATTATGACCATTGATGTGTTCTTAATTAAAAATCAGCTAGAACGCGCCAGGTTTTAGCATTTGTGTTTATCATCAACTTTTCTGTTATATTCACTAAAGCGCAACTAATTTGTTCTTATTAAGTTACATATTACACGTTTTTCGATGACGATCAGATTACCAATTTTTAGTGCGTCAAAGACTAATGCTGTACCATCACGAAAGTAAACAGTAATAAATTTATATTTTAATGAAAAAACGCGTCTATTTATTTGATTAATAAAAATTTTTTTAACCAGTACCCCTATGCTAACTCAATGATTATTAATCTAAAGCGTTTAGATGTTTTTATTCGGTACCAACTTTCCAATTTTAGCAAGAAAAATGTTTTCTATGATGTTTGTCTAGAGTAATCAATATAATTAATGGTTCTCGTAGTTTAGTATTATTAGTATGCGTTAGTAATTTATATCTCATTTAAATAAATTTTTATCCATGAGAATTATTTTAGTGTTAATTATTGAGGTGATTAAATTAATTCAGTTTTTTCTTTCTTTTACAATTATATCAATATTTTTCTTTTCTATATTATGTTTCCAATTTGGTCTCATAAATGTCGGAGTTGAATCGAATTGCACGTAATATAATCAATCATTAGACCAAGACCAAATTAAATTGATTTTTTGACTGAGTTTTCTAGAGTTTGAGGGCTTGCTCGGGTTTCTTTATTTCAGCTCATGCTTTGCAAATTTTCCAGTCAAGACTTCAGCTTCTAATAGCTCTGAGTATATAAGTGGGATTTGAATTTTTTTTTTTCAATTTTTGAGAGTAAATGAATATCGTTACTTCATGCATATTAGCTGAAGTCAAATATGGTACGAAAAAAGGATAAAAAACGAAGACCTACTTCGGTTATTTAGAAAATTAGTTCAAGAGTTGCAAAAAAGTGAAGTTTTAAATTATTCATAAAAAGCGTTGATCTCAGAATTACTTTTTTGGCCCAGTATCAAAAATTGTTTAAAAAGTTTGATAATATCATGACCAGTGAAGGGTTATAATTGAACGCGCCAGGATTTGGTATAATAAGATGTGATTTTCATCTGGTTTTACAGGTATATTTGCTAAAATGTAATTGACTTATTTTAAGTAAGTTATTTAATATACGTTTCTCGATGACGACCAAATTGCCAATTTTGAGTGCGTCAAAGACTTCAGTTGCACCATCACAAAAATAAAACGGAATAAAATTATTGAGTTATTGAAAAATCTTGTCATGTGTTATCGTTAGAGAGATTAAAAAGTCAAACAATCAAAGTAGCTATGGACAACAAACAGGTATTTTTCAACATTTCTTTTAATTTTTGCGATTTTTCAGATAACGCATTGAAAATTAGCGCACTGGAACTCTTACGAGTGCTTTCTCAAGTTTACTCTTGCGATTGGACAGCGTCGTTATCAAATTGTAATCAAGACTTTTTTCGGGTATACAACCAAGTTAACGAATTGAGATGGATCATTCGATAGCTTGGTAAATAATCATACCACAAACTCTCAACTTAGTCGAAAAAATTGTTCTAGAGGTAACGACTACACCTGGTCGGTCAAAGATGCTACGTTCGAATATGGCCAGCAACACAGCATTTTTATAAATGAAGTTTTTCTTTTTAATAAATTGCCGGTCATTTTCTGTCCAATTGCTTTTTTCAACTTTTTTGCCACATTGCGGATGTTTTTTCTTAAATTTTTTTCATTGCAAATGAAAGGTTTTAAAAATCTTTCGTGTTTTTGGAAATTATGTGGTTTTCAGCCTATTATGTATCGGAATATGTTTTAAGAACTCAGTAATATTGCTTCGCTTCTTTCGCATCTTTATTTTTATCTGTGTTTTGGACAATGTTTAAGAGATGGGGGAGGGGGCTAAAAGTTACTAGTCAGCACTTTTAAAAGATTTTATGACAAATGTTTGCTTTCGGTTCAACAGGAGCTTAACTAATTTTTGCCGGATTAATATCCTCTCGATAAAGAATGCAAAAGTCTTTCACGACACCATTATAGTGTTTCTAGAGAAATAAAACACATTCTTTTGAATTTTCACTTTTCAGAATTTTTGCAGACCTTAGCAGCAATATCATAATGCCAATAGTATCAACATAAACATAAACTGTTTTTAGACAGTTTTTAGTTACTTCTGTCCAACCCAGGTTAATTAGATAAGTAAGATTTAAAACAATTGCCAACCCTTCAATGACATCTTAACATGGGATGACGGTATGCTTAGTCTGTTTTATTCAATTTTCTAAGTATAATTTTTCAATAATTAAATTTTTTCAAGTTAATTGTTTTGTAAAAAAGAATAGTTTTTCTCGGAATGTGTTAAAAAATAACCATTCATTCAACCTACTTTGCAAAAAAATTGGAGGCCACTTTTAGCTTAAAGCTAATATAGCTTTTTTGTGTAACTTTTTTTGCAAAATTATCAAAAATAGTTCATCGTCACATATAGTGAGAGCAAATGGCCCATAATCCTACTCATCATGTGCTATTGAGCAGAGTTAAGCGGATCTTTAAATCTTCTTTTTGAACATTTCTGAAAATTGCACGTGATAAACCACAAAAACGCCTTCACAACCTTGATCAACAGATCAAAAATAAAAAAAAATGTGTTAGGGCTTTATCTTTTGGGCGACAAGAAAAAAGAGTCAAAAGACTCAAAAAAATGTCTTTCTTCTTGTCGTTCAATAGATGAAACACTAACATAGTTTTTTTTTGACATTTTGAAAGTAAAATTGTTGAGCAAGATTGTGAAGCCGTTTTTGTGATTTATCACTTGCAATTTTCCGAAATTTAAAAAAAAAAGAATTAAAGATCCGCTTAGCTCTGCACAATAGCACATAATGAGTAGGCTTATGGGCCATTTGCTCTCAAAATGTTTGATGATGAACTATTTCTGATAATTTAGCGAAAAAAAAATATTAAAAAAATTCAAAAGCTAAATAAATAGCAGAAACGTCGAAAACTTCAGAACGTCGGAATTAGAAGAAACGTCGAAATAGCACAGAAACGCAGAAACTTTAGGTTTTTGGTTTTTGCTCCAGAAAAAAAATGAATGATTTTTGTTCAAACACGACTAACTTTTGTAAAAAAAAATGAAATCATTTTCGTTTCGAATCATTGCATTTTGGATGCACTAGTTAGTTTTTTCTTCTCTGTAGAAACTAAAATTTTGTTAATGTTTAAAATTTTTGCAATCAGCTTTTGAGTAAGTCTTCCAGTATTTCTGTGAGTTGACCGTATGTTTTGCTGTTTTGTATAGAACTCGCAAGATGTTGCCTCCAAAAATCAACGAGAAGATACAACAAATGCTCCCGAGCCAATTGGCTCGGTTAAAGAAGTCCAGTCTGGACAATCCGTTTCAGGCTCACCCAGTTGGAGCAAAGAAAGCAGCTCCGATGGTCGATCGCGTCAGAAAAAAGTCCCAGGCGAAGACTTAGAACGTTCTCTGAGCAAAGAATGTTTGGTACCTGGAGATAATAATGAGACCACTCAATTTCATTCTTATCCTGAACCACCTAACTTGCCAGACAAAGCTGAAGAAGTTGCTGAAGAAGAGGCTCAACGCGTAGAACCCATGCATTTTCATGAAGATGCTCATCACGAGCTGATTGAAACTGACAATGCAGATACTGATTCCAAAAAAAATATTGCCGAATATCTACCAAATTCTACCTCAATTTCAATTCGGACTCAGGTGAGAGTAGCGCTTGGATTTCAAACCTATGCAAAGCAATAAAAATCGTGTATTAACCTTTTAAGATTTTCAATCTCATTTCGGAATGCAAATCTAGCAAAAAATTGCACGAGTCTTTAAATACTGGCTATTCTTTTATCACTTAGAAGTTTTCTTGTTGATTTTGAACTTTGCGTTTTGTGCGAACATCTGAGTTTGCAATTTTAAACAATTTTTTGCAAATAATCTTTTATATAAAAAAGATCGATTTCTCGCACATTTCCTACGTTACTTTTTCCTTAGTGGAGACCTAATCCAGCAAGCTCTGTTTTGACATTTTGCTGAGTATATGCTACAGACCAGCAGAAACTTCAAAAAGCACTGAACATAACATACGAAAACAACAATAAAACAATTTAGAAGTATATTTTTTAGAAAGAACAGTTATGCTTACACTTGTTATGGAATGCAAATTTTGCAAAAAATTGTGCCAAAGGAATGCAAATCGGTGAAAATTTAAAATGATGAAGCAAGAAAAAAAAGATTTCTCATAAGTAGTATGGATATACGACACATTGATCCCTACAGGGATCATTGGGTATAGATTATACCTAATGATCCCTGTGTAAATATTCATACCTAACGATTCCTATGTAAAATATTTATACCTAATAATCCCTATGTGAAATTTTTATAGCTAATGATCCCTATGTAAATTTTTTATAGCTAATGATACCTATGTAAAATTATTAATCCCTAATGAGCCCAATGTATAATTTTTATACTTAATGATCCTTATGTGAAAATGTGTTGCTTAAAACAAAATCGTACTGGGGCTATTTTCTTTCTTTTTGCCACCTCTAGCTCGGCAAGCTATGTTGTATTCCAATTGAACTAAAATTGTGCAATGTGTTTTGCTGTTGAAGGTCTTTGCGAATTGGTTCTTTCAAGGTTTCTACAAACTCTTTGTTCTTGGTGAAAATAGATTTGAAATTAAATGGTTGAATTATACACACAATCTTCTAAAACAAGTGTCGATTAAAGGCACTAAAAACAGTTTGGGGTCAACTCCAAAATGGAGCTCTCAAAACCGTTCCAGATAAAATAGAGTAACGCAAAACCAAAGAGCGGATTTGGTAATGCATAACCAAAGGCCAAGCTTCACGTAGAGTTTCAGGAGTTTATATTGAATTATATAAAGTCTTATCATGTAAAATTTGTAACAGTTTTTTCACTTTACCTATTGCGGGTCCACAGTTTTCATTGTTTTTCATTTGTTCTGCGAGATTTGTTTGGTATCTGCTCAACCAATCTTTTTGAACCAATTCCTTAGTGGTTGGCAGTGGATAGTCACGGTGACTTTCAAGCATCAATTGAGGGTATTTTAAATCAATTTCAACAATATAACCGTAGTCTGGAACCGTAGTCTAGAATCGTCAGGGTTTGCTAAAATTTCTTCTATTGACATGGAATTCTCATCTTCGTTTTCTTGATTATTTCTTTCATTTCTAACTCCGATTGTCTTGAAATGGCGTGCAGGCAGCTTGTGAGTTTGCATCACTCAACCGTTTAAGTTGTTAGCATCAACCATGAAACCATATGTAGTATCTTCGCTCTCGTTAAATGTTTCGTTCAATTGCCTGTTGTTTGCAGTGAACTGTCGTTTTTCAAAGATTGATGCAGTTCCACCTTGTATCTATTCTTCAACCATGTCTAAATGATCTCGATCCGTTAGCATTTCAACATCAGCTTTACATACCCGCTTGAAAACGTCACCAGCTAATTTAGAAGCGGTGAAATGATTAGCACTATCAAGGCCATATAATTCATAGCTGATAGAGCGAAATTCCTCAGAGACACAGGCTAGGAGCAATGTATCACATGACAAATATAAGCATGATAATCACGCAGGCTCTGACAATTAAATTGATTGAAAACTTCTTTTGCTTCAACCAAGTTATCAGCAATAATAGCAATTTTATCTCAGTCTAAACTATTCACCCATTTCTCGAGATGCGGTAACTCTTTTTCGTCAATTTTTTTAAAGTCGGTCATGTTATTATAAGGATAGAATCCTTTTCTGCGTATGAGAGATCTACAGGTTTGGCTAACGCTTTGAAAGTGACTCTCCAGAATTCGGAATTTGTTGTCAGGCAAGTTGTCAACTAACTTTTGTAGTGATGAGTTTAGAAACTTGAAAGAATCTATGAAACGAAGAGACTCATAAAGGTTTTGTGTGGTTTGATCTTTTGGTGTAGTGGTTTTAACAACTACTCCGATAATTATTGAAAAAAATTTCTCGTCGGTGGATGGAATGACTTGTATTGTAATACGCGAGTCACATTCGTTGAGAGCTAGACATATATGATGCATATCATGATTCTGCAAATTGTGTCCAACGATTGGAATGTAATTTATGTTTCTTCGCGCTAAATTACATTTGTCGTGGGTCCGTCCTAGAAATTTATCCGACGGGTGACAGTGATCCAGGCTTCGCTTTCACTAATGTTTTTTTGACAGATCCAACAAATTAAATTTTTTCTTTACACAATTGGCTACGATCTCCCAAATAATGTAGCACTTTCCTTTTAAAAATGTAAACATCTCGGGCTAACAGATATAACTCTTTGATAAAGTTGCCTAAATAATTTTCAGAGCTATCAAGACTAAAGAAAAATAGTTCAGTTGACTCATGATCAATAGCAACCATCGAATACCCGGAGGGAACATGTTTTTCTAGAACCCGACATGAAAAAATTTGTGGCTTGTTATACAAATTGTAACGGGATTCAGAAACGATTCAAAGTCAAAAAAAATAACTTTAAGTGCATACCAGAGGGCTTGAAAAGTTTTAAATTTATACTTGTGGCAACTATTTTCGGCTGTCGCCAGTATCACTACGGCTGGTTCATGATCTTTACATAATCGCTCGTGCGTTTGTAATGAGTTTGAAAACAGGTACGGCACAACTGCAGAACACTTCGGAATTTTTGCTTTCGAACTTCGATAACAAATTGGAACAGGTCCCTTATCAAAACATGCATTCCGGGTTCTTATAACAAAAGCAGATCCATAATAAACTAATCTGAACTTTCAAATTTTGAGACAATCATTGGAATGAGATCTCCTTTTTGATATTGAAACACGTTTACTTGAACGTTATTAAGTCGCTCGAATTCAGGAATCATGTTTAAGCTCATAGGCATAACGAAATTATGGGATGTCTGATGCGTTCCGGGCTTGGTATAGGTGTGTGGATCTGTCTCTTCGAGATGATAGGCGGCAGTGTAGCATAGCAAAAAGCAAATGTGGTCGCTGTGAGTACGAATTTTAATCAATTGTTGTGAACTTCCTATTTTTGCAGGGAGAGGTATAAACGAAGAGCTTCTGATTGTTAACACTTTTCCGATTATAACTCGTTTACACGCTGCAGAACTTAGCCGCTACCATAGGTTGAAAAATTCTGGAACATAGCTTCCATTTTTTCGAGCATTTCGAGAAATAACTTATCACACAAACCGTTTTCATATAGGGGCGTCATCATGGAATTAGCGAAAATTTCAAAGCGCTCGTCTTCAGGCTGTTGCACGTTTTGGTCCGAAACAACAGTAGCATGCTTTATTAAAGTAATTTTAGCCAAAAACTGTATTTTGCAGGGTACACTACAAGTTCTATATGATATTAAACTTTGAATCTCATTTTTTTCAAAGTCATAATTTCAATAAGATTTCAATAGAATTTCAATAATTTCCTGTTCAACATTTTGGTTAGGAATAATAAAAGTCATTAAGTGTTTTTCATGGCTGATTCATGAACTTCAAATGAAGCTGGAAAGTTATCAATATCGCTTGCCTTTGTGGTAGAGCTAGGGGGGTTGCTGAGTGATGTAAGTTGTTGGTTCAAAGCAGGTAGCCCATGCTCTGATTGCTTGTGATCCTTGAAATCTTTAGTTTCACAAAAACCCAGCCGACAAAACCGACATGAATTGTTAAATTTTTGATGATATGATTTATTATGCTGCTGTAATTTTGATAGCAATAAACTGCTAAATTTACAATGATAGCAAGTAAAAACAGTTGAGTGTTTTTTAACAGCGTGAAAGTTTTGTTCATGACGATATCTATTCATTTTTAATGTAAAAACTTTGGGACAATAATTAAACTTGAAACCCATTTTGCCTGGAATTAATTTAAAGCGAAGCAGGAAAGAGAATGAGTTTCAACTAAATACCAAAAGGTTTAAATTACTGCAGCTAGCTTCGATTCCTTTTCCCTTCTCGGTTTGAATTTGAATCTATTTTCCCGCTTAACTTTGAATTTGAACTATTTTCCCGCCAAAATTTATAAACTAGTCTATAAACTATAACAAAATTGTTTCAATTTTACAATTAGAAAGTTTTAAAAAATCATTTTGGAAGGAAATTTTCTATAAACACACCAAAAACACATAAAATCAAATTTGATTTGCTTTCGATTCGCTTTCAATTCTTGTAATTAGAAAACCGCCATCAGCAAAACAAAATTGTATGTATTTTCATAAGATAACGTATGAATATTGTGAAAACATTTAATATTTTTTCTGATACACTAATGATATATGTGAATTTCAAAGAGGTTTAATCAACCACTATTTTTTCCACTAAATCAAACCCGTTTTTTTAAACCCAAAAAATAACTCATAAAAAAGGATTTTTTTGGGCTTAAAACGTTGATCTCCACAAAGCATTGCAAGGCAGGTTCTGACTTTTAGTTAAAAAATGCGTAGCTCACTGAGAGCAGCAATATGAGTGGTCGTAATACTATATTCGGACCATGTAACAAAAAGTTCGAAAATTGGTATAGGATGAGGCTTTTCCAAAAAGAAATGTCTGTATCTCTTCAGTGGATGGTCTGAACATAGTCGTGCAAGTATCAAAATATTTCTATCGAACAGTTAATTAATTTTGTTCAGAAGTCTGAAGACTATAGGACCTCAAGTTTACGAGATAAAAAATTCCAACAATTTTCCGAGATTTAAAAATTTAAGTTCTTTTTTGTATTTTGATTGAAGACTTGTCAAACATACGGTTATAAAACGACTCATTATGCTCTCCTTTTCCTAGCAAATTGATAAGTGAAGCATTAAGAGACAAAAAATTTTAATTTACAAATTGTTTATACTTGAAAACACCAAACGAAAGCTTTTTATTATCAATCTGAGTTTCAAGTTTAAATCTTTATACACAAAAAAAAAACAAATTTAAATATAACAAACGCAATCGCAGTTTCAAAGTTAAATAAGTCCAAATACTCCTGAGTTTTTTGTAGTGTTGTTAGCTTTCGCTTTTTCTTTGGTGGAAGGCATAGAGAAGGAGTCAAGTTTTCTATGTGATTACTCACTGTCGCATCGGTGTGCGCGTTGGAGTTGACGAGTCTGCTTCATCAAGCCATGATGACACTGTAGGAGAAGGATCAGATTTCGTGGTAACTAATAATGGTGACTCAATCTGTTCCATTTCCCAAAAACTATCAAAAATTCAGTTTCTTCCAAGTATTGTAAATGGTGTTCACACATCGGAGTAACATCACAATCGTATTTATACATGTTTTTCTTACTGGTTTCGATAAAGTTGAAATATCAACCTGAATAGCAAGAGGCTCCTAGGATCCAAATATTTAGTTGAAATTGTAAGTTAACTCGAAGACTTCATATTCATTTCTTCGTCTTCCTTTGACAGTTTTAGGGAAAGTTTACTGAATAAATGTTTAAAAATTTTTGGGAATCATAAAGTGATTTGTAAAAGTCCACTCATCAGAATTTGAACTGTTTTCTTCGTTGATTATTGCAACAAAGTTATACTGAACGGTTTAAAAAAAATGGTTCTGTCGTGATTAGAATATCCCGCAATATTATAACAAGGCATTTTTGAAGAAAATTTAGAAGAGATCAAAATAGGGATTGGTTCTTCTAAAATTAGAAACGTTAATTTACGCGTGTAAAATGTTTGTGTTACCTTGCGTGGTATTCTATATTTATCTAATTTCCATTCAAACAAACATCTTGTATCAAAAAAAAAACGTTTGAACATTATGACCTTTAACACCCATTAAAATTCTTATCAGTTGTACATGCGCAAAGTACTAATCCATTTGAACCAAATTGCAATCCAAAATCTTTGCGATATAAAAGACATGTAAGCTTATCTTAAAATAGATACAATGCTTTCTTTTGCAGACCTATACAATCAATCGAAACCATTTCTTTCTGTTCGATTTTAAATCAAGTTACTTTGAAAGTTTACTCAATACAATGAATAAAACGAAAACAAGCACCACAGCAAATGCAGATAAAGGTTTTGGCGATTGCTATTTCGATATTTTTCAAAACAGTAAAAGTTAAGTCCGTGCTACATTGAAAACATACGACCAAACTGGAACTTATGTTTTCTTGAAAGTTTTCAAAAGAGTAACTGAAGGCGCTGAACTTTCCTTAACCAATGAAGAATTTTCAAAATTACTAAAATCTGTGCGCAAACAAGTGAAATTTTTGATACTGTTGAAAACAAAGACAAACAACAGTTTAATTCTAAACGTGCCAGGAAATCTCAACTTTACTCAAACACAAACAATTTGAAGCACGACTTGAATTAATTATCCTTCACAAAATGGCAGAAGCTATCTTCGAGGTTGTGTTACCTGATTATTCTGAAAAGTTTCAACCAAAATTTAAATTTGTTATTACTGAAAAAGTCCTTAATTTATCTACTTTTAAAAATTATGCTTTGGAAGCCACTTTAAATCTGAATATTTGGATTTTGCCAGCAGTTCAATTCAACAACTTATCAAAAGAAGAGATAAAAGCTGACAATAATACGACAGATTGTTAGCAGAGACCGCTCCGAGTTGCAACGATTGTGTAGCTACAATCGTTGCAAGGCATTCACAACAACGGTGAAAGGTAGAAACCAGCCTTCTGGAGAGGAAATAAGGGTGTTATTTCCCCGGATTCAGGAATCCGGAGGGGTCTCGGGACTTGAACTTAAACCATTTTATACAAACTTTTAGCTTCCCGATTATGTCCTGAATTGAATTTATTTAACATCTGAAATCATTTTCTGACGATGAGAAGCTAGGAGCTAAGGGAAAGGGTTGATCCATCTTCGATGGAGATGATGATTTTTATCTACTGAACAAAAACAATCGTAATATAACAAATAGTAGTAGCCCTGTTTTTAGGAGTGACCATGTGGTCTGGGGATACTGAGATCCAGCCATGAGCTCACTTTTTATGCAAGTAAGTAAGTTAGTTTGAGCGTTCTGGTCGAATCCGGAGAACAGTAAAGTTTTGTCGACCCGATGTTGAAAAGACCACCAAAAGAACTGGCTTTGGTAGAGACGGTGAAAAGGATGTAGAGCTCTATTTAGACGCTGGCCAGTCGTTTTATAGCTTAGCTCTAATTTCCGTCGATATGCTTTTCCGGGCGAATGTTACAAAAACGCATTGCACAATTTTTTTTCAATTGGAATACAACATAACTTGCCGAGCTATAGGTGGCAAAAAGAAAGAGAAAAGCCCCAGAACGATTTAGTTTTAAACAACACCATTTTCAAATAAGGATCAATAAGTATAAAAAATATACATTGGGATCTGTGCCAGTCGGTCATATCTGGAAGTTTGACCTTGAGGGACACGAAAATACGTGATTTTCAAGTGAAGTTTTTATTTTCAAAATTTCGAATGGAGCCTGTCATGCTCAGTTTTCTCGCACCAACTGAAAACACAAAGTGAAAAATCAGAACGAACGAATTTACAATTGCGGGAAAATACTATAGAAAACAGCAGGAATATGCTATTCGCAATTTCCAGATACAAAATAACACACGAGTATAGCCGTCTTGTCCTGAAATAGGAAGAGAAATAATCACGAGAAGAGACAACAACTATTCGAACCGAATCAGAGTGAACCTTCAACGGAAAGGTGGACAGATTGAGTGTCCAAATGGTTCAGACAAAAACTCCAATTCTAGAGTCAAAACTTATTTCTGTTATCAAAACTGATTAGTATTGAACTTATCTAGTTATCCTATTTAATTCTCGAGTTGCTTATCAATTTAATTACTCCCTGTGCTTGAGTGCATCAACATGTGAGTCCCTAATTTAATTTTCTCGAGTGTGTTTTATGATTGTTATGTTGAGATAAGGCGAGTTTTAGGTTGATCCATCTGAAATGGATCAAAGTTCCACTGTCCAATAAAAAGCAACTTAACGGATTGTTCCGACCCTGTTTTTAACGGCGTTCGTGTATTTTGGGTATTTCGAGACCTAAGTATGGGGACGTTTTTATTTTCTAGAGTGGGGGGATTTTTTGGTAGTGGCCTTCAAGCTGTAACGGGTTCTAGTCTCTTGTCGCAAGCGAACCGAATTGGCTCCGACCGTTCTTGAGGTAGAAAAACACAAGAGATAGTGTCCCTGACTCTTGAGCCAATGGTTATAGGGCCTATTTTTCTTAAGCCTCATATGTGACCGAAGTAGGCGACTGTTACATAGTGTTTTTATGGCGTTTCTGGGTGTTTTTACGACATCATGACTACGGAATCGAACCCACTTGACACAGCTCCGGGCTGCATGCCCATTCTAGAGTACCAGTGGTACGGTTCAGCGGGAACGTGTAAACCTTCCGGTTGTACCGTGATAGCTTTTTAAGAAAACTTGAGAAAACATCCTGGTACGCTCTCCGAACGAGGCCTAGCTAACCGAGTAAGGGGGGGGGGTAACTAGGGGGACAAAAACACGAGCAAAAAGACAAAAAGAGAAACAAAAACAAGAAAAAAGTATAGAAAAAAAAAACCATAAAACAAAAAGACAGGGACTTTGATACCGGATCATTCGGATCAAACCTTTATATTAATTAAGTAGTATACCCATACTGTTTTATAAGACCGATCGTTTCGATCAATCTAGCAATTTAAACCAGTGACTTCAATAAGGTGCCCGAGTGGGGCGCGTTGTTAAGGGTTTTCAGATAGATTGCAACCTAGCCGGACCACTAGGAGACTTGACTGGAAAGGGTGACCAGCCGAGTGGGAAAGTGGTTCACAAGGATCGAACCGGACCACTAGGAGACCTGACTGGAAGAGGTGATCAGCCGAGTGGGAAAGTGGTTCAGAATGACTGAGCTGAACCGACTGGAAACTTGACTGGAAGAGGTGACCAGCCAAGTGGGAAGGTGGTGCTGCTGTCAAGTGCAGAACGGAGACAACCAGCACGGGATCACAACAAGAGGACGCACAGGGGTGTTCTCAAGTTGGGCAAACGGGTATCGTTAGAATCCACATTACATTATAGGAGATAAGTGTAAAATTGGATAAGCGGAGCCCCATTGTTTTGAGGAAGTTTTTACACAAGCAGGCCTGGAGACAGGTCTACAGTTTTCTCTCGAGAGGTTTAGCACCCTGCGCTTAAGGGATTTTTTGGCTTAAGAGGGGGGCTAAAGAGGGGGGAGGTTAGCAGGGGGGCTGGTTAAGTTAGAGGTTAGCGGTTGTAAATGGTAAAAAGGGGGGACACGTTAGGGTAACTAATTGTTCGGCATCGTCGATTTAGTTACATTAGATACTTACACGCGTTGGTTATAAGAAGCGAACATCCAAATTTAAAATCGGGTTAACGTAGGTACCCTGGTCGGATCGGTAGGGGGGAACGGACATAGACAGTTTTTGTGGTACCCCATAAGATCGCTAGCAGGGGGAGGAAGACGCGTGGCAATCGGATACCAGACATTTTTTCGGACAAAGATTGACATCGGTCAACCTTGAATTTCAGGAGAAATCATCCATCTGTTTTTCCAGTTTAGATTTTTACGTTTTGGTGAAAATTTGTTGTTGGTATTTTAACGAACAGGTGATCACAAGATACCTGTGGGGAATTTAGGGTTTCAAATAGCCTGAAACATAGAGAGGGAGACAAATATAGGGGGAATAGTATTTGGGTTTTGACCATTAAGATAGGGATTTTGGGAAAATTTTTACCAGAGCTCAAGTGGTGGTAAAAGGTACAGTGGTTCCTACAACGAAGAAGAGGGTAGTCCCTACAACGAAGAAGAAGAGATCCGATATCCAGACAATCAGTGACAAGTCTTGAGACAGTACCGAAGAAGTCTTGGGACATTGCAGTCTGGGGACAGTCTTGGAGCAACACGGTCTTGGGACAGTCTCGGGACACAGCAGTCTTGGGACAGTCTGGGGACAGTGCAGCCTTGGGACAGTCTTGGACCAGAGCAGTCTTGGTACGAAACAGTCTTGGGACATTGGTCTTGGGACATTGGTCTTGGGACATTGGTCTTGGGACAGTGGTCTTGGGACATTGGTCTTGGGACAGTGGTCTTGGGACATTGGTCTTGGGACATTGGTCTTGGGACAGTGGTCTTGGGACATTGGTCTTGGGACAGTGGTCTTGGGACATTGGTCTGGGGACAGTGGTCTTGGGACATTGGTCTTGGGACATTGGTCTTGGGACAGTGGTCTTGGGACATTGGTCTTGGGACAGTGGTCTTGGGACAGTGGTCTTGGGACAGTGGTCTTGGGACAGTGGTCTTGGGACATTGGTCTTGGGACAGTGGTCTTGGGACGTTGGTCTTGGGACAGTGGTCTTGGGACAGTGGTCTTGGGACAGTAGTCTTGGGACACTATTCTTGGGACAGTAGTCTTGGGACAGTAGTCTTGGGACAGTATTCTTGGGACAGTAATATTGGGACAGTAGTCTTGGGACAATAGTCTTGGGACACTAGTCTTGGGACAGTAGTCTTGGGACAGTAATCTTGGGACAGTAGTCTTGGGACAGTAGTCTTGGGACAGTAGTCATGGGACAGAGCAGTCTTGGGACAGTCTGGGGACAGTGCAGCCTTGGGACAGTCTTGGACCAGAGCAGTCTTGGTACGAAACAGTCTTGGGACATTGGTCTTGGGACATTGGTCTTGGGACATTGGTCTTGGGACAGTGGTCTTGGGACATTGGTCTTGGGACAGTGGTCTTGGGACATTGGTCTTGGGACATTGGTCTTGGGACAGTGGTCTTGGTACATTGGTCTTGGGACAGTGGTCTTGGGACATTGGTCTTGGGACATTGGTCTTGGGACATTGGTCTTGGGACATTGGTCTTGGGACAGTGGTCTTGGGACATTGGTCTTGGGACAGTGGTCTTGGGACATTGGTCTTGGGACATTGGTCTTGGGACAGTGGTCTTGGGACATTGGTCTTGGGACAGTGGTCTTGGGACATTGGTCTTGGGACAGTGGTCTTGGGACATTGGTCTTGGGACATCGGTCTTGGGACAGTGTTCTTGGGACATTGGTCTTGGGACAGTGGTCTTGGGACAGTGGTCTTGGGACAGTGGTCTTGGGACAGTGGTCTTGGGACATTGGTCTTGGGACAGTGGTCTTGGGACATTGGTCTTGGGACAGTGGTCTTGGGACAGTGGTCTTGGGACAGTAGTCTTGGGACACTATTCTTGGGACAGTAGTCTTGGGACAGTAGTCTTGGGACAGTAGTCTTGGGACAGTAGTCTTGGGACAGTAGTCTTGGGACAGTAGTCTTGGGACAGTGGCTTTGGGACATTAGTCTTGGGACAGTAGTCTTGGGACAGCAGTCTTAGTGCAAGGGTCTTGGGACAGTGGTCTGGGGACACTAACAAGAAGTACTGGGTCGACACTGAATAGTCTTGAGACAGAAGAGAGAAAGTCTTGGAACAGCATAAAGAAGGGGGGTACTAAAAGAGTACTAAGTCAGGTTGAAGTAACCAATTGCAAAATCAAATTTTCTTTTCAATCCTAACACATAGAAATTTCCCAAGCTCAGGATAAGTTGTTTTTAGCAATTTGTAAATTCCTTTTTATAAAACAATATCAAAAGAGGTTTTAACCTTAGAGTAGAATTTTGTAGATAGTAATACTGTTAATAGTAACAATTGTAAATAATGAGGCGGAGCAGGGTACCGGTAGCTGAAAAAAGATCTACCGAGGCCAAGACAAAGTATAACTCGTCGCTACGTAAAACAAAATCAATGGATCCGAAGGTAACAAAGAAGAATTTTTCAGTTAGTATGGTCAGCACGAGGAGTACCACGGAGAACAGAGCAAAAGAGGGCATGGAAGGGGAACGAGTAGAACCCACCATCGAGATTGAACTAGAGACACCGGGTCAAAGTGTGGATGAAGTAGGAAAGAAAACGCCAGAGTCAACTGCGAAAGAACCTAACCCGAATCTCATAGAGTTCTCACCGATAGGCAACGTGGAAGACACAACAGGCAACACGCCAGAAACAGTGAAGGATGAGTCTCAAAAGAGAACGTCTTTTACTGAAAGATTAGCGATGATGGTCGGAATGAGATCGAAAGACGCAGCAGTGGAGGAGACGAAAGTCGAGAAAAGCAAAACATTCGGAACAGTATCCACGAGAAAGACAGAGACCGATCAAAACGAGGATCAGAAAAAAAACGGGACCAGCGACCGACTACAGGACAACAACGGACCATGGAACAACGACTCTTGAGCTAAGCGACTTGATGGCGAAGCTAGATCAGATAGATGAGAAACTGAAGCACAGCGAAGAGGATAGAAATGTGATAAGGAAGGAAATGAGAAACAACAAATATGAGTACCTGGACAACTATTTCCATCTAGCGAGAGCAACGGAGGAAAAGCTTCAGCAGATGTCTGACAAAGTAGAAACCACTGATGGAGAGCGAGAGAAGAACATCAGAAAAGACATGCTAGAAATGAAGCAGCGATATGACGCAGTGAATAGCCAGTTGGGGAGTTTGGAAACGAGAATGGATACGATGAGTAGGGACCAGGCTGAGAGCTCAAGTGCTATACAGACAAAGTTAGACGCTATCTTGAGGAATTCAACATCACAAGACAGGCCAGCGGCAGAGCGGACACAAGGTAATAGAGTTGAATTCGTGGAACCACAAAGGAACAAACGACAGTCAACACCGTTACCAGTAACCCGGGAGGCCGCAAGTACGGCACCGGTGGGGGCCATGGCTATTATAAAAAGTGGAACAGCGAACACAACAAGTGGTCCAGGAGACTCCACGACTCAGAACAATGTGGGACCGGATGCAACGACATGGGCAAGCACCTGGGAAATGATGAACAGGACACTAGAGGCCTTCGCTACAAGAAACACCGACTCGTGTGACAGAGGAAGCAACAAATCCAGAAAAACTTTCAAGAAACCAAAAGAATTCAAAGATGATTCAGATGGATGCATTGATACTTGGGTGGAAGTCATGAGGTTGCACTTGGAACAAGACAACTTGAACGATGAGAAGCAAGCATGCACAGCGATACTGAGCAATCTGGAAGGCATGGCTGTGAAATGCGTGGTTGCGAAGAAAGAAGAGGAACGCGATACAGCGGGCAAAATCTTTAAAATATTGTTAAATCGATTCGGCTCAGGCATGAAGGGTCATCAAGCGATGATGCAATTTGAAAAGAGAAGACGAAGGGATGATGAATCGATAGACAGGTTCCTAGATGATCTTGAGAGCTTGAGAAGAAGGAGTGACCCTGAAGAATCTACCAATCGAAGGAACTTCAGCATCGCCTCAAAGTTCATTGATGGGGTAAAGAGTGATGACATGAGAACGATGTTAGCAACATACTATGCATTGTCGAAAGACAGTGCACCAACTCCAGAAGAGATGAGGCAGAAGTCAAGAGAATACATGCTGATGAAACCCAAGAAATACTCGTACTCAGACAACAGGAATACGCAGGGGGGGAGTCGGCCACAAAGGTCGTCATGGTACAAGCCCAGAGATGACATGGACAAACGCAGATCATGCGCGAACTGCGGGTCAGCTGACCATCATGTGGCGGATTGCACGACATACAAGCAGGACATGAAGAGTTTGGTATATGCACCCGATGAGGAAGATATGAGCCAGATGGAGGAACACGAGTTCTATAGTGGCTTGATCATCAAAATAGGTGCAAGATGCTTATTCTGCAACCAAGATGGGCACTTCAGGATGGACTGTCCGTTGTTTTGGGAGGCGGTTAAGAATCAGAATCATCCAGTACAAAAGTTGGCGCTAGCAGCGGTACAGAACCAGAGAAACAGACAAGGTGAATTTGAGACGAGAAACCTAGAAAAACCAAGTGCGGAGCTACCGACGAAAACAGTGAAAGCTGTAACACAATGTAATAGTGCAATAGAGGCCACGGCAAAGAACGCCCTAGAAATAAATTATGAGAAGTCGGCAGTGGAGGCTATCAACAAAGTGAAACAGGACCTGGCAGCGAAAGAAATAGAACAACGTCTGAAGCAAGAAATCGAAAGACAGAAAATGAACGAAGCATTAAGTTGCTCACAAACAATACCAGAAGCTGCAGAGGGGTCGACAAAAAATGGAAACTGCAACACTGTAAAGATGGTTACAGGAAAACCATTTGGCATAACAAAGATTGGGACAAGAATAATGTCAATAATCACTGTGGGCGGCCATGAAGTAACGAGAAACTTGAGCGAACCAAGTGACCAGACAATAATGCACATTGATGTGTACGCAGATTACTTGAGTTCTATAAGCCCACACGACTTCAGAGCATTGAGGGCACTACTCACGAGAGGGGGTAGCAAGTCGGTACGTGTTGATAACAGGTACACAGAAGCTTATGGTCCACATGAGGTGATGCTAAATTTAGATGGAATCAACATCTATACGAAAACAATGATAAAATGTGATGAAGATCTAATTGGGCAAACCTACGTGGGAAAAGAAGAGTTGAAAGTGAGATCGCAGATGTGACAGCACATGTGCTTGACATAAGTGGTAAGAAGACTCAGTTACGTGGGTTACTTGATACGGGAGCAGTCTTGAGTGTCTTACCAATCGAAACTTGGGAACGAATGGGCTTCAACAAAGATGATTTGATAGATTCAAGAATACGGTTGTCAGCTGCAAGCAAAGGGGCCCTGCGGGTGTTGGGCAGAACGCCTATAATAGCCCTGAATCTGGGGGAACGTAGCCTGTGGATGAGCTTTCTTGTGGTAGAAAACCTAGATGAGTCTGACCAATTTATTTTAGGCAGAGACTTCATCAGGAACTTTGATGTAGCGATTGATCTAAACAACGCAATGTTCGGGATACGGAACCCGGATAGGAGGTACGCAATCAAACCGGTAAATTTAATAATGGCAAATGAGACCAAAGCACCGGTATTCTTGAGTAGGAGGGTGAGGCTAAAGGCGAACGAGGCGGCGATCGTAAGCTTACGAATGAAAAATTACAATGAACTAAGTGACAACAAGCAGGTATGCATAGTCCCAAATCCAAATAGTCAAGTGCTGCTGTTTTAGGAAGAGCCTTCTCGATCACGAAGAGCGGTATCTGCGTGAGTGTCTTGTTGAATACCCTTGACATGCCAATCATGATACAGAGGGGGAGGAAACTGGGATATGCTTTACCTGTAAAAACTCGATATGAAACGACTGAAAACCATAAATAAAAAGAAGTTGTTGATTATCCCAATCATATGAACAAAGATTGTATCTTGAGACGATTGAAGAAAATAAAAGATTCATCGGGTCTTGTGAAGTCACTTAAGTCAGAGACAGACGATGGACTATCGAGCTCTTCGAATTTCCCGGAACGGCCCACACTAGAAGAAATTCAGAGTGATAAACCGGTCCTACTGGAAATTGAACACTTGAGAGGCAAGTTAACGGACGAACAGCTCGAAGCCATCAAGGATGTACTAGAACGGAACGAGGAGGTTTTTTCAAGATATAAGGCAGACATCGGGTGTTGTAATTTTGTTGAGCATGAAATAGAACTCGAGGAAAACGCAATACCGCACAGGGAGGGGGCGAGGCGCATGACCCCACACAAATCGGATGCGTGTAGAAAGGAGATTGAAACGCTACTAGAGTATGACATGATAGAACCATCCAAATCACCGTGGGCGTGTGGAGTAGTGATGGCCAAAAAGAAAGGCGACCAGTTGAGGTTTTGTTGTGACTTTCGATACCTGGTCTCCGTCACGGTGAAGGATGCCTATCCCATACCTAGGATTGATGAGAGTCTCTCGAAGTTAGGTGATGCAAAATTTTTTACGACTCTTGATTTAGGCTCGGCCTTTTGGCAGGCACCACTCAGGAAGCAGGACAGGGACAAGACAGGGTTTGCCTGAGAGTTGGGTCTGTTCCAATGGAAACTGATGCTGTTTGGACTTTGCAATGCCACTGCCACGTTTCAGCGGCTGATGGCACACGCGCTGATAGGCGTGACGAAGAAGTACGGCAATTTGGTAATGTGCTACGTGGATGACGTGGTAATAGCGACAACACACTAGAGGACCACATTGAGAGACTTGACGAAGTATTTGCGTGTATGAAGAGGTCGGGGCTGAAGTGCAAACCATCAAAGTGTGAGATACTCAAAGACTCGATAAAATACTTGGGCAGGATGGTGGACAAACACGGCATCAGACCAGATCCAGACGCAGTAGAAGCAGTTCTAACTTGGAAATCGCCGAAAACGGAACACCAATTGATGAGCTTCCTCGGTTTTGCAAATTACTACAGAGAATTCGTCAAAGAATTCGTAGTAGCGATATCGGGAATACTCCACCAGGAACAAGAGTGGAACGGGAAGACAGTCTTAAGACCAATAGCGTACGGGAGCAAAGTCCTAAGTGACACGGAAATGAAGTACGGAGCACCGAAAGCAGAGATGTTCGCGGTGGTTACCTTTGTCGAGAAATATAGGGCATACCTAGGCAGCGAGCCATTCAAGCTGCGAGTCGACAACAGGGCACTAAGCTGGCTGAAGACGTACTCAATGGGCCAAAGTTACATTGGGAGATGGATAGTTCGCCTGGACGGATACGATATGATAATTGAGCATAGAACGCGAGACAAACATCAAAATGCGGACAGCTTGAGCAAGAAGACGGAGTTCTACGAGAGACAAGAACAGAGGGAGGCAGATAGACCTGAGATCAAGGATGGCTTCTCCTTCATGGACAAGGAAACGTATGACAGTCTTCCTCTCACGAGATGGTTGGACAAATCAGGCAAACCAATAGAAGATCACCCCGAATTACCAAAAGATACTACGAAAGAAACAATCTTGAAAAAGAACCGAGGGATGCCGATAGGAATAATGCTCAAGTCAAAGATCGTGAGGGAGACGCTCAAAGCAAAAGGCTACGATCTTAACCAGGTAGAGACGGGGGAAGCACAAATAGGCGATGACTTATAGAGGTTACTCGAGAAACTAGCAGATGATAAGCCCGTGATTTAAGAAAATTGTAAGGAGGAACCTGAGGTCACAATACTGCGAAAGAGCGGGACAGCTAGTGATGGAAATACCTCGAAGGTGACTAACCTTGATGGGAAGGGAGTGGTGCAGTCACTGGTTGAAAAGATCCCAGCCGACTTACTTGAACAGACTAGAGTTAGGAAAAAGAGAGTGGAGTTCAAGGAAGAAGCTGAATACCTGGGACTAGGTCAAGAGTCCGGGGAGTGGTCCACGTCCACGGAGGAAGAAAACACTGAAGGAGAAAATTTGTCCGGGGAGTGTGAAATGTGGGATGAGGACTCGGAAGCGAGCAGTGACAATCAAGATAGTCTCTGCATGATATTCGCAAAAGAAAAGATTAGACACCGCGACAGGGAATTACAAACAGATCCGTCATCAGGAACTTTCAATTTGGGCGTGCAGGAAGTACGAGAAGGTGAAGAACTTGAAAGGATCGCAGTTTCGAGGAAGCCATTCAGGGAACTATCATGCAACTCAAATGTGAGAACAAATCTGGTGCCAGAAGATGACATGAAGGTAGTAAAGAGGATAGTATGCGTGAAGCTGAATAACGACGTGCACAACACTGGGGAGATGAATGGGCAGATCATGGCGCTGAAGGAACATGTCAAGGCGAGATATAGGCTGTCGGACCTGATAAGAGCCCAGAAGAATGACAAGATGACAAGTAATCTCTCCAAATGGATCCGAATGGGGTCCAAGGAGAAAGGGGAACTTGAAGAAGACAGCTACAAGATCCTGAGCCAGTTCTACAAAGAGAGGAAAGAGTTACTCTATCACACGGCTGACGGGGTGGTAGCATGCAAGAGAAAGGACGAGGACAAGATACTACACAAGCACAACCTGATCATATTACCACAATTGTATCAGACAGAGGTGCTGTTCAGATCACATGACCAAATGGGGCACCAGGGGATAGACAAGGTGCAACAAAGAATACTTCACAGGTCCGATTGGCCAGGATTGAGGAAAGCCTGTGAGAGGTGGGTGAATGCATGCCTGGCATGCCTGCAAGTGAAGGACCCAAGGAAGATGAAATTCCCGCTCAAGTCAGTGGAAAGCTCGGAATTTAATGAAGTGGTGCAGATAGACCATCAGAAGATCTGTATGATGGAGTCGGGGTATAACCAGATACTGGTTATAATTGATCATTTCACAAAGCTGGCAGAAGCGGTGCCGTGTCAAACAGCTTCGGCAGAAGAGACTTGTGACCACTTGATAACCCATTGGATATCGAGGTATGGTTGTCCAATGACTTTTCAGTCAGACAACGGCAAGGCCCTTGGGGGGAATTGACTAAGTAGTTAATGAAGAAGTCACACATTGCTCAGGCACACTCAACGACTTACCATCCTCAGACCAACGGACTGGTAGAGAGACAGAATAGAACGTTGGTGAACATGCTGAGGGTATACTGCTCAAGATGCATGACGGACTAGGATAAATATCTGCCGCAAGTCGTAGGGGCATACAACAGTACTCAACACTCAACGACGGGAATCAGTCCATTCATGATGTTGACAGGCAAAGAGAGAGCGATGCCCCTGACGTTCTTTTACCCGGAGTATGAAGGGAAGAGGACGTCGCCTCAAGCTTACGTGAAAGAAGCGATCAGGAGACAGCAGGAAATAAACGAGCTATGCAGGAGGAACACTGCGCAGGCACAAATGTGACAGCGCAAGAAATATGATGAAAAGATATTACAGGCGAAGCCATATAAAGTGGGCCAGTATGTGTGGGTTTTCCAGAATGTTATACCGCCCAAAAGGACGAAGAAACTACTCAAGAAATGGAGAGGACCATTCATGATAACTGAAGTACATCAACAAGGACGGTTCTACCGCTTGAGTACTGGGCGAGCAGCACATTATGAGAACCTGAAGCCTCATGTCCCGTCCCCAGAGGACTGGTGTATACCAAAGGACATGGAGGGACTAGAGTACCTACTGGTGGAACCAGCATGTGAAGTGAACGAAAAAGGCACCAGAGATAAGAATGATGGCAATGAGAACTTGAGTTTGGATGACAATGAAAAGATAGAGGTGGACTTTGAAGCAGGATCGTTTGTAGAGGACGACTGGAACGACCCGGAGCAAAATGAAGTGCCGAAGTGGACAGAACCAGACTTGTCAATACCAGCGGGGACAAGGAGTGGCAATCGCAAACGCACAGGCATGAGGTACAACAGGTATGGGGACAATTTCCTGATCGACAAGATACAGCCCGATGACCTAGGCAAAGAACTAATAAGTGTGGGCGAGCTGGCGGCAGATGGTGAACGGCAGATCATCAATGATAATGAACACTACCCAAAGGAAGACTACTCGACACCGGAACAGGAGACAGATTTAGAACAGAGCGAGATAGAGAGGAGGGAGAATACGAACCTGATGATATTAGAATGGATGCGCGATGTCAAGAACGGAAGCGAGGAAGGACAGAGCATACAGCAAGTTGACATATCAGCGGGGAAGTACATGAAAACGGAGAATCCTCTTTTCGGCTGGACGGCAACAGACAGCCCGCTCGATATTCCGCCAGATAATTCAGACCCAGCATCATCGACGGGGACGTCGATAAATATATTTGTCCGGGGAGTGGGGGTAGGACTTACCCACACCAAAAATTTAATGATAAAGAAACTCTGAGAGAAGTGAAACACTAGAGAAGTGAGAGAAACGTGCGGACTGGAACTGGAAGGGGAGGAGGCCGAGTCTACCATAGGACGGAATTTCAAAACGAAGTTTGAAATACCAAACCAATACTCAGAAAACAACCTGATAACGGATAGTGACTTCATTCTGTCAGACAGGACTAGCGCAATCTGTATCACGGCGGACATGAGTTTCAAATCAAGACTGGAGACTGACGTCAAGAGAGAGTACCAGAACGTGGAGTTTCTGTTTAGACAGAGACCGGGACTGGGAGGAATGGCCGCGCTTCCACCACCAGTAGCACAAGTCCCGGGCAAAAACCTGTGCTTCCTAGTGACGAGGGTCAATGACAGGAACACGATCGATCCCGAACACGTGATGTTGGCACTAACAAGACTACGAGACTTCATGATTGAAAGAGGGATAACGGAGGTCTCAATGCCGGTGTATGACCCAAACAGGGGCAAATTGAGCCCAAGGGAATTGTAAGCTATCCTACACGTGGTCTTCGCAGAAACTGAGATAATGGTGCATCTTCACAAGAAATACTACTTGAGCATCGCCTGAGTCGGGTACACGGGGGTGTCGAGTTGGGCATGAGGGAAGAATCTCGAGTTAGGTGTGGGGGTACAAAACAGGTAAAGAATCTTAGAGGTGATTGGCATGACAATTAATATTTTAAATGATTGATGGTGCTAAAACATAAAATGAATCTGCATGTTTTTAGAAAATTTCCAATTGAACTATTTTAGTAGGACGAAATGGAAAGGGTTTTAACTATAGTAGTGAAGGGGGTCTTTAGGTTAGGAACACAGCCTGTTAGTCTAAAAATCGGGTGTTATTCTCAGATTGATTTGGTAAAGTCAAATTGACTACCCAACTGTATTCAATTGAAGAAAGGAAACGCAAATTGAACGATGCTTCAAGAAGTAAACTCAAGTTGCTTAAGTAAACTCAAGTAAACTCAAGTTACTCAGGTAAAACTTAAGTTGCTAAAACTCAAGATCATCTGGAAATTACAGAAATGGCAGATCGATTCTGGAAGTCCATGCCATCGGCTTTGAAAAAACCCACACTTGATGAGTTGTACAGACGTCTGAGGGACCTGGATTACACTCAAGTGGATGAGAGAATGGCAGTGGTGCTGAATGCCATCCTCCAGTTGAATATCCAACCAAGAGCAAACCAGGTGGCTGTCCTGGAACGTGGATGGAGCAGTGAGGGGGTTCGATTTGGCAAGGAACCCTGACTTGAGTAACAATACTGAGTATGGTGCAGGGGAGTTCCCACTGCCGATCAGACCATCAGTCATGTTCACGGGCCAGAGCACGAGTAAGACATCATCGATGACACGGGCGCAGCAAACGGGGGAAGCGTATCCAGACGTTAGTATCATGAAGAGAGAGCTTGAGAGGACTCAGCGGGAGAGGAACAAGGCGAACCTCGACCGGGATCAAGCGAAGCTCGAGAGAGATCAGGCGAAATTTGAGAGGGATCAAGCGCGGAGGGAACTGGATATGTTGAGAGCTGCACAGCTACAGGCAGAAAGAGTGCGAGAGAATGCCGCGAATTGTGAGCAGCTGAAGTCGGAGCTTGAAAAGATCCAGCAAAGACAACGCGAGCTCGACATGCAGAAAGTGGCTAGGCCCAAAGAGCGGGTGGTGACCGGCTCAAGACCAGAGTCACGTATGGAGGTGGATGAAGCGCCTAGACCGAAGGGACGATTTAACCTCGATCGCGCGGCTCAAGAACATATGAACGAGGGGTTGGAGGTGTGGATACCAACTGAATCAGCGTCCTCCCTGCGTGGTCTAGAGACACAAGTAATACGCCCGTTGATGGACGTCACGCTGCCTGGATATACACCAAGTTCGACCCCGAGTAGTAGTCAGGTGAGTGGTAGCTCGTCACGACTGAAAGAGTTGCACGAGCGGCTACAGCTAAGGAGTCGTGAGAGTCCAGCAAGAGTGGAGCTACCCTCGACGTGGGGGGAGCAACCTGTCAGGAGTGTGGTGATCTCAAGTTACAAGAAGAATACGGAAGGCACATACCACAGGCACAATCGGATGGACTGGAGCACGGCGCAGAGAGACAGGAGAGATTGCTTCTATGACGCGGCTTGGGTGGAATACCTCACGCAGCCACGTGTGCCTGAGGGGGCGTTCCACCCGATCATAGAGGACAGCTTGTTGCGGGTGCTGACACGGATTCAGTCCCATTGGCAAACGGGGATCTTGAGTTTCGCTGGAGCTGCGACGCCGCAGATGTTAGCAACACTTGAGATGCTAGGGATGGCAAGAGTATACACGGTGACTCTGATGGTCGGGACGAATGACGTGTCTAGGGGGGAAGCAAGGAGGGTGACGAGGCTGCACGACAAGATGAGCTGCATTCTTGAGGAATTGCGGATTCAAATGGATCCGGCCATTCTTACGGTATGCACCAATCCTTACAACATGAAAGCGGACCAACATGCAATGGAGATGAATACAAAAGTGGGAAACCTCAACGAAATAATCAGGCAGATACACCAAAGGAGCGTCCTCCCCGTTGGGCTGTTGGACGTGGCCGAGCAAATGGAGCTATCTGCTTTCCCTGACGATGCATCCTCGGATGGGATTCACTTTGATAGGCCCAGAGGGGTGGAATGGTTAAATGACGTCTTCCAAAGGCACATGAGCGCATTGGAGGCAGAGTTGCTAGAGACGGCACAAGTCACGTTCGGACCACCTCCAAATCCACCCTTCTTCAACCCGAGGGCTTTGTCCAGTCGCTTGGGAGCGATGGCCGATTCTAGAGACAGTTCGAGGAACAGCCGGACCAAGTTGCCGGGCGCCGCGCCCATGGAGGCTGAGGAGGCAACGTCATCAGCTCCTCAGGGATCAGTAATATCCTCGGTGGTGGTGGCGGAGAAGAAGAAACCGAAGAGGCCAGCGGAGACCAGTTGGTCAAGATATGTGGAGAATGTGAAGGAGCTGGACTTGGAAGATCTGGAATGCAGGCTAGAGTTAGCGAAAGCTTTGGGTCTTGAGCGGGTGTCGCACGAAGACTTGGGTAGACACCAGTGCGTGGACTGGCTGAAGGCTCACGAGACGCATTTCTCGAGAGCGAAAATGATGGAGACAGCGGTTCTGACTGGGATTCCCACAAAATCGGTCATGGGACCTATCAACTACAGACCTCTCAAGTCATTGGGGAGTCCGGGACTCGTGGTGGAGCCTCCCAAGCCTCGAACCAGCATTGCCAGGATTAGGGTGGCAACTCCAGCACAGTTGAGGGTGGTGGATAAACTGATGGATCCGAGAGAAATGGAACTACCGGACGCCGCGTATGAGGGTACGAGATTAGCCGACGACCCCAGATACAGGAAACCCTGCGGGAACACGCAGCTGGCCAAAACCTTGGCATTTTATGACAGGGCAGACCCAGCCGCTGCGAGGGTGGTCATCATGGCGGGATCGGATTTTGAGGGAACGTCTCCCAAGTTATTTTGGCCGGAAACTCTGATATATTCACTGCCGGGAGCGGAGCTAAACCAGATGTTAACCCTGGTGGTGGCAATAAAATCGGAGATGTCTTGCGAGCCTGAGCTACTACTGTTTGCAAGGATGAACGATCACTTGCATGCGACAGGGTTTCTTGAGCAGCTCAAGGTGATGAACCGGCACCTAAGAAGATCTGGGAAGCCATCCAGACATTATTTGCAGCCATGAATGAAGTACAAGAGAACATTGCATCGCGATTTGGCTCCAAGACAAAAGTAGCGTTCACGACGTCTCCCGAGCATGCCTCCCGCTCTGCAATTTGTATATGCGATCTTGATCTTGATAGCAGAAGGGAATGGGTGGCGTATTCTGATGGCAGCTCCCAATCGGGAGCTGGAACCAACGAACTTGAGACTTCGCAGATCAGAACTGGCGGCGGCGTGGGCGGATGTGTCCCACGCGTTGAGGGGCTTCTACGAGTTGGCTGACATCCTCATTGTATTGGACGAGGTCCTCTTGCTAGAGATATCCAACTTCACTAGACAATCAAGCTCAGTCCGATTATAGGGGATGATCATCCAGTGGTGACTCACCTGACGGCCAGTCTGTGGTTTCGAAGCATGGAGTTGACCATCACAAGCTCCACCAGTAAATCTAGAGGGCCGAGCAACGAAAGGAAAAACGTGGCCGCAGCGGAGAAGCAGCTGGAGTCGATGGTGTATCGACTGACACAAGAGAGAGGCAGGTGGCCCTTCCTGACACCAAGTCTGGAGAACGCCACGGAGAAGACAAGAGAAGGTGCCCCACTTCTGGTGAAGCAGATCTGGGATTTTCTTGAGGAGCAGCTGGAAGTGGCCGAGAAGAGGGAAATGACGGTGGGCAGGTTCGTCACAGCAGCCAACGAAGTCACGATTGGAGGATTCTGGAGGGAGCACGCAAGGGGTGAGCTGAGGACGAGGAGGGATCACGAGATTCTTGAGTTCTTGAGCCCTTGTTGGGGAAAAGAGTTCATTGCTGGAGTGTACAGCGCGAAAGAGACCATCTTTGGAGCCTTCATACAGGAAATCTTGAACATGCCCATCAGTCTGTTGTTGGCACTGTGACTGGTTTACCCAAGGTACCTGTTCAATATGGGCCCAGCGTACATGTTCAGTCGGGGCGTGGACACACTCCAGATTGACAGGTACTTGGCATTGGTGCTTCTAACCCACGGGGAATTGGTGTCATTTCACCGACTAATGAAAAACGGAGAGCCTCTGTCGATGGGAAGAACACACTCGAGTATTGACACCTATTCGTATAAATTTGCTGCCGGACTAAAGACGCTGCTGGTGCAGTACCTACTGATGCAAAACTGGCACCTGACTGGTGAAGAAAAGAGCCCGAAGACAAGAGATGAGTGGAGGAAAGTGAATGGGGGCATGCCTCTGTTGACGGACCTATGCCTGGCCATGATCCGGGAGCTAGAGGAGGTCGTAACCTGCATCTATAGACCGGCCGTCTCGTTCGCGTTTCCAGATCCTCTGGTGATAACTTATCGATACTCAGTGACCCACGTGAGCCTCATAAGCATACTAGATGTGACGACAGTCAATTGGTGTCAGCAGGAGGTGCTAAGGGCACAGATGAGCAATACGGTGCTCTTCGGAAAGGTGAAGGATCTGGAGTTGGTGATATACAGTTTCCGAGGACAACTGCAGTGCAGGATGGGAGGTAAGCGCGAAGGCCCCATCGAAACCTATTCCCAGTTCTGGAACCTAAATCCCCTGACAGCAAATGGACAAGAGATCTTGAGAATTCCCGCATGGAAGAAAAGCTTCGAGCTGGTGAAAAGGGAGCTAGAGGCGATATTGGAGAAGGAAGTCCTACCAGTAAGCATTCCAGAGTTTCCAACAGTGAGTGAAGGACACATCGCACTGAAAGAAGACGAGATGGTGTTTGCCACAAGAAGATACCGGGCACCTTACGGACTGGAGCAAGTGGAAATGAGACAGGAGGGAAAGGAGCTGGATGCAGCAGGCCCATTGTATGTGGCTCTGACAGAGTATAAGAAAACGGGTCTAGCGACACCATCACCCCTATCAGTGGACACCCCTGGGGATAAAAGGAGCGGTCCCGTAGAAGATCGATTCAGGAGGATTCTTGAGAGAAGAGAAGCAGAATCGGGAGAGGAGAGCATGGACGAGACTCTCAGCGAGGCAGGAGAGGATATGGAAGTGGGAAACACACCGGAGCAGAAGCCATCGGAGGAAGAGTTCACCACGCAAGAACTGTTGAAAGATCTGAGTGGAGAAAATTGGGCTGACACCCCCACGCCACCTCTGACCTCATCTCCCCGCAAGAATCTAGAGTTACCAGTGACGAGCGAGAATCCGAACATGGGAATGATTTTCCTGAGTGCGGAAAGAAGGGAGAAGAACACCTTCGAGGGAAACAGGGATGCTTTCCTAGGCACTCTGGATGAGAATTTGAGCGATTTTAATCGAGAAGTGGACGACGACACCACATTGGACGATTTCAAGGAGGAGCTGTGGGACACAGTGGTGAAATTCGGAGAGCCTGTCCTGATGGGGACAGGTCTGGAGGAGAAAGCTAGAGAAGAGCTGCTGAGCAAGATGGTCGAGTTGAGGAAGGCATCACGGAAGACCAAGGAAGACAAATGTAAAGACAGCTCTACTCTGAAACAAAAAACTGACAATAAAATAATTGAACTTGTAAGGGGGGATAAGGTCGGAACTAGTAATATAATTAAAAGTACTAATATCCTTAAGACTCGAGCAGGGGGGGGAGGCAAGAGTTGGAAGGGTTGGATGGAGACAAGGAATTCGAATCAGTGATGATAACGACAACGCCCCCGAGTAAAGACGTGAGGTCTCGCAAGAGGAAGAGAGACGTGGAGGGATTGGGCAATCTTTCAGCGGATGCGGTCTCGGAGAAGAACTTGATAGAGACAGCCCCCATGGTTCTGGCACGATGGAAGACAGCAGCCTACAAGAGTAGCTACGAGCCAAGGAAACTGCTCGACGTAGAAAGAGAGATGGAGATCCCCACCAGCTCAACAACGGAAGAAGACTTCAAGCCTCAGTGGATAAAAATGAAGCGAGGTTCGACGAGCGGGCAGACCTGGGAAGTGGACGTCGGCAAAGAATGGGTCTCAAGTGAACACCAGGCTACTGGGAAGCAAGTGACTAGCGATCCTCTTGAGAAGAATAAAACGAGGAACCTCTCCCGACCGTGGTGGGTGGCCCTGGAAACATTGCAGGAATTGGGAGACTGCCTGAAGAAGCTCGACAGTGGAGTGTCACGCAAATGACGTATTTGGGCTACCCAGCAGAAGGCTGATATCAACAAATTGGAATTGGGGAGCCAACTGAAGAGAACTTGACAGAAATTGTTAAAAGATCATTCTGAAGAAGCGATGACAACATCCTCATCGGCATCGCCGTTGATGGCGAATATCTTTATTAGGACCGCAGGACAACTGATGTTTGCGTGGAGCCTGTTGGGGATAGAGTTAGAGACACTGACTTCGTACGACAAGTTGAAGTTGGGAGGCAAGAATCTAGAGGTGTATCGAGTACTGACGCAACACGTTGCTAGGGATAACTCAGGCTTGAGTCTGGCAAGGAGGAAAGATGCTACCTGTTTCTTGAGGTGGACAATGTCGATGATGACTGACAGTACCATCCTAGCATGTCACCAGAAAGCAATTGGAAGCAAGACGCTGGAAAGGAGAGTCTCCACAGTCTCTTGAATGTGTACCAGAGTACTGGGATAGAAAAGGAGGATGGTTCTAGTCAATCTCTAGTGAGCCACAGGAAGTTAGATGACATACGGAGATTCTACAACAAGAAGTTTGAGGAGAAACACGACGTTCACCGTAACTTGGCTTCGACAGGAGAGTACTTGAAACCCAACAAAAAGGGAGAGTACCAGTATGTGTCTGGAGTGATGGGGATGGCATACAACCCTTTCTTGGACTTGGAAGCTGGAGGTGCCCACAGAAACTACGAGGTGGCGGAGCTGCTGAAGTTCTGGACAGAGAAATAATGGAGATGGGCAATGTGGAGAGAGATAGACCTAGCCTGGGTTTGATTCTCGAGAAAATACCGGAAGTAATAAGTGTGCCACGCTCAAGTAAAAGAGTAGAACTAAAAATGGGTAGCGGGAACGGCATGTTGACCACGAATCTGGGAGTGGTGTGGAAATTGCTCAGGCCCTCCTGGTGTCCACATCCCCATGCAAACCTGATCGAAGAAGTCACGGAGCGAGTGAGACTAGCGCCGACCGAGGATGAAGATTTGGCGACCTTGAGTATAGTACATAGACTGATTTTGCCTCATGTGAAGAAGTCAAGTGAGAAGACCAGTGGAACAGGGTCGGTAAAGAAGATGGAGCCGGGCAGTTGTCTTGACTCGACGTGTGGGAATGGCGAACACACCTGCGATAAACGATCATGCGTCAGGATACAGTCTTTCCAGAAAGAAGACCTGGTCACCTGGTTTGAAGACATTACCGAAAGGGAAAAAAGTGAGATACAGATAGTGGCTGAGTGTTATGCGAGTACCACGGTGAACCTAGCAACAGCTCTGGGGTTCTTCTCAAGAATGTGCAGTCTCCAGTCACTAGAGAGGCTAGAGTCAGAACACTTTTGGTGACCGCGTTGAGCGTGGAGTCATGGCCCGGAGTGTTGCAAGTGACCCAAAAACACATCAAGAATCGGAAGGTTGGTCTCGAAGCGGAGATGGGATTTCCCATGAGCGAAGCTTATGGACTGCCTCTGAATGCGAAGTCCTTAGTGGGATCAATGATGGCCAACCTATGTGGCAGCCACTATCCATTACACATGGCGATGGTAGAAGTGTCCAGCCAGAGGGTATTGATAGACAAAGCCTTCTCAGAGCCCAAATGTGTAAGACTGGCTCGGATGTCACATCATTCACACAAGCTATTGAGGAAGATCCGAGGAACAGTGCCGAGAGAACAAAGGGACGACTTGAGTGAAATCTGGGGTGAAGAGCTTCTAGGCTTGGAGAGCGAAAATACAAGTGACCACGAGAGACAAAACGTGATCGGGAAACCCATGGTTGGGGCTCCAAACTTGGAAGAGATCGACGTGATACACGAGAAGATGATGGAACTTGAGCCTCTCCTAGAAGCCTCGGGAGAACGCAACCTTAGGAGCATCGACCTCACACACGGGGATTGTCCATGCCACTGTCTGGCGCAGACAATGTGGTACCCAGACCACGCCAATCTCTGCCTGATCTGGGATGTGGATGATATCAGGTCGTTGGGACTACCCGAGCATCAACAAAAAGTGACCATCTTGGTGGTGAGCACAATGCTGGCTCTACGATGGATGGAAGAAAATATAGCAAAGTATCGGGAATCGAAGACGCCAACAGCAGAATCAATTCACGCGATAGATTACAGCAGGAGACTTGAGTTGTTCGAGACCGCATGCAAGGTATTCGCCATACCAATGGAAGTCAGACACATGTGGAGCCGCTTGAGATTCTTTCCTTGGTTTCGCGCGACGTTAACATCCTGGTTATACGTGGTGACGAAGGATCACATGAGGAAACATCAAATGGAATATCGACAGTTCCAGGCCGAGATAGGACCAGATGCCTTCAAGAGACCTCTGCTGACCCATCGAAATGCGATCACGACGGGGTGGAAAAGAGTGGATAGAGTATCCAGAAACAACACTAGAGCGAGGGAGTCGATACTAGAAGAGGACATGGCGAAAAATGTGAGCCTGAGTCTTCACAATTCCTTCTGTTTGAACCGGGAATCGAAGGTGAAGAGCTTACCGAATCAAGTGAAGAGATTGCAAGAGCAAAGGGAGTGGATGCGATCCAATGAACAGCTGAAGGCTTGGGAGGAGATTGTGATCAGCTCCGATGACGAAGAGGCACTATTGAAACAGATCACAGTGTCAAATATATCTGGATCGGGTACCTCGAGGGCGAAGAACACGAGGTGAGCCGGTGGCTCAAAAGGAAATTCTAGAGTCTTGAGTCTTGAGAGGGAGGGGGCTCGAGGGTGAACTCGGATGAAATCTGGGTTCACCAAAAAGAAATTTTAACAAATGAGATATTGTTATTAATATGCTATATCTATTATATAAATCAAAATGCTGCATGACAGTTTCCTGATTGAATAGGACAAAAAATTTTTAAATTACTAGCTTAAAAAGCGAGAATTCATAGGTGCAGGTGTGTGCAGATTTTGATTGCTGTTTAGCGATAGTGTGAAAATTTCATATGGTTGTGAATTTTGGAAGGTACATAAACTTAAGTCTGCTGCAAACTTCTGTAACTGACCACTGGCACTGAATCTTGAGTGACACTCGGGTTTCTGGGGATTCACTGACAGAGACAGCACGCGATGAGAACATCGATCTTGAGTCCGGGGAGTATGTGCCAGTCGGTCATATCTGGAATTTGGACCTTGAGGGACACGAAAATACGTGATTTTCAAGTGAAGTTTTTATTTTCAAAATTTCGAATGGAGCCTGCGATGCTCAGTTTTCTCGCACCAACTGAAAACACAAAGTGAAAAATTAGAACGACCGAATTTACAATTGCGGGAAAATACTTAAGAAAACAGCAGGAAATTGCTATTCGCAATTTCCATATACAAAATAATACACGAGTAGAGCCGTCTTGTCCTGAAATAGGAAGAGAGATAATCACGAGAAGAGACAACAACTATTCGAACCGAACCAGAGTGAACCTTCAACGGAAATGTGGACAGATTGAGTGTCCAAATGGTTCAGACAAAAACTTCAATTCTAGAGTCAAAACTTATTTCTGTTATCAAAACTGATTAGTATTGAACTTATCTAGTTATCCTATTTAATTCTCGAGTTGCTTATCAATTTAATTACTCCCTGTGCTTGAGTGCATCAACATGTGAGTCCCTAATTTAATTTTCTCGAGTGTGTTTTATGATTGTTATGTTGAGATAAGGCGAGTTTTAGGTTGATCCATCTGAAATGAATCAAAGTTCCACTGTCCAATAAAAAGCAACTTAACGGATTGTTCCAACCCTGTTTTAACGGCGTTCGAGTATTTTGGGTATTTCGAGACCTAAGTATGGGGACGTTTTTATTTTATAGAGTGGGGGGATATTTTGGCAGTGGCCTTTAAGCTGTAACGAGTTCTAGTCTCATGTCGCAAGCGAACGGAATTGGCTCCGACCGTTCTTGAGGTAGAAAAACACAAGAGATAGTGTCCCTGACTCTTGAGCCAATGGTTATAGGGCCTATTTTTCTTAAGCTTCATATGTGACCGAAGTAGGCGACTGTTACAATCATTAGGGATTAATAATTTTACATAGGGATCATTAGCTGTAAAAATTTTACTTAGGGATCATTAGATATAATTTTTTTACATAGTGATCATTAGGTATAAATATTTTACATAGTGATCATTAGCTATAACTATTTTACATAGGGATCATTAGGTATGAATATTTACATTGGGATAATTAGGTATAATCTATACCCAATGACTCCTGTAGGGATCACACCCCCCTAATCCCAGTGTCGTATATCTATACTACTCTCATAAGATTTTCCGCATGCTATGAAAGAAGATTAAAAATCAACAAAGAAAGGTTTTGAAAGAATTTAAGAGGTTTGAAAGTTTTTTCAAAAAGGATATTCCAACTACATAAAATACGGTTCGGTTTTTTTGTAAAATCAGTAATGAACCCAATTGCTCATTGACAAAAAATATGTCTGATATAAAAAACAAATAAAACTTTTTCAGTCTGTAAAATTAAAAAAAGCAACAATTTTCAATGTTCGAACATTTTTTTTTGTTTTCAGATCAGTAGAAAGTTGGGCGAAAAATTGTTTTACAAAATAAACCCTGAAAAACCTGGCTTGTTTGTAATGATCAATAACATCAAATTCGATCACGAGCATAACAGACAAGGAGCAGAAAAGGATGAGGAAGGATTGAAAGCACTTATGTGGGAAAGAAAGTTTGAAATATACCATGGACCAACTGGAAAGGGTACAACAAATTTAACAGATCAAGAGATGGAAAATACTCTTGAAGATGTTGGTAAAAACATGGGAAAACACGAAAGTTTGATCTTGGTTATATCATCACATGGAGATGACGGAGTTGTTTACGGTACCGATCATAAAAAAGACTCTGCATTGGAACTCAAGACTAACAAAATTGTTCAGAAGTTTATGAACAAAAACTGGGCTGGTAAACCAAAAGTGATCATTTTCCAGGCGTGCCAAGGCGAAGTATTCGATAAAGGATTTGAAATTGAAGAAGCACTCAAAACAGGTGGGATTGTTTATTTTCTTCAACATTAGAAGACATTTGAAATTTCACTTTTCAGAATTTTTGCAGACCTTACAGTAATATGATAATTAAAAAAAAAACGAAAATACAAAAGGGGCCCTTCCGTTTAGTTACGGTAAGTGCAAAAGCTGGATAGGGCCATACCAACGATATAAAAATGCATAAATATCAGCAATGAAGTCATAAATCAGCATTAAATGCATCCTCGTAGTGTTAATTTATCTTAGCCGTCCTTCCTCTACAATAGCGCTTATGGAGTTGTCAATAAATTGAACTTTGCGTCGATAAATTGAAGGTTCACCGTAATGAGCTGTACAGCTCTTCTGTTGGTCCTTTCACTCGTGGATAAATGGTCTTAGTTGAACAGCAGCTTTTTTCAATCAGAAAGATCCAGTGTTTTTTGATATTTTTAAAAAGGTCTAATTTTTTCTCGAAATTTTTAAATTTTTTGGTTTTGTTGCATTTTTTCTTGTTTTGTACCGCATTGCGTTCAAGTGAAAGATTTTAAAAACGTTACATAAAAAACTGTTATCTGTTATTTTTTTTTGATTTTTGAAAAAAAAATCAGTTTTTATTCAATTGTTATTCAAATCCATCTTAGTTTGACCGTATAATTTGTTGATTAATAAAAAGTTCAGATTGAAGTAAAGTCATCTGTTTTCTGTTTTAGATGAGACTGCATCAGATAGAGATTCCTTCAAAAAGAAAAATCTGATTCCAGAGCAATCGGACCTGATGGTAGTGTTTTCCTCAGACTCTCCACACCCCAGCATGCGAGATCCAAATCATGGATCGCATCTTCTACAGGTACTAATCAGAACTGTTAAAGAACGCGGTGATGATTTCGATCTGCTACACATCATACTAATTGTCATTCACGATGTGGCTGAACAAATCATGAATTGTACAGATTCAAGAAGCGGTAAGCCCGTGGTTTGCAAACAAAATCCATGCTTCAAAAGCTACATGAGAAAGCTCTTCTATTTCCCTTCTCAGAGTTCAGGAGTGCAGGCAGCCCAGAAATCTCTTTTGTCTGAAGATAACTTTAAGACCCAAACAATGACAAGAAAGCAAAAACTTTTCAACTATTTCCGACCGCAGAAAAAGCCAGCCAAGAACTAATTGCTAGTTAGTGTCTAATATTGTGGTATTTTTCATAGGTCTCAATGAGCTGATTTGTAAATAATTGTTAAATGAAAAAAAGTTATTGAACTGAATTAATTTTAGTTGATTATTAACTGAATTAGTTTGTTATTGAGCTGAACTAACTTAAGATGAGGTACCAATGTTGTGGTACTTTTTTACAGGCCTCATTGAGCTGATTTGTAAATAATTGTTAAATGTAAAAAAGTTATTGAACGGAATTAATTTTTTTGTTTATTATTAACTTAATTGTTCATTATTGAGCTGAATTAACTTTAGTTGAGGTACCAATGTTGTGGTACCTTTTTACAGGCCTCATTGAGCTGATTTGTATATAATTGTTAAATGTAAAAAAATTATTGAACGGAATAAATTTTAGTTTATCATTAACTTAATTGTTAATTATTGAGCTGAATTAACTTTAGTTGAGGTACCAATGTTGTGGTTCTTTTTTACAGGCCTCATTGAGCTGATTTGTAAATAATTGTTAAATGAAAAAAAAGCTGTTGAACTGAATTAATTTTAGTTAATCATTAACTGAATTAGTTTATTATTGAGCTGAATTAACTTTAGTTGGGAAAAATCTTCTTTGTTGAATTTCATATAAGAGAAAAAACTAGCCGAAACTTCCGTTATTTAGAAAAAATCGTTGCGTAGGTATAGACTTCGTGTCTCTTAAACAATTTTTCCTTAGGTTAAATGGCATAAACCTCACAGAGAAGCGGAAAAATGTCACAAAGAAATCACTTGCCTGGCCGTTCTACAAGTATCTTAACCATGGTTTCAAATTGCAATTGTTTCGTTGATTGGCAAACAGGTGACATTCAACTAAAAAGAATATTGAATGAGTGTAACAAACGGCTGCCAATTTCTTACAACATGCCCTATGTAAAAATCAAAAAAATAAGATCCAGACTACTTGTATCATCAGATGGCCTGCATGTAGACCCATCACCAGTTCGAAAGCTAGCCCAAGTTTTTTTATCACGAACTAATCAGAAAATATTTTTTTTGTGCTCTGTGTTTTGAAGATTGTCGCATGAGATCTCTTCAAGCACAAAATTGATTAATAATTTTCTAATTTGTTCAGTTTAGGATTTTTTATCGAATACTTATTTTTATCATTTATGGTTCTAGGACTGTAAATGAACATTTCTTTCGTTTCCTGTTGTTTATCGCCGCTCTCGTGTGTGTTAATACTCGCTCCTGAAGTTAGTAAAAGACGGTCGCCTAAGATCTATTTCTTATCTAAATCTGTGTTTGCATTCATTTCTTGATTTAATGGCTATTAGTGTTTTATGGCCGTTTCGGAAGTGGGGGTCTTAGGGGTCTGGGGTTCCAAACTTAAGCTTCCCTCAACTAGGCCTACAACATACTAGAATTTGAGTCTATTCCAACCGCTAGTAACCGAGTTCTGATAGGGCCATTTACACTTCCGGGGACTGTTATCACTTGCCACTCAAGGGTCTAAGGAGTCCCGATTCTTGTATGCTCGGGTCGAATCATATCTTGTATCCCCTTCTGAATTTCATAACATTAGCTTCCTTAGTTCCCATTATGGGGGGGGGGGGGGGGTTCGCCGATTTTGTCAAATTTTGTTTTCTGGCATAGGAGGGACGATATTCTCGAAGATTGAACTATTTCGAACTTTACCCTTTGTTTGCTGTACTACTTAACTTAATGACGAATCAATCTTACGTTCAGGTTACTATAGCATGTACTACAGTATAATCACCAATTCTACCTAACAAAAGTAACAAACTTTTAAAATTTGGCAAAATTTTCTAAGGATGATTATTTAAAAGTTTGAACTTTTAAGCTATCAGACATTGATCAAGGCATATATAAAAATGCCATTCAAAAGAAATAAGAAAATAAGAATTTTCAGCGTTTTTGAAAAAAAATTTATACAGCGAAAAGGAAGAAAATTTAACATGATTGTATCCAGGACTACGTCATGGACACAAAAAATTAAATTTTGCATGCAAAAAAGTTTTTGGAAAATGTTTGTTTGCGTACAAAATTCGATTTGCAGTTGAAAAAAAAAACAATTTTTGGGTAATTTCAAAATTACCTAGAAAAATTTTTGTGTAGCAATTAAAAAATGCCAGTCATACAGTTTCCATATATGGGAATTGTATGATATGCTTTTTTTTTCAAAAAACGAAAACCTCGGTTTTTTTATCACCAGACTGTTTTATTAGAATCAAACAGCCACAGAAATAAGTTTATCAACCAGTTTTAGAAATTGTATGAAAATTGTATGACTTGATGTATGGAATTGTATGATAAGCATTTTCGGTGTATGGAGTCCAACCCGAGTCGATGGAATGCTAATAATTATAATTAGTTTAGTGTTTGCAAAAATAAAGACCTTTTGAAAAAACAGCAGTTTGTTGACTGTCATGAGTGCTTTTTTGAGTCTTACTTTTAATAAAATTTTTGGAGCTATATTGTATGCCAATTTTTCTACTTTTAAGGGTTTCCCACAACTTTATTGGTTTCATTGTCAATCATCCGCTCAGAATTTTTGCACCTATCAAGGCTTTTTCAGACATGTAACCACCGGATCCACCACCACCGCCCTCATCCGAACCAACCCCCCCCCCCCCCTTTGCTGCCATACAAAACACCAGCCCAACGTTCAAAACACCAGCCAAGATTCAAAAAATTGGTAATCAACGATCATCATGAACAATCAGAAGGTACTTTTTCAAACTTGGTAGCTTTTCTGACCATTGTTTATATATAATACAAAAATAAGGCATTTTGATTATTAAAACAGCTGTTTTGTGAGTACTGCCGTATTGAAAAAAGCTTCACACTCAAACCACCGATGAACAATATCCTTGGACTACTTGGTAGACTTTGACCCAAAAATGTAGGATTAGTTTAGTTACGGGATCAAATCAGAGCTAGGGAGACCCTCCCTCGCGTATCTCCCCGTTCTTTTTCATCAAGAAACCCTTTCCACTGACCCACGTGATTTAGTTCACCTTAAAAAACCACTATGAAGACCCTGGTTTGAAAAAAAAGCCCACAAAGGCGTTTTAAGGCTATTTTTGGAAAATTTCGACCAAAAATTGCGTTTTTACGACAGGCGCTCCCCCTTAATATAAGTTAGATTGGCGCCAAAGGCGCCTTTAGAAATATTTCAAGGTTCGTCGGCCAACAATGGATATCTGAAAATAGTACAAAGGGGGACACTTTGGGTCGGCAGAGGGTCGAATCCCTGAGGGGGAAGCGTCCCCCCTAAATCCGCTACTGCCAAGCATGTATAAAACAATCGTTGTTGGAAGCAATCACGAACTTGCTTCAAATTAGGGTGAATTGTTCATTGCAGTTTTTTGCTACATAAAAATCATTGGGAAGCTTTTGATGTTTGCGTTATTTTTTGCCTTCAACTCCAAATTGATATTGTAGGAAACAGAAGAAGCGGGTCCGATTGTCGTAAGACAAAAGAAAAGTTTGATTCAAAACTTCAATGAAGAGCAGAGCCGCATTAAGTCATTGCCAGTTCCGATATCGGTTGAGCTGAGCAGTACCGACGGACTGGCTCGTCGAGTGACAACAACAGGTATAATCCGAAGGAGTGGCGACCATGAACTAGAGTTGCCGGAAATTAAGAAAATTACAGCTAGCACATCTATTCACCAGATTGAAGGGAATGATCAGTTTCCAGACATACCTCTTCCGGATGTTCAAATATCCCCAAACAGTTCGAATCCCCACCTGATAAATGATCAAAGTGTGCCAAAGACCTCCGAGACACCTGATGTTAAGAGTAGCAAACTTGACGAGTCTGCCGACTTTTCCGAAACACCTGAAGTTGACAAAAGTGCTGGTGTCAAAAATCAGGTGGGTTTTGGAGTTGAGACGGCCATAAACAGCTGAAAAAAAACTATTCCGGCCAAAAGCTGGAACATTGTTCCTACCAGGGGCGGATTTAGGGGGGGGGGGAGGCGGACGCCCCCCTCCCCTCAGGGATTCGACCCCCTGCCGACCCAAAGGGTCTCCCTTTGGTACTTTTTAAGAAATCAATTTTTGGCCGACCGACCCTAAAATTTTTCTAAAGGCGCTTTTGGCACCAATATATTTCAACTTTGAAGGAAGAGCGCTTGCCGAAAAAGCGCGATTTTTTGGTCAAAATTTTCCAAAAAATGCCTAAAACGCCTTTTTTGGACTGTTTTTTCAAATTTTTGCCTGCGGCGCACAAAATTAGGCCAAAACAGGGACTAAACCATGCTTAGGGAGAGCTCAGAAAATCAACTCGGTTGACCTAATAAAAAGGTCGACAAAATGTTCGAAATTTTTTTGAAATCCCCCCCCCCCCCCCCCGGGAAAATCCTAGATCCGCCACTGGTTCCTACCATATATATTTTTGACTCAGCTATAAATTTGTAACGAGTATGATAAATTAATTATCGTTTGACCTAAAAAGAAAAGCTCAACTTGACAATAAAATTTCGCGACAACTAGTACAGAATGAATTTGGGCAAATTTCAATCGATATATTTCGGCCAAAAAAAAAACAATTCAGCTGTGGGCATTTGAGCCAAAGTAACATTGGTGCACTGATTCTTATAATTATCGAATACAAATGACATGGGCAAGTACTGAACGCTTTCTCCGCTGCGGTTACAATCAGCGAAAAAGCAATAGTGCGCGGTATTCAGTGCTTGTCACTAAAATGCTTGTTTCATAAATACCGAAATGAATTTTTTTAACTTTAAGTTGGCTGAAATGTCTGACTTGTTATGGTTAAAAAATGCAACAATATTTTGTCCGAGTTTTTTCCGTCTGAAATATCGAAAACTTAAACAATAAAACAAAAAGTTGTGAGGCGAAAAAACAGGTTAAGTTAGGTTGTTGCTTTTTTCAGCTGACTGCAGTCTTAAAGAATAAAAATCTCGATGCAAATCGTACCTGTTGGTTTGTGATGACTAGCAACGTAAGCTTTGACGACAAAACAAATTTTTCTCGAAGGATCATCCAAATTTAGAAGACTTCCTGTTGTATATTCTACAGTATGCCAAACGGAAAATGACAAAGTAGTGTCGTTTGGAAATTTCTTTTTTCACTGGTTCAAAATAAAACGAACCATAGAAAATTGTATGAAATTTCACAGGTGTAAAAGTGCATCGAAAGAGTAAAATTAAAATTCACTTGTTCAAAACTTAATCTACTCTCATTGCAAGTAAATAAGTGTCTTAAAAAATTAAGTTTCGGGAAAAACCGGTTTGAATGGAATTTTTGATTTTTCGTCTTAATTCGAGCGAATAACGCAAGCGAGCAGGCTTGCAAGAGCTGAATCATGCCTAATTTAGGACTTTGGAGATTAATTTTGGGTAGTAAAACTTGTTTTTGGTGTTTTTTAGCTTCATTTTTTTTTAGCTTCAGAAAAAATCACTTATTTCGGCAAAAAAGTTTAGAAAAATTTTTTAAATTTTTTTTCAAAGTTTTTCTAGTCATTTTCTCAAAAAATTTTGTCCAATTTGCCTATATTACTCTGACAGTCTAATACGCCTAACTTATATTTTTAAGTCAGATTCTTTCATCACATCAAGCAGAAAAAACTACTACCCTAATTTGAAAAAAAATTTCTAAACCGTAGTTCTCTAAAGTCTATGGTGGGAACATTCTGTGATACTTGCACAAAAGTTCGGCTTTCTTTGTTTCTTTTGATTTTGTTTATCTTAAGAAAATCAGTCAAGATAGAAATAGTTTCTTTTTAATTATGTTCATTTTTTGAAAAACATAAATCACATATAAATCTCCCAATACAACATTGGTTTTTTCTAGATCTCGAATATCCTAAAACATCTCATACTTTTTTTCTTATGATTGAATATAATCGGGAGTGTTGCATACCTTCAGGACACATTTAGATCTCGAAGACTCGCCTAAAAATTTTGTCCAAAAGTTGATTATTTCCATGATATAGGAACTCAGAAAACCTCTGAGAAAACGTTTTACAACGTCTAATTCATCTTCACGTTAAAAGTAATTGAGTATTGAGTTTTGCTATAACTCATAAGATTTTGGTATCATTCTTTTTCGCAATTGATTATAAAATAAATGCAAAAAAAATAGAACTAACAATTTCTAATAGTTATTACTTGAGTGGGAGTAAACGTAGAAAAAGTTGTTCTGTCTTTTTTTTTACCCAATGTCCAGTTGCGAAAAAAACTGGAGCGCTTGAAACTTTTAGCCGGTTTCATCGTAAACAGTCCACTACGTTTTTTCAATGTACTGTTAATAATGCTCCAAAAACATTTGTTTTTTTTTGTTGTTTTCTTTTAATTGTATATTTCTTCTTAATTAATGAACAACTTTAGAAATGAAATTTTTTTATTATTTTTGGTAAAGTTGAATAATTTTTCCTTTCATCCCATTTATCATAAACCCCCTTGGTTACCTTCAGAATTCTCATTGAAAAGTGGTAACTAGTTGATGAGTAGGTTTTTTGTTATGCTTAGAATGTTATGAAAATCAGTGGAATGATAAATAAGAAAACATCAAAATCTATAATGCATTAGTATAAGAAAGCGATCAAAACACCACTAAATTATTGAAAATTTTTTCAACAGTATTCTTCCGAAAAAGTTCTCAATATTACATGAAGTTTGATTGACTGACAGATTTTGTAAACTTCCTCAATTTTTTCATTTTTTCATCTATTTTCCTCAAAAAATGCAACAATAGTTAGTCAGGGTTTTTCCTGTCTGAAAAGTCGGCAACTTAAACAATAAAACAAAAAGTTGTGAGGCGAAAAAAAAACTGGTTAAGTTAGGTTGTTGCTTTTTTCAGCTGACTGCAGTCTTAAAGAATAAAAATCTCGATGCAAATCGTACCTGTTGGTTTGTGATGACTAGCAACGTAAGCTTTGACGACAAAACAAATTTTTCTCGAAGGATTATTCAAAATTAGAAGACGTCCTGTTGTATATTCTACAGTATGCCAAACGGAAAAAGAAAAAATAGTGTCGCTTGGAAATTTCTTTTTTTCATTGGTTCAAAATAGAACGAACCATAGGCAATTGTATGAAATTTCAAAGGTGTAAGAGTGCATCGAAAGAGTAAATTAAAATTCACTTGTTCAAAATTTAATCTACTCTCATTGCAAGTCACTTAAAAAATAAGTGTCGAGAAAAACCGGTTTGATTGAAACTTTTGATTTTTCGTCCTATTTCGAGCGAATAAAGCAAGCGAGCAGGCTTACAAGAGCTAAATTTAGGACCTTAAAGAATCTTTTTAGGCAGTGAAACTTGTTTTTGGTGTTTTTTTTAAGTTCATTCTCTGAACTAAAAATTGCAAAAAAAAATCAAAAATTTCGGCAAAAAAGTTTAGAAAAGTTTTTTAAATTTTTTTTTCAAAGTTTTTCTATTCATTTTCTAAAAAGTTTTGCCCAGTTTGCCTATATTCTTCTGACAGTCTAATACGCCTAACATATATTTTTAAGTCAGATTCTCTCATCACATCAAGCAGAAAAAATTACCCTAATTTGAAGAAAAAAAATTTCGTAACCGTAGTTCTCTAAAGTCTGTGGTCGGAACATTCTGTGATACTTGCACAAAAGTTTGGCTTTCTTTGTTTCTTTTGATTTTGTTTATCTCAAAAAAATCAGTCAAGATAGAAATAGTTTCTTTTTAATTACGTTCATTTTTTGAAAAACATAAATCACATATAAATCTCCCAATAAAACATTGGTTTTTTCTAGATCTCCCATTTCTTGAAACATTTCAATTTTTTTTCTTATGATGCCGTCACCGAATAGAATCGGTAGTGTTGCATACCTTTAGTGTGGTTAAACACATTTAGATCTCGACGACTGGCCTAAAATTTTTATCCAAAAGTTGAATATTTCTTTGATATAGGAACTCAGAAAACCTCTGAGAAAACGTTTACAA